>NW_022437007.1:1212545-1420887 GCF_009761245.1 Sapajus apella
TGGGTAACAGAGTGAGACCCTGTCTCAAAGAAAAAAAAAATGAAAATACCTTTTCAACGAATGGTGCAAGCATAACTGTAAATCCTCAGGTCCCCCCAAAAAATCTAGACAGAAACCCTACTCCTTTCATAAAAATTAAGATTGATCAAAGACCTATGTGTGAAACACAAAACCATAAAATTATTTTTTTTTTACAGAATAATTACAGCCACTATTTTTACAGGCTAAAATGGAAGAAACTATAAATGACCTTGGGTTTGGTGATGACTCTCTAGATACAATACCAAAAGCATGATTCATGAAAGAAAAAAAGACACAAACTGGACTTCATTAAAATTTAAAACTTCTCTGCAGAAGACACTGCCAAGATAATGAGAAGATAGGTCACAACCTCAGAGAAAATACTTGCAAAATAAATAACTAGTAAAGGACTGTCACCCAAAATGCACAGAGAACTCTTAAAACTCAGCAATAAGAAAATGAATGAATTGATTTAAAAATGGGCCAAAGACATTAATAGATGGCAAATAAGCATGTGAAGAGATGTTTGACATTTCATGTCATTAGGAAATTACAAATTAAAACAATATCACTATCCGTCTATTAGAATGGCCAAACCCAAAACACTAACAACACCAAATGTAGCAAGGATGTGGAGTAACAGGAACTCTCATTTACTGCCGGTGGGAACGCCAGGTGGTACAGCCAACTTAGAAGATAATTTGTGAGTTTCTTACTAAACTAAACATACTCTTCTACAGTCCATTAATTGTGCTTCTTGGGATTCAACCAAATAAATTGAAAATGTATCCCTAATAAAAACCTACACATGGGCCGGGCGCGGTGGCTCAAGCCTGTAATCCCAGCACTTTGGGAGGCCGAGGCGGGTGGGTCACGAGGTCAAGAGATCGAGACCACCCTGGTCAACATGGTGAAACCCCGTCTCTACTAAAAGTACAAAAAATTAGCTGGGCATGGTGGCGCGTGCCTGTAATTCCAGCTACTCAGGAGGCTGAGGCAGGAGAATTGCCTGAACCCAGGAGGCGGAGGTTGCGGTGAGCCGAGATCGCGCCATTGCACTCCAGCCTGGGTAACATGAGTGAAACTCCGTCTCAAAAAAAAAAAAAAAAAAAAAAAAAAAACCTACACATGAATGTATATAGCAGCTTTGTTGATAATTGCCAAAGCTTTAAGAACAACAAGCTGTCTTTCAGTAGGTGAATAAATAAATAAATGTGGCACATCCAGACAATGGAATATTAAGTACCTAAAAAAAAAAATTCTGTTGAGGCATGAAAAGACATGTAGAAAACTTAAATGCGTATTACTAAGTGAAAGAAATCAATATGAAAAGACTACATCCTTATTATTTCAACTATATGACTTGCTGAAAAAGGCAAAACTATGAATACAGTAAAAGAATCAGTGGCTGCCGGAGGCTGGGGAAGAGAAGGATGAATAGGCAGAGCACAGAAGATTTTTAGGAAAGTGAAACTATTAACAGTGTGTTACTGCAATGGTGGATACGTTATCATCCATTTGTCAAAGCCCATAGAATATACATCACAATTGAACTCTAGAGACTTTGGGTGATAATGTGTCAGTGTACATTCATGAATTGTAACAAATGGGACAAAATTTTGATAGTGAGGGAGGCTGCATATATGTCAGAATGGGGGATATAAGAGAAATCTCTGTACCCAAAACTGTTCTAAAAAAGACTAAAAAGAAAAAAAGGTAAAGATAAGTAGTAGGTTATATTTCTCATCAATTTATTACAATTTTACATTATTAGAAGATGACTGAAAACCATAAAAAAATTTCATCCTAAACATGGTTGTTTAATAAAAATTAACAAAAATATTAACTGTTATGTTAGGCTAAAAAAATTTACATAAAATACCTCATTTAATTCTTTCAAAAAAGGTACCTAATGATGAACAGACACAGAAAGGTTAAATAACTTTTCCAAGATTGCAGAGCTCATTGACAAATAATAGATCCAACACTGGCACTTGGGGCTTTCTGACGAGATCTGTGCCCTGGCATGCTGTTCTATATTCTCTTACAACCATAGACTATGAAAAGCTACAGTGTTTATTTTTAAATTAATTTTGAAGTACTTATTGAATGGAAAATGTATAAGTCTTATCACTTGAATTCATTCCTTTCTGTATTACCATAGTTTTTTTTTTTTTTCCTATTTTATGTTTACGTCATTATTTTTATTTTTATTTTTTTGGAGACACAGTGTCTCACTTTGTCTCCCAAGCTGGAGTGCAGTAGCATAATCACAGCTCACTTCAGTTTCCACCTCCTGGGCTCAAGCCATCCTCCCACCTTAGCCTCCTGAGTTGCTGGGACTACAGGCACATGCCGCCACACCCAATTAACTTTTTTGTATTTTTTGTGGAGATGGAGTTTCGCCACATTGCCTGGGATGTGCCACTATTTTTATCACCCCTTTTTGTAATTCTTGAAATATGAACTTCTTACTCAAATAAACTATAATGTTATGCTACTCTATAACATTTACGATTTTCTAGAGATGTTGTAAATTATATATTATTAAACTGTTTATTCTTATGTGGTCAATAACCTCTGCAAGAATATTGCTAATTTGCCTATTTGGAATAACTACAAATAAAATATTTCTAGATTTGTTATAGTTTGTGGAGCTAGAGTTGTTGTTCAACAACCAATTCAAACTTTGACAGTTCCGTGTGCTTTTTGATTGTTAGGTGAGACTGTTTTGCGCATGGTTGCACTCCAACCCTACCAGCCGCCCACAGGTGATTTTCCCACTGGTCCCTGAAGCACCAGTCATGGGTGTGGAGCTGCTATCCTGCAAATGAGTCAACACCACTACAAAAACAAACACATCAGTACGTCCTCTGGACTCCTCAGCAAAAGGGGTGTATTAATAATAATTTAACATTATTAATTCTCTATACGTGTTTATAAGTTGAGCTTCTGCTTATGTTTTAATGGGAATAATGACTTTGTCAGGTTTGCAGGATGCCTAATTCTAACTTAACTGTAATTCTGTCTAACACTGACATATAAGAATGTCAATATTATCATCTGGAAAGTCATGAAATGACCTTGCCTATACTCGAGAGGCAATTTGCAAGTTACTCAGTAGAAATAAACTTAATATTGTGTATTTTGTAGTCTGAAACTTATTTTTAAAATTAGGACTAAATCTGAATAATCACATATATGGGATACTTGTTTCGTTGGTTTTTTTAAAACATAAATTGAATCACATTTATCAGATTTAAGATGCCTCCTAGAACATGTTGCCAAGTAAAGAACCATCATAAAATTTCAATTTTGTTCTTCTGTAAGGACTTTCAGAAAGCTAGTTACATAAGCGTATGGATTTTCCTGGTAATAAACAATAATTTACTTACAGTGCTTTATTTTGGACCACCCATATTTTGATGACAGCACATATCCATCTTTCTGCATTATCTTGATGAAAATTCTGTTCTTTACATTTTTTATGTTTGTCAAAAATTTTAGAAAGTAGGTTGCCTCCTTCCTGAACTATATTTATCATAACTAGATATCTAGGAAGTGTTGATTTTTGTTCACCCCATAGAGTGCTGCTTGAAAATTCATTATGTTTTTTAAAAATCTGCTTGTGATCAAAGGTCTTAATGCCTTTATACTTTTGAGATTGAAGCAGAGCATTTTCAGCAGATGTGCTGGCCCTTATTCATTTTATTTTATCCCTAGTGAATATTTCTATTGTGAAAAATTCAGATGTCTTGAATAGTCATTAGTTAATAGTCTTTTCTGTTGTAATATGTACATATATTGGATCTCAGTAATTTCCACTGAAATTAAAATTCAGCCCCTTTAGATTGTTGCATCTGGGTGGTAGAAGTCATAGAAACACTTTATAAACCCAAAGAAGCACAAATATACAAAAGATAATACCTTTGCTTCAACTAATATAGGTGCAGTATAGCTTACAATGCTAGAATTTCAGGTGACACTTTTAGAGCATGTCAGGCCACTGTTCTTGCAGTCTTTTTAAAATTTCAGCTCATCATCCTAGGTCAAGATATGATTGCCTCTGATTAATCCGATACTGCTCCCAAACATTCATAAATAGTACCATATGGTAGAGTTGATAATATTGTATATTAAATCCAAATTATAATATACTATGACCAAAATCCAGTCAATGGTGTTTTACATTTGTGACTTCTAATTTAGACACATTTTAAAAACAGATGTGGCTTTTTCCTATAAAAATAAAATCAAATAAATTATTCATGAATAAATGTATTGGCTGGGTGCACTGGCTCATGCTTATAATCCCCGTACTTTAGGAGGCTAAGGAAAATTACTTGAAGCCAGGAGTTCAAGACCAGCCTGGACAACGCAGCAAAACCTCGCCTCCACCAAAAATAAAAAGTCTAAAAAAAGGTGGCATGTGCCTGTAGTCCTAATTACTTGTGAGGCTAAGGTGGGAGAATCACTTTAACCTGGGAGGTGGTGAATGCAGTGAACCATGCACTGTACTCAGCCTGGGTGACAGAGCAAGACCCTGTGTTAAAAAACAAAAAGAACAAAAAATAAAATAAAATAGCATGTAAGTTGTCAGATACTTGTTGCCTACTATTCTCAAGAATTACTATGCTAATATGTCTCTGAAACCAACATGTAGAATTATAAACAGTCCTGCTTAATTTATGAAACATCTGTGATATTCTAGGCAGGTATTGTGTTAAAGAGAATAAATGTAATTGAAATATGGTCCCTTCCATTGAGAAACAGTTTATTAAGCAATGGTGGCAGAATAATACATGTACACTTACCCCCAAACTGATTTAATTAGCAGTAATAACTATTTATGGACAGTCAGTCACCAGGATTTCTATCTAAAAGAAGTTTCAGTGCAGTAAATAGAATTGGAACTGGAGTATTTGCATAGCAATTTGCATAGCATACATGATGTTTTAACTTACATTGCATATTTATTTGGAATGGCCCCTGTGTGTAATGGAGAACTGGGTTTTTCATGGAAGTTGAATGGTTAAATATTCCATTTTTATGGAAATATGTTCCAGAAATCCTACTGAACCCTGTATGTATAATATTTCTAACTATTAAAAACCCAGTGAAAGAATAACATGAGACACTGAAACGTGAATCAACTGGCTCAAGGTTACATAGACTGTCGGTAGTGAACTGATTTATAGTTTGAACCACATAAAATCTGACTGCAAATTTATTGTTATGATTATTTGTTGTTTGTTGTTATTATTATTATTATTTTGAGATGGAGTTTCACTCCGGTTGCCCAGGCTGCAGTGCAATGGCACAATCTTAGCTCACCACAATCTCCGCCTCCCAGGTTCAAGTTATTCTCCTGCCTCAGCTTCGCTAGTGGCTGGGATAACAGGCGTGTGCCACCATGCCCAGCTAATTTTGTATTTTTAGTAGAGACAGGCATTCTCCATGTTGGTCAGGCTGGTCTTGAACTCCTGACCCCAGGTGATCCACCCGCCTTGGCCTCCCAAAGTGCTGTGATTACAGGCATGAGCCACCATGCCCAGCCTTGTTGTTATTATTATTGGCTTATTATGTATCTGCTTTTTTATGTCTTCATTTCCTCCACCTGTTTACAATAGACCCATATTTTCATTATGTATTACCAACTTATTAAGACTTTTCTAGAAGTGACCAAGGTTCACTGAGGCTTTGGTTGTATCATCCAGGTGAAAGTCTGAGGCAGACATCCTGTTCCACACTGCTCTTATCCTTATTGGGGTCTCACACCTCTCCCACTACCCACAGGTGAGATCTAAAGGGGGTGGTTTTAATTTTATTAATAAATATTTTATAGCATATTTCTGAAACTATTTTTATATTTAAAAGAAATGCCTTCAGAACTTCTAACAGCTATATCTTTAATGTACTGGCATACAGGCTGTATACAGACAAGATGTAAAGTTCACATAAAATACAAGGTTATTTATGCTACCATTTGTATAGCACATTATGTTCCATGCTAAACACTTTATCCCATTTACTTTTTAATTCTTACAGCGGCATTGAGAGGACTGTACTATTATCAGCATTCTACAGATGCATAAACAACTTGTTAATGGATAAGTAACTTACCTAGACTTGCACCGCAAGTGGTATAATTGGGATTTGGACTGAGGCATTCTGGCAAATTTTTTATTTATTAGTTAAAATACTATATGAAATAATAATTCTCCAGTGACATTTCTATTTATTTCCTCTTAAATCTAAGAAAGCGGATGTGTGAAAAGGTTAAATTTGATGTTTCCATAGGCCCTTAAGTGGTCGCTTATTTTCCTACCTTCTACCATTTGTCCAATAATTAATCCAATAATAATGGACAAAAATTCTAAAATTATAATCTAGAGTGCAAGTTAAATTTATTTTGTTTTTAAAAAGTAGCTTAATAAGGGAATACTCTAAATAATGAAGAGAGACAGAAAATAATAAAGGGAAAGGAGATGAGCCGGAGCTGCTGTGAAACAAGAGGATTAGTAATTTAGAAACAATTCCGCTGTGTGTGTGTGTATTTTTTTTTTTTTTATGATGCATGAAATTTGTATTCATACAAACTAAGGTTGGTTTTTAGGCTCCTAGAAGAGCTCCGTTAAATGTTGTCTTAAGACGTGACTCTAGACTTCCAGGTAGGCCACTATTGTTACATAACCAGGGATTGTCAGAAACGGACCAACCATAAGTAAGGGACACAGAGGTCAAAACCTGAAACAGAGGCAATGTCAGCTGTCCTGGCACTTTGTTCTGATCCGTATCTAAGTGCTGGCATCTATTTGTTCAACCAGGAAATTTTCATATGAATCCTAAGCTGTTTTATAGAACCAGAATGTATATATCCAAAGATTAAAATTTCATATCACTTATTTATCTATGACTGACATAAGGGAGGAATGAGAAGGACTTGAATAATGGAGTGAGTAGCAAGAAGAGAAGTCAGGCACGAGACTGGAACAAAAGAGCTTGAAGTAACAACCTCACAAGTGAGTCAGGCGCTTCCGCAAGTATAAAAGGGTGGATTACCAACCTTTACATGAATGATAAATTTGCCTAAACATTTGTTTTGTTCAGATGACAAAGCATCTAATATTTTAAATTTTATGCCTCCAGTTATCAGATGTATTATCTAGATTGCCACCAACATTCAACTTTCTATTTTTTCATAAGAAAGCTATTGCATATATACACAAACTTGTGTGTTTGAGCCATGAAGGTTTTAGAATTTTTTAATCCAATTCCAGAATTTAGTAAAAAACCTAGCCTGCAAATTCCGTGACAGTCTTAAGAGATATATGGCCATTAAACTGCTTTTAATAGCATGGAGGATGAAAAACACTAATGAAAACATCCCACCATGCAGCAGATATTAAATGTTTGGTCTCTAATGTGTGGACTGTTTTACAAATACATCTCCAATCTTAAACCCACAGAAGAAAACGATATAACTCTTTTACAGAAAGTGGTTTGAAAGCTACTTGATAGGTTTTCAAGTCACTGCAGACTTTGACTGATAAAATATAATCATACTTCCAAAGTAACTTTCCAAGATACCAATGTGACAAAAATAGCAAAAATTAATAATAATGATAAGACCACACAATACTAAAAATGACTTTTATCCATCAGGGTCTAGAAAGAAACAGATGGCATTTCCAGATTGGATAATTTGGGGAGAGTTAATAGTCAATTTACAGTGAGTATGAGCAGAATATGTTGAAAATATAAGGAACAGTTGCATACCCCATGAGTGGAAACAGCAGTAGGTGGTTACCACCCATAGTCTTGAAAAAACCAAGGAGAAGGGGCATTTTCCAGAACTCAGAGAAAGTCATCCATTTTTGTAGAAAGCTACCTGACAAATACTGAGACCTCCAATTGAAGGACAAAGTTAGCTTGTGGTGATCCCTCAAGGAAGGGATAATTACTCTAAACTCACTCTCTTCCATTCCTGTAATCTCCTACCGGGACTCTACATTAATTCTCATTGGTAGAATGAAACTGAAAGCCAGGAGCAAAGCAGCCTTGGTGAGATCCAACCAGGCATGCCTCCTGGGCACAGAGTGGGGTGGAGAAGAGTGGGACACGGATCTACAGAGACTAATGGAAGATATGTCTAGCACACCTGTGAAAATAACATTTGAAACACAAATGAACATATGATACTTCAATTATTACTGCAACTGGCATTTCCAACAGTAAAAAATAAAGATCCTAAAACTCAGTGGAATGTTAAGCACTTATAGGAAGAAAGAGTGAATTAATTAATAAGCAATGGGTCTTTATATTTTGTTTTGGAAAATTAAATTTACAGAATGAAAACTGCTGGCAGATTTTTCTTTGGGTGATCTTAAGAAGACTACTGTGAGAGAAGGATTTTATAAATTACATCTGTAATATACAAAAAAATACATGACATTCACAAAACTTCTTGTTTGTCTTATTAATTAAGAAGTTTGCCGTACCTCTGATCATCTAAAACACAGCCAGAGGTGTGGCAAGCTTTCTGTTCTTATGTGAACATAGTCATGTAAAACAGAAATTTGGGAAAAATAAACTTGCCCATATATTATCTTTTATAAGGGTTGCAAGTGTTACACTAAAAGCTCATGCTGATCTGACTTTAAAAAAAGCAATCACCTTTTCGCACAAGGAATTGAAGTAAAATAATCACTTTCTGCATTTTAGCAATCATTGAATGCTCTTATTTTCTGTCCTTTCATAACTATAAAGACGTGTGACTTCAATCCTCAAGGTTTTTTCCGTGGTGCTTCCGCAATTTAGCCAATGATCACTTTACTATATTCTTTTTCTTTTCACCCAAAGTAGAGTCCATTTGAAACATTTTCAGTACAAGAGTGTGCAAACTTAAAAAAAAAATCTTTGGTTCTCTTGCTAGGAATTACAATTACTAACTTGTTCAGAATGGCAACTTATTTTTCAGTAGAGAGTCTTTTAAAAGTGTGTAGAGCAAGGGCATACTTTTGAATGATATATTTTATGGGGAAAAGGGAGCTCTCCTTCAGATATTTTTTATGTTATTTTCTATCCAATACAATTGTTTGGGCTGTCCAATTATAAATACAACTTATATTCATGGTCATGATTAATAAATGTGTAAGTACATAATATATTATGTTGGTGCAAAAGTAATTGCAGTTTTGCCATTTCATGTAATAGCAAAAATCGCAATAACTTTGGCACCAACCTAATATCTGTACCAAAATTCAGATGGCTTGTTGTGATATCTGTCTTCTTTTTATAGGATAGTCTTTGAACGGTCATCACTTTTCCAATTTGTACTTAGAGAAAAGTCCTAAGAGGTATATAGAAGTACCTTTAAAATAGCCTTCTGGTCACAATTGCTAGACTTTTTATACTGATGAAGCTAAATAAAGAGATTAATAAGTTTATCCATCATATTTGATATTTAGGGAATGATATGCTCATTTTTAAGAAAATTAGGAGTGTTCGTAGAAATTTCTACGTAATGCAAAATTTAATAATAAATGTGACAACTTACAAGGAATTGACCTTATTGTCTTTCTAGTGCATCTAAATGTAATAATCCTAGTTTATATTTATACAGTGCTTTACAATTTGAAATGTATTTTTCCCAAGTTTATCATGTTTGCTTCAACAGAAATTCCATAAGGTAACCATGCAGGAGCCTTTACACCTATTTTGCAAGTTCAGCAAGCTAGAGGTACAGAAGGCTCATGATTTTCTTACCGTCACATGGTTAGTCATGAAGCTGCAATTCTAATGCAAGCATTGTAACCACAAATCTTGTGATTTTTCTACCAATCCCATTTGACTAAATAAATAATTTGGTGCCTTTATAATCCAAGTCCTCTATTCTCTTGGGGAATATAAACATTTTTTCTTGCAGCTCTTTTTGATGACACACACACACCACACACACACACACACACACACACACACACACACATAAATATATACATACACACACCTTTATGATATACACTCTATTGAGTAAGGCTAATTTTGCCATTTTTGTTTTTTAAAGTTTCTTAATTAGATATTTTATTGTTTAAAAGATTATGAAAAACAAGTAAAGCTTTTAAATTTAGTTTCTTTTTTATTTTTAAAACTTGGAGATGAGGTATCACCATGTTGCCCAGGATGGTCTTGAACTTTGGGCTCAAGCTAGCCACCCATTTTGGCCTCCCAAAGTGCTGGGATTATAGGTGTGAGCCACCATGCCTGGCCTAAAACAAGCAAAACTTTACACACAAAGTTGTTTAAAGAAAATGCTAGACTATTCCCATGGGCCTGACTCCTCCCCTTCAATCCCACCATGCTAAGGACTAAAGGTAACCTTTGTGCATAGATTGCTGTGTTAATAGCCAACACTGGATTAACATATTTCTGCTCAATCAAACATATCTGTAAATACGTGAACATATGTAGGGGTTCTGTTTGTTTTTAAATAAATGGAATTACTGTTTATACATAATCTATTTAATTATTTTTAAAGAAATGGAATTGTCCTCTACACATTTCCTGTAACATTATAACTTTAACAATATATCATGAACATGACCATTTGCCAACAGAGAAAGATATAACTTTATATTTTCATTATAATTTCTGTATGCACATCATACCCATATACAATTTTATGCAAACAGAGATCTAACATCTTCTTTTGCTTTTTAAGATTCCCTGCCCCACTCTATCTCCTCTCTTTTCTTCCTTCCCCCTCTGCTGGATTCTCTCCCTTCCTTCCCCCTGCCACTCTACCCAAAAACTCGTGTTAATATAGTTTTGCACAACCTTTTTCCATGCTCATATAGTCACATATAGCTGCATGTCTATACATAAACCTGTGCATACATATATACTCACAGAGGTTCTATCCTGGTATGTTTTACAAAGAATCATATTATTCCACTTCTCTTTACTTTCCACTCTCGAAGTTGTCTTATGGAAATCTCTCAGATACCAGAGATCCAATTCATTTTTTTTATGACTGCATATTTGGCAATCTACTATAAGGTTTGTCTCTACTATAAATTACTTAACCATTCTTTATTGATGAGCATTGTTTATTCTATTAGTAAAGGGAGAGAAATGATGCCTTTTGTTTTAATGCAGATAATTTAATATAAAGATGCATTCCATGACTGTAAAAGATCATTAACTAGGTAATTGAAAAAAAAAAGAACACAAAGATGTTACAAAGACAGAAATCGTAGGAAGCAACCATCCTCCGTAGGTCTGGGTGAAAAAGGGAAGGAAATTAAAATTATTAAAAGCTTGGAAGAGGGCCCCATGGAACTGAAACTCAAACCTCTTGGAAAAGAGTCGACCAGCTGGTCTTCAAAAGAGTGCAATGAGCCTGTTTCTGAAGGTGTTAGAAACCCTGTATCCAGCTGCCAGCTGCAGCTCCAGGAGACTGCAACTAACTCCCAGGGTGAAGAAGCATTTCTAGGATGATGCAAACACCAGAAGCCTATAGAAATCAAATAGATGGAACAAATCCTGTTTTCCTTTTCTGGCCTTCTAGTTTCCCTGTGGACCCCTGCAACCCCCACTCCCCCATAAGCAGAGGTTCGTAGGGAGTCAGATGACAAAAGAGAAAAGTGGTTTGTGGAGTCCCAGCCCAGAACAGAAGTTAGAAGGGTGGGTTTAAAGCTTTGAGACATTAACTTAACAACTGTCACATCTTTATTGCTAGGATTTTTTTTTTTTTAGTTTAAAATAGAGTTGTATTAAGTGCCCTCATTCACATATTTTTATGTACTAGTGCTTGTATTTCTCTGGGAGAGATTCCCAAGAGTGAAATTACTGCATGAAGTGATATTTTTAATTTCAATATATGTTGCCAGATGTTTTTTCAATGATATTGCAGAAAAAAATCACATTTCTAATAGCAATTTTTGAGAGTACTCATTCTTCCTATTCCCATCAGCAACAGAAGCCATTACTACTAATTTTTTTCATTGTGATAAGTAAAAAGCAATGTCTTGTTATTAGTTTAATTCACATTTTGCTGACAGCTCGTGATTTTGAGCATCTTGCCATATATTTATTGACAATCTGTAGTTCTTTTTTTGTGAATTTCTGTCTCTAGCTCTTGCACATTTTTTCTATTGTGTTCCTTTCTGTTGTCTCTTTTGTAAATACATGAAACCACTTTGCCTATTCTAGACATGAAACTTTATCAGTCTTTTGTGTTTCATTGTTTTCTAACACAATCGTTTACTCACTTTGATTTTTTATATTTTCCCAGACAGAAGGTAATAAAATATACCAATGACTTATAGTTTCTGGTTCCTGTCTTGGCTATGTAAATCTCACCCACCCCAAGACTGAATTTATAATTTAGACTTATTTCAAAGTTTTATTTTTAATTTTAACATTTAAGAGTTTGTTACATCAGGACTCTATGATTATACCTGCTAAGTGATAGGGCCCTGGCTTTTTCTTTCACACAGATAGCCAGTTGTCCAGCAACATTCATTATACCCACTATCCTCAATACTGATTGGAAATAATTTCTATATGTGATGTTCTTACATCTATTTCTGGATTTTCTATTCTTGATTACACTGATCTTTTGGTTAATTTCTATGCCAGTACCATATTGACTTAATCATAGTGAATTTTAATATTTGCAATGCCTAGCATAAGAAACTCCCCTTTTTAAAATTATTTTCTTGACTATTCTCAGATATTTCTTTTTTTTGTATATGAGTAGAACTACATTCTACTCATATGTCAATTTGTAAAGGGTTTATATATTAGAAAATTATCTTCCCATCAAATACAGTACTTTCATTTGTTCAGATGATGATTTATACTCCTCAAATAAATAAATGTAATGGTTCACAAGAAATACACTTTTTTTTCTCTCTGATGACAGTTTAAAGTATATACTCCAAGTTGACAGAAGGCTTTTCATTATGTGGTCACTCAAAGACCCACAAGAGTTCAGCTCTACCATCTTTGATAGGTGGCTTTCTGCCTTGCCCTGATGGTTCCATCCCAGTTTAGAGCAGTAGGAAAAAAGCCATAAGAAATTGTATGGGAGACTCAGGTGGCAGGCAGGAAATTGACAATTGCTAGTTCTGGTCACATCTCATTGGAAGGAATCTGATCTTAGGCAACCTGTAATCAAAGGAAGGCTGGGAGATGTAATGCCACTGTGAAGATGTATATTCAGTTATTATTCCATTGCAAGAGATTTTAGGAAATCTAGTAGACCCTACCATGATATACTTGTCCTATATCTAATGACTGTACTAAAGTCTAATTAACTGCAGAAGTTTTGTTTCTTAACCAGAGACACTTGGGATTTCTGAGATACTATGTCATTAATAAAAGAGAATTGTTTTATTGCTTCTTTTTCAACATATTTTCTACCAAATACTCCATTTCCTTGTTATATTTGCTAGAAATTCTAAGACGAGTTGAACAATAATAGCAAGCACCCCAATATAAGTCCTATAATTTTTATAGTTTCTGTATTTTACCAATTAGAATTATATTTTGTATTTTTTTAGAATATTGTCTTTATTACTATAAGGGGTATACTTGGAGCTTATGTTAGAGTAAGACTGCCAAAGTTTATCAAATATCTTTTCAGAATTTAATTATAAAATCATAATATTTGTCTCTTTCAATGTATTCATCTAATGGACTGTGTTGACAAGTGTCCTGACTTTGTAAAACCTGAAATAAATTCTATTTTTTCTATTCTTTGGGAATTTTAGTGATACACTGCTTATGTATCAAAGATATATGCTACTATCAAATATACACTAATTTTTTTTAATATTTTCTGCATCTGTAGTTCCAAATGAGATTAGAGCACAACTTTCTTTTTCTTTTTTTTTTTTTTTTCTCTACTTTTTTTTTTTTTTGATTTTGGGGGGGGGGGGGGGGGGGGGGGGTGGGGGGTACTATCTTAACACATTTGAGGTTTTATTTATGTCATGTTTATAATATGGATTAGGGAAATTTATGTTACTATGATGATAATAGTATAAATTATATTGGAATTATGTGTTCTTTAAAGTAAACTATAGCTCAGTTGTAAAGTCAGCATGTCCTTATCCATTTTAGGAGCATATAGACTTTTATTTATGTTTTGAATATTTTCTTAACTATCTTATCACGTTTTTCTCTTTTTCTTGAACAAATTCTGGTTTTACTGGAATATAATTTATTTCCTCTACATTTTTATATTTGTTCCAATAATGTTACATGTAGTACTCTTTTTATAGAGTTTTTTGGGGGGCTATGATTATTTATCATTTCTTATATTTTTTGTTCTCTCTTTCCCTCAATATGTCTTATAGGCAGTTCATCTATTTTGCAATGATTTTTAAAGACTTTCTTTAAGAAAATCTTATACTTTCTCTAACTTAAGTCAATTTAATTAGTTTTAGCTTTAATTTCTTTGATTACCTTCTCATATTCTTTAATAATGAAACCATTTACAGTTATAAACTTTTATCTGGATACAGCTTTTTGCTATATTCTATAGGCTTTAATATGATATATTCTACAGTTTCTAGCTATATTTTAGAATTTTCATTCCTTTAGACCAAGTATTATATAAAAGTATCTTAATTTTTGGGTAATTAAGACTTACGAGTCATGTTTTAAAACTGGATTTCTAATTGTATTGGTTCAATATTGAAAAATAAAAGACCCTATAAAATCTCTACTTAGAAATATTTAAGGTATTAATAAAATAATTTTTAAATATTTTATGGACATTAAATGTTTATCACTTAATGGGCATGAGTTTTTTTATATATGTCTTATCAAATTTTATTACAGTTTTCAATTTCGCTATATACTTGCTTATTTTTTATTTACAACTGACATTGTTTAAGGCTTTTCTTCTATTCCAAGTTATAATTACCCTAGTAAAAATTGCTCTACTGTCTACTTAAAATTTTTCAGATGACCATCCAAATTACCTTATTTTCTCCTTTAAAATACTTTTTTTTTTTTTTTTGAAAGGGGTTTGGTTTTTTTTACCCGGGTGGGGGGGCAATGGCGCGATCCCGGCTCCCCGCAACCTCCCCTCCTGGGTTCAGGCAATTCTCCTGCCTCAGCCTCCTGAGTAGCTGGGATTACAGGCACGCGCCACCATGCCCAGCTAATTTTTTCATTTTTAGTAGAGACGGGGTTTCACCATGTTGACCAGGATGGTCTCGATCTCTTGACCTCGTGATCCACCCGCTTCAGCCTCCCAAAGTGCTGGGATTACAGGCGTGAGCCACCGCGCCCGGCCCTAAAATACTTTTAAAGGATTTTTCTCCTTTAAAATACTTTTGAAGGATTTTTAACCTGAAAAAGGGGGTAAATAAAACTACAGAATAATATCATATTAGTGGTCTTTGTAAGAATGTCTTAGACTGGTTTCTTCCTGCAGGAATATTTAGGGTTTTTTTCAGGTTACATTAAAGAAAAAAAAGAAAAAAAAAAAAACACTTTTTTAAGCTTTATTATGTCCCTCAGCCAATGACATAGTACACAAAAAATTTATATGTAGATTCATACCTGTCCGGTCATGGTACATATTCTTTAGGACAGACCACTTTGTTTTAAAAGGACTGTGTCACTTTCCTTAGTGTATAACATTAAAAATATATTAAAACAAAACTTGGTAATAATTGCCTCATTTGGTAATCATTTTTCCTCGCTAGTAAAAAGAATCCAATCATGTTTAGTAAGATTGACTTTGAAAAATAATAATAATCCCAAAACTAAACTATCGATATCAGACACCTTTATAGCCAACCAAAAATTAGAAACTTCTTGAAAATACTAAAATAGACTTACAAAACTGGAAGTCTCTCTCTCTGTCCGCATACTGTAGATGACTTGCTAAAATCCAACATTACTGCTTAATGATCCCATACATTCCTTGCAGGCTTGTTAGGAACTCTTGTTGCTCCCAACTTTTATTGACTTACAAGGCCACTATAATTTGGGTGCCAGTAAGTTATGTTAGATTCTGAGACAGCTTATGTTTAATCTAAGGTAAAGTAGTTTAACTGACTGTAATGAGGTATGACAACCATATTGACTACTCTGCAAAGAAGATATGTCATTGCAATAATAATGGGACAAGCCACCCAATTAATTAGTAGCAAATTGGACAGATTGCTTTGGAAGTTTTCCAAGAGAGAAAGTGCTTCAGGTGCTTTGCTTCAAAAGCAAGACAAATCAGCTTTCTTAATCCCCCTGGACAGAAATGATTTCATTTTTAATTTTTAAATTGTATGTGTATATTTAATTTTTTTTTCTTTTTTAGCGTAAGCTAGGACAATTTCCTGCTTTTAATATTTTAGATTTGACAAACGTTTCCACATATAGTTAGAGAGGCTTATAGAATAATTTCAGATATCAAATAGAGAAGCTGTTAATTCGTGGACTTTATGACTTCAGTTAATCCTTCAAATGTTTAGACTTCAGAGCTGCTAATGACACTAAACTCAATACCATGTTTGGTGAGTCTGTCAATCAACTTTGTTTTGGAGAAAGCTGCTCCAGGTGTGAAGACCCTGCCCGCCTTACAATTTAAATCAAAGGCAGAATTGCAAGATATAGGAACTAAGATGTTTATATAAAAAAAAAAGTATAGTGACCTAATGATCATCATTATTTTTAAAGAAAGCTATTTCAGTGTTTCTTATACCTGTGGATTATAATGGAAATATCATAACTTCACAGTTTATAAAATGTTTTCATCTATAACTCATTTGATCCTTACACAGATTTCCAAGATATTATCTTTACCCATTTTACAATGAGGAAATTGAAGTCCTGGAATGTCAAACAGTGTACTCCTCACCAGAGCTCTCATCGCAAGGCAGTCTCTCACTTTCCTTCACTGCCAGCACAGCATAGTGTACACCACGCTGCTCCCACATGTTAGATTTTCTGATGCTCCTTCCTTTTCCATGTACTGGTATAGAAACAATAGAGAACTTAGCGATGGCAAAAATGTTAACCTTTGCCTAAGTTTGTTTATTTCAATGCATGACCTTCTAATTCGAGAAAATAAAGCCAATCCATTTCAAGTTAAAAGATCCTTTGAAGTACTAAATAATCAAGCAGATGCTTTTCCCCCATTCAATTGGTGGATGCTGGTAGAGAGTGTGAAAATGATATTCTTGTTATAACTCTATGGTAAACTCACACAATTGTAAAGTGAGTCTGGCCTTTCTTGTTTTATCTCAAAACACCACGAAGTCCCATATAGTTTGAAAAATTAAATAATCCTATGCAAAATTAAATTTCTTATTTTGCTTGATTCCTGTGGCAGCACCTTTCTAGTTCTTAATCATGTTGTCAAATATCATGTAAATATAGAAAACATTTAAAAAAAAACCACTGCTACCAGTCTCTCCCAAAGCCTATTATATTATGTGACTCTGTCCTACACAATAATGTGTCAAAATCCTAAATTTCACTGAGAAGGAAAGATGGATTGATTTTGTTTTATAGTCTCTAGAAGGGGAGTTGGGATGTCAGTAGAAAAGTGCCTCTCTCCATCACCAGTGGATCTAATCAGGAAGAAATGTCTGCGGTAGCATACACGTTAATCTCCAGCTGGAGCATGGGGCTGTTATGAGGTGTAACTAACCATATCGTTGTGACTCATCTCGGTCTGTAATAACATGCTCCGCAGTGACATCAGTGGTTGTATGAGATGGATGTTGCATGTAAAGAAAAAAGTATTGTTCAGCTGGAATATTTGTAAGCCTGCGCATGACACAGTGACAGTTTGCAGTGAATGCAGCCACTGTTTTTCTGCAATAACACATCTGCCATATCCTGTTATCACTGTGTTTCTAAATCTGTCTCAAGTAGTCATCGTGGGGCAATTTCAGCCCCACGGGTTGTTATAACAACGTAGTTCTCAAAAATGACCTCTGTCAAAATGCATTGCAGTTGCCTACTCGGGCCCACTATGGGGCTGAGTCCAGAAGTTCAAAAAAAAAAATTCTTACACAGGAAAATTATTTCAATGGCAATGTCATTTCAGATCCTTTATAAAGTTTTAGTATTCAGAATTGATTCTTCCAGCAACATTTTCTCTACAGAAGGAGAGGTGTAAATTTATCTTTGATCTCTTTCTACATGTAAAATGCATAATGCTTATAAACTGATTTTTCCAGTTGATTACCCACCGGCACATAATTGGCAGAGTATAAAAGCAGCTATATAATTTTCAGGAGCACAATGTCTCTGGGCTTTAAACGAGAGGGCCCAACTACTTAAGGTTTATTTCTACTTTAAAATTGTCTGACCTTTTAAAAAACATTTATTCAAAAGCTTCTTTCATGTCTCTTTTCCACTAAATAAAAAATTCTTTAAGAGGAAAGAACTGAGGATATAAATATTTACAAAATTTTTAAGTTTTAATTTAAAAATATATAATCAGAAGCATCTTAACTTTTAAAAAGCAAATGTTTTAATTTTGAAGTATGTAAAAATAACAAAAATAATAAATAAAATGCATTTTAGAAGAATACAAAGTAGATGTAGATACCACATACCCAGCACAGGATATTTAATGATACTGAAAACCAGAATTTATTCACAATTTCCTAGTTGCAAGGGTAAAAGGGGAAGTAGTAGATTACACTTTTGCTGTCTAATTTTAGTTTCAAAGAATTTCATAATTTTTTCTAGAGAAATAATTATTTCCTGGGAACAAATACCACTTCTAACCTGATTAATAGTCAGACGTTAATTGAAGTATTTTTTAAAGTACACTAATTGGTATCAGATAAATATAATTTCATAAAAGAAAAACATTCTGTATAAGCAATTAGTATGCCTATTAGTCAAAACAATATGGAAAGCGTTCACAACTTTCCCTGTGCTGTGGTTTCTCTCCTCCGTGGTACAGTATGGTGAAAGTGCCATACCTACTTTTAATCAATCTTTCTAATTTTATTTTTTCAGAATGAAAAATCCCCAGGGCGATCTGCAAGTCGATCAAGTAACATTTCAAAAGTAGGTGAAATGTACTCATTTTCTTGTTTGTTTAATTCTATGCTTCATGAGTTCACATAAATGTTTATAACGCTTAACCTATAATTGTTATCTGCGAGGAGAACACAAATGTGACTTGTTCATGGTTTTAACTACTTTAAGATTTTACCATAATAAAAAGACATGATTTTACACAAGAAATAAGTTAGGCTATTTTTTTTCTTTTTCCATGTTGTGTGTAAGAGGTAATTTGCTACTTTCTTTTTTTTTTTTTTTTTTTTTCTTTTTTGAGACAGAGTCTCACTCTGTTGCCCAGGCTGGAGTGCAATGGTGAGATCTTGGCTCACTGCAACCTCCACCTCTCAGGTTCAAGCAACTCTTCTGCCTCAGCCACCTGAATAGCTGGGATTACAGTTGCCCACAACCACACCGTTAATTTTTGCATTTTTAGTAGAGATGATGTTTCACCATGTTAGCCACGGTGGTCTTAAACTCCTGAGCTCAAGTGATCTGCCCACCTCGGCCTCCCAAAGTACTGGGATTACAGGTGTGAGCCACCATGACTGGGCAATTTGCTACTCAAATAGTATCATGTAAAGTATGTTCTTTCTCTCGTTTCAAACACCATAAATCTGCCATATATCCAAGTTGAAACTATATCAACATTGATGGTATAATTCTCGTGAATTTAATTTTTCTGGCATTTGAGCTGAACTCTATTGGGATTTACCTATCTTGGTCACCAAGGCAAGTTTTAGAAATCAATTTAATAAAAACATCAGTTTGGTCATGTTTAGTTTGTAGAGTTGGTGGACGACAAAACAAAATATTCCCTAGATCGTATATAAATCTAAATAGCACACCAGAGTGTTGAAAAGATTATCGTTTGAGAGACATACTCTAGATTTTATGTTGCCTAAAAGACAAAATGTAAGGACTATTCTTTAAAATGAGTCACCATGTGATATATACACCTGGTGCTTGGGAAGTGAAAAGTAATTTAGAGTCATTTGTCAAAATGGAAAAAAATGACTTTCAAAAATATAATTAGAAGCAAGATGGATTTGTCATGATTAGAGCTTCAATTTCAGGGCTTCCCACTTGCCGGGACCTTTCCACATTCCTGAAATTAACTTCGTATTTGTAATTTTATATTACTTTCTTTCAAGAGGATCCCCAAAATAGTAATAATCTTCAGGCATTACAGAAAGTAGGTCAACTTCCAATTTAGAGAAGTTGTTTTCTTCTCTTCTGTTTTCAGAAACAAAAGGTTTTACAACTCATTAAGAAAAAAGTTGTGACCACAGTACCAACATTATCTTATGCTGGTTTCCAAAGCCCAGTTTTTTCAGGAAATGCCAATGGCCAGATGACATCTGCACACACACTGGGATGTTTATAGGAGCAGACTCTAGTATTTTTATAAGAATAAACATTCCTGCCCATTCCTCCATGGGAAAACTATATCTCTGTCTTGCAACACATCCGCTATACTAACACTCTTTAGGATAGTCTAATATCAGTCAATGTGTTTGCTTGCAAGACATGCAGAGATGTGAGGGACACATAGAGAATTGTACCTCAGTGCTTGGTACTGAACATTTCTAATTGTATTCAAATCTATGTCCCTTCAGAGATATTTGAGAGGCAATGAGGCCTACTGGTTAAGAGCACTAACTCTGAAGAGTAAGGATCTGAGTGTAAGTCACCACTCTGTCACTTCCTACTCTCATGACCCTGAGATGTTCACTTTACCTTCCTGAGACACAGTTGCCTCCTTTATGACATAGGGATGACGATAATATCAGTCACCTGAAGGAGGTTTCCTTAAGTGGTTATAAATAAAATAATGCCTTTCAAATGTCTATCACCCTAGTTTCACAATGAAAAGCCTTGCCCACAACCGCAGAACTCTGTCATCTTCCTCAACTTGAATACTAATGTTGAATCCGTAAAGACCTAAAAACTTGTAAACAGTACTGACAATGCCTTTGTTAGACCAAATACTGTTTCATGATCCAGGGGTGAAATTATATCTGCATTTCTAAACTACTCTTTGACTTTTACTTAATGCAGCTTGTTTATAGTGTTTTAGTCTTTTATGTTTTAAGAAATAGAAAAATCAAGAGTATATTTTCCCTTCTATGAGTTCTTCTTCAGGGTTTGGTATGTATCAATTGTACTTCTGTGTGGGAGACAATTAATTACAAAAATGTATCCTATTCAGAAAGAAATGAAAAACTCTATTCTTAAACATCACTTCAACTGTACCACAAAAACGCCACCATCAGACAGTGGTAGGAATAAACAGATTTCAGTGCACATGAATTTACCTATTTAAACCAATTTAACTTTCCGATTATGTTCAGAATGAGTCACAATGTTAATATGTTGTTGAGTCCTCACTACTTTTTCATAAATTGATAAGTGAAAAATTATTTATTGACTACATAATCTATCAATCATGAAATGGCCAAATCTAGAAATACTTAGGTTCTTTAATTTGGAAAGTATTGGAGAAGAAAACTTTAACATTGGAGCAAAGATTTTTTTTCCTTAATTTTGTCAAAATAATTTTTTATGTTGAAGACTGAGCATTTCTAGGGTATGAGAATCAGTACAATGGAGTGATTGGATGGATAGCGGAGTAACTCTTAGGAATCTTAGGAAGGTTATTTAACATCCCTAATAACTTTTTCTGTAAAAGGAGCATATATATATTAGGATCTACCTCTTACAGTAGTGCTTAGAACAGTGTTTGACCTGTGTATTACCTATTTTTATTATGGAGTTCTTAATATTTCTATATCAGTGACAGCTTCAAACAAGTGCTCAGTAAATATCTTTTGAAGTAAGTAAATTGGAGACGTGGTCTATAATATATGCAATGTTTTATAGGTATAATAATAAAATGCAGAGTAGGCAGGCTTAAGGAAGATGTTAGTGATCTGAGGTTATTTTCCTGAAAAAAATTGCATATTTCTATTTCCAAAAAAAGTGTACATATATTTGATGATAATAAATTGTCTTATGTCAGTAATAGTATTATTCACAATGGGTGTTTTACTTTTTATCTGCTTATGCTATCTTCTGTCCTTAGACACAGGAAAATCACAGACAGTACAGAGGACTCCATGCATAATGGAATGGAAAAACTGTCCTTTGTATTTCTAAGTCTGCTTTTCTGCCTATTTCTTGCAGTTATTTAATGAATCAAACTTTCTCATCGGCAATATTTGTTGAGTGCCACATATCAAAAATCTTGCTCTATACTGGGAATTATGGAGTAAAAATACAAAAATTTCCTTCCCCAGTTTTCAGTGAGCTTACAATGAAATTGTATAACTAATAGTGCATAGAATTGTTAACATAACAGACCTAAGACTCCTATTCTGAGAAAAGCCTGAGGCAAAATTACCCTTGGCTGACATCTGGAAACAGATTCCGTAGGTAGTGCTTCACCCTACCTGTTAAGAATGATTCGCTGTGCCTGAACTGCAAACAACATAGCTATCCTAAGCACATGCCTTCCTTCTGGGAGTCTGGAGTCTTGGCACATGTGGTTGCCTACACACTCAGCCCCCAGTAATAACTTTGAGTACTGAGTCTCTTATGAGCCGCCCTGGTGGCAACATTCTTCACATGTGTCATCAAAGTCATTGAACACATTCCAGTACACCCACTGGGATGAATTTTTGGAAGCTTGCTGCTAGTTTCCTCTGGACTTCACTCCATCACTCGCTGTGCCTTTTCCCTTTGCTGATTTTGCCTTGTATCCTTTCTTAGTAATAAATCATAGCCATAAGTATGGATAGATGCTGTCATGAGTTCTCCCAGAAAGTCTGAACCTGGGCGTGGTGGGTGGAACCCCTGATATGCTACCTAAATAAGAAGTATAGACGCAGCCTATGGGAATTCGGAAAGCCATCACTTCCAACTAATTGGGACAGGGTAGCAGCAGAGAAGGTTTCTTAGGAGAATGTTATGTAAATAGACACTTGAAGAATGGGTGTTAATTGATCAGCTGTAGGGGAAGGCTGTTAAAGGGTTATAAGTCCAAGGCAGGGAACCTAGAAAACATAGATTATAAGGAAGAAGTTACATAAAATACTTTGTAAGGGTTTTTGAGATGAAACTTTAAATAATAGAATGAATTATCTTTAGTCATTCAAGTCAACAGCCTCAATCTATGTGACATTGTCAAGCTCAGTAAGCTTGACAACACATGTGAAGAAATGTCACCTCCCGGGGAAGCTCATAAGACAGAGCTCAACAATAGTCATTCAAGTGTGATCTGGCTTAGAAACAGAGAAATCGATCTAGAACCCATCAAGGTCCTTCAGACTTTTCTTAGCGAGTATGTATAAAATGGAACATTATTATTTTTGCCATTCAGGATTGTTCCTTATAAACATGGTCTTGCCATTGTGAAAGTAAAAAATTTCCAAACATGGGATAAATAATAAATGTGCAATTTTTAGTGAACATTAAAAATGATATCTCCTAAGTTTTTACCTCTGGATCTTTGTACACTATATTATTCAACAGCAATTATACTTTGAGTTTTCTGGTCCTTGCAACATTTACTTTCTTAGTATTTCATATTTCTAGTTTGTCTTAGTAAATACAAGACAGTTACACCTATGATTCTTTCTTTCTCTTTTATTTTTAATTCAAGTAAGGCTGGTATGCCTTGGATATATTAAAGTTGAAAGTTGATCCAAAAGCTACAGAGAAGCTGTATAGGTTTAATACAGTAAATGTGAGATTATGAAAATATCTTGGATGTGAAAAAAGTAGCATTCATTTATCCATCACTTAATTTTTAATATTTTTTATATTAGTGCTTGTTACTGCATTTTAACACACATATTACTCAAAAATAGATTCCTCAAGAAGAAAAGTCAGCCAAATCTGGCCTTTTATTTCTTCAAGGGTGAAGCATCATTACATTTAACTAGCAACAGCATAAAATGTTTCTCACAAGAAAACTTTTCAAAAGCAAACCGTCAAAAGGAGAGAACAACTTGTACTTTCAATTCAAGTCAACAGAATTTTCTTTTAAAAAAATCCTATGCTTTTTGGTGTGTGTAGGAAGCAGCTCACAAAATCTAATCTGTTTATGAGAAGAAATTCAAAAGCCACTAGCTTGACAAACGATATTTCAGTTAGTTTCCTTCATTTCCTATTACATTCCCTAGATTTCATTTAAGTGACAGGGATTCATTTCAATTCTTCAGTTAGTCTCTACCTTAAAATATCTTATAAAATGTTAAGGTAAAGTTTATAAAATGTGCACACCAGTTAATTCTGAAATAAATAAAGATGTCTGGGACAGTCAGTACAATTTACTCAACAAATATTTTTTGATGGTGTACTGTGTGCAATGTATTATATGGATCACAGCATTTTAACTAGGTGTTTTCTTCTGATCAAATATATACTTTAATTTTGCTTCTGTAAATTTTCATCTCTCCATGTTTTTCCAGATTTGCCTTTAAGATCCCAAAGTATTTTCCAGCAAGGTCAAGGTGAAAGTGTTTCATATACGTAAAACATACTGAGAATTCTTTTCAACTGAAAGCCTGAGCCAAGTGTTACACCTCTAAACAGGTGTTTAATGTTCTGATTTATTGAGAGATCCATTTTGGTTTGCCTACACAATGGACCTATAAATCATCTATCCCCTCAGACTACATACATTTAGAGGGTAATTTGATAGGTTGATGAAGTACAGTAGGCCATATAATTCGGAAATAACCAGAAATGGGGTGGACTAATTAGAGAACTTTCAGTGAGCCTGAGTTGAGGTCTGTCTTGAGACCAAAGTTGAGGAAATGGATGTAAATTTATTTTAATTATTAAAGGCTGGGTGGGAGAAGATGAGAAATTCTGAGACCTTCTTACGTCCTGAGGCATATTCTTTGTATACACTCACTCCTTGGGCGATCTCATTTAGCCTCATAACTTTATATATAATCCATAGGCCAACAACTATCAAGTAGATATCTTTAGCTCAGATCTCTGCCATGAATTCCAGACTCAAAATGCTGATCAAATTTCCCACATAAATGTGTAACAGGAATCTGTCTTAGGTCAGGTTTCTCACAGCAGATCCTGAGATGAGAATTTTTTTCAATGATTCACTATGAGAATATTCCTAGGAGAAGACATCAGAAAGGCAACACAGAGAAGAGAAAGAAATCAGAAGTTCCCTGCTCCTGCATGGGGATGCTGGAATATAAAATGCACTTCACTTTGTCCCCTCTTGAGGAAGGGACCTAGGCTTTCATCCTCTAGTATTTGCCATTCATTGGCTCAGAGTCATTCAGGGAGATAAAAACTCCCAACCACTTTGATTCTCTTTTCATGTGGGTAAACTGTCCAAGAAGCCAAAGGGCTGGTTTCCAAAAAGAACTACAGTAGTAGGACTTTAGAAACAAAAGCACCCAGAAGCCAAAGGAGATGTGTACTTGAACCGGTGAGAGGGACCCAAAGGGATTTAGGTGGAATACCCACAGCACCTGCTATCATCCATCCTTTGAGCCGCCCAGATCCGTATGAACTCATTCCATCCTGTCATGGATTTGTATTGATGATGATTGGCCACCATTTCTGAGGAGAGACTAAAAGACATGGATTAGCAGAATGAGCTCTCATGACTACAGCTGCCAGGTTATAACAGATTCATCATATCCTTCTTCTGACTCATTCCAAATATTCCTCATTCTTGATGATCACTTCTGTTAGTCTAAGTGGCTTGCTGGTGACGTGTCTCTGACCTTTGAGCCTTATCATGCTGTAGTGGCTATAATCACTTATTTAAAATTAAACCTGGGTGTAGGTTAATGAAAATATGCAACTGTGGAAAATTTCAAAATATGTCTTGCTTACTCAAGTCGCAGCAACCCTACTTTCTTAAAATGAATAAATTCCATTATTCAATAAATTGCTGCTCTGCCTTCTGGATAATGTAACATGTGTTATTAAGCACATGAGGGATAGTTCCAGTCACATGGTCTGCTGATGTCCATAGTAAGGCCTTCAGTCTTTCTACGGCCAGGCAGCTTGTCAAGAGCTGCTTCCTGAGTGGTAAAAGAACTCTGCTGCAATAGTATGGCCTTGATCCAGAACACCAGGGTTTTCACTGCAGTTCTCCATCTGAAGCTTGACAGAGAGCCCGCATTACATTTTTATTTATCATGGTACCTCTAGTAGTATTGCCACTTATTATTGCTCTCTCAACATCATGGTTGCTTGTATTGCAGCTGAAATTGCTGCAGAACCTTCTATCATTCAAGGCCCCACTCAAAACTGCAGCTTTCTGAGTAATCTGATAATGGGGTATCATTCCAAAATGTGGTTTATGCTGTGTTTAAAATTCAAAGATTTCTATCAAACACTCTGGGTCTTTCTTGATAGTAACTGAAATGCAAAATTTGGTCTTAACTCCAGAAGGAATGCACTAGCATGCATTAGCCAACGGAATTTCTAAAAATTTCACTGAGTTGTCCAGCTCCTGAAGATATGTACATTTTTTCCCTATTCTCTGGGACACAGGTATCCTAACAAAGCATTCAGAATATTGGCGCTTCCTGCTTATTAGTCCTTATTGTACTTGATGATATCATCAATACAATGGGCTCTTTTAATAATTGACAGCTGCTAGACATTTGAGTTTACCTCCAGTTTATTTTGTAAAATATCCCTGGAGCAGGATCATGGTCATATATTAATGTCCATGCCAGATGAATACAAACTGCTTTTGGTCCACATTTATGACACGTATTCTAAAGAACACATTACTAGATTAACAGCCTCATACCACAAGCCAGATAGTGTGTTGTTCTTCTCGAGTAAAGACATTACATGCAGCACACAACAGCTTCAGTTAGTGCTTCCACTTGGTTCCGTTTGCCATGGTCCATTGTCATTTGCCTGACCTGCAAGATTTCTGCAGGGAATAGACTGAGAAGCTGAATGGTGACATGGTGGAAACAATCATCCTTATATTTATTTCTAAGCCTGTTTTTCATACAACAGCCAAAATGATTCCTTCCAAATATCAGGTAATGTCTTGCTGCTGTTCAAAACCTCTAACGGTTTTCTATATTACTCAAAATAAAACCTAAATTCCTTCATGGGCCAAGGAGCCATAATCCAGCCCTGCAGCATCTCTCTAATTTTATTTCTTCTCATTCTTCCTCTCAGTCACTGGGCTCCAGACACACTGACTTCCTGTCATTCCTCAAGGCTAGGTTTTGTTTTCATGGCATTTGCCCTTCCTGCTCCTGCTACCCAGAATGCTCATTCCCCACACAGCACCATGATTGGCCTCCTTGTTGTTGTTATGTTTCTATTCAAATATCACTTTATCAGTGAGGACCTATCTCCTTTCCTACTTATTTTTGTTTAAGAATTTTATCATAATCTGCAATATTATATATATTTTAATTGGCTTAACCTCTAGGAGGGTAATAACTATTTCTTCATTCAATGCTCCTTCCTCAACCCCAGAAAAGTGACTGAGAAGTAGGACACACTCAACAAATACACATCGAATGAATGAATGGAGCCTGCTTTGTTTTGTTAACTTACAATACATAAGTTCTTAACAAGGGATCTGCGGACTTATAAGCAGATTGGGCCATGCCAATCCATGAACATGTTACCAATACACACAAGCTTCAGCTGATCCCGTAGAGAACCTCTGCCAGACAGATTGCACCGCATGTTAATCCTATTTTGAGGAAAAGGGGTCAGTCTTCCCATGTCTGTCAAACAACTATTGGCCTATAGAGGTAGAAGAGTCTATAGATTTTGGCTGAGAAAGTTCCTGTTTGGCCAAAGGTGATTCTCCAGAGAAGAGAGTAGCTATGATCATCAGCCACCCAGCAGCTGGGTAATGGGGGACACTGGTCTGTAGCAAAGATCTGTGTGGGGGAAAAGCCTCCACTGTTGATGACTGCTTGGACCACTGAGATCCACTTAAGTATCACATTAAGTTTGTTTCACCTCAACATAGCTTCTCCAGAATTTTGGCTGGTTACACTTTGTAGGAAACTTTTAAGAGGTTAAGTGGAAGGAAACATAGCCCTCATTGATGCATTTGGTTCACAGGTCATAACTGATACTCACCATGTCTTCACCCTCATTCATTTTAGATTCCTTTCACCTTTTTTCAGCACTTATGCTGTTCTGGATAGCTTTCCTGAGAAATCTGAGTCCCGGGGTGCCATTCCCTTATCAGGCCGTAATTGCTATATTTGCCCATTTACAGCCAAACTAGTGAGAGGGAGAGAGGTGTCCTAGTATATCACTTGAGGGACCTATGTATTTCTGCTGTCACCGTTATGTAGCAGAATTTTCTCATGCTGTCATCCAGCACCAACATCTGAGGTCTCAGTATCTAATCTACTAACATGGGACAGGATTCTGCCTAACATGGTCTCTAATTCAGGGATTCACTTTACAGCCCAAAAATGGTGAGGCAGTAAATATATGATGTATATTCACAATAAAATACATAATATTTAATGTACATTTAGTGGGATTAGTGCATACCCTACCAGCCCAATGCTGCCAGCCTGATACAGCAAGTCTACAGCCTTTTGAAGATACATGAGAGGCATCAGCTTGGAAAAGACACCCTGGGAAAACAGAACCAAATCCCACAGGATGCGGCGTATTTTTTGAATCCTGTGGGATTTAGCTCCATGGTGCTTTGCCTTATATACCCGTAATACTTGGGCCCAAGAACTAACAGGTAAAAGTTATCCTGTTTATCATCACTCCCAGTTGTCCCCTTGGGGAATTTGTGCTTCCTACAGCCAGCACTTTGGGCTCTGCAGGTTTATAACTTCTGGTTCACAGAAGGAGATGTAACACTCCCAAATAAGAACAAAATAAGAGTCCTAGTAAACCTAAATCTTTGATTGCTGCCTAGCACTTTGAGCTTCTTGTGACTGCAGCCTAGCAAGTCAAGCAGTCTGTTCCCATTCTAGCTAGCTTTGGTTAGCCTGTTAAATTACGTCTGAGGCTTCATGTTGTATTCTGGCAGTGATAGGTACGGAAGGGTATAAAATATATTCCCTCCTTTTTTTCTTCAGTAATGTGGTCCTTAAATTCTGTAATCTTTATTTATTTTCTGGTTTCTTTCAGCATTAGTCCACATTTTGTTTCTTCAGCTTTTCAGTAACTGGAAGAATTGGAAGCACTTTTTAATGTACTTTTACGTGAACAGTGTTTGGATGGCTGGTGAGGAAGGGCCCCACCTCTCAAACAACTACATTTGACTTCATGGTTTCTAAGGACTTCTTTTAACTCCACCTTTAACTGTTGTCAGTGAGTAAAACCCTGAAGAGAATGTCCACGAAGAAGCTAGGATCAATAACATTTTATCCCCTCCAGCGCTGTAACAGACTAATATAGTCTCCTTTCAGTGTTTAATCAGTTTGCAGTCTATTGCCACTGTGAACAGCCCTTAAGAAGAGGAAGACTCTTTTTTTTTTTTTTTCTTTTTAGGGAAGTACAGGGTGAAAGCAATTTTAATTGGAAATACTTTCTGTTAAGAAAGACTACATTTGTGGAGCTGAAATTCAGAAATGAGGCTGCAGATTGGCTCACAAATCAAACACAATGGAACATGGGATTTCCGTTGGCATGTAGTCTTCATGCTCTGTTTCTCCTTCGCTGAAGAACTCTGGCCTATCACCAGGAGTGTAGACAGCTCAGATCACTTGACACAATGCCAAGCCAAGTACAGGCTCCCAAAAACCTCAGAAAAGGGGTCAGGCCAACCACTTACTGGGTGAGGACAGGCAGAGCAGGAGTTTAGAGCCAAGATAGTAAGAAACACTGGCAAGGGCAATCTCGACATATAAAATGGGCCATTTTAATTTAAGTTAAACCCTTTGATAGGGTACTTTAATATTTTTTGTAATTTCCTTTTTTAATATAATATAAATGAGTAGACTTATGACATGAATTTAAAATCTCAAGTCTTTTAAACATGCCAGATGATGTGAATAGTTCTTACTCATCCCAGACGTGATGGGACAAATCTTTCTCCAAGAGTCTAGTCCCCGAGGTCAAGATGATAAAGCATTTGCTTTAGGAAGTGGATGGGAAAACAATCCATGCAGGTGAATTTACAGTAACAAGTAGTTGGTTATTGACTCCAAAACTGCACTATCCAGTAGGGTAGCCATTAGTCACAGGTGGCTATTTAAATTCAAACTAGTTGTAATTATATAAAATTTAAAAATCAGTTCTTCAGTTGTGCAGTAGCTACAAGTGCTCAGTAATTTCCACACTGAATAATATCACTCTAGAATATTTCTGTTATCACAGAAAGTTCTATGAGACAGACACTACTTCTCTAGAAAATATGTTAAACTTCTCTCTAGGAAAAAGTGAATGGTGCCTAAATATTTTCAGTACACCTAGAAAAAGAACCCAAATCTGGACAATATGTGACAATATTTTTGAGTTTTTACATCCTAATACTTGCCATTCAGCTTTGCTTGCATAATTTTTTTCTTAACAAGAAATAACAGGCCGGCTGCGGTGGCTCACGCCTGTAATCCTAGCACTTTGGTAGGCCGAGGCAGGTGGATCACGAGGTCAAGAGGTCAAGACCATCCTGGCCAACATGGTGAAACCCCGTCTCTACTAAAAATACAAAAAAATTAGCTAGGCGTGATGGAGCGCACCTGTAGTCCCAGCTACTTGGGAGGCTGAGGCAGGAGAATTGCTTGAACCCAAGAGGTGGAGGTTGCAGTGAGATGAGATCGCGCCATTGCACTCCAGCCTGGCTCCTGGTGAGGGAGTGAGACTCTGTCTCAAAAAAAAAAAAAAAAAGAAATAATGAAAATTAAAAACTATTGACTATAAATTGGCCCCCAGAGAATTAAAGAAATAACTCTAATTGTTGCGACTGTGATATTGTGGTAATGTTGGCAGTTTTTTTTCCAGGCCAGCGATAAAGCTAATGTGGGTCAGTATTTGGTTTACATGATAACTGTGAAAGCAAATGAATAACATGGTTTTGTGGTGCTAGGGATTGAACTCATTCCTTGCCACCGACCATCTGTAATATTATACCAAACACAGAACTACTGCAATTGCAAACACTGCAATTGCCCTTGCCAGTGTTTCTTACTATCTTGGCTCTAAACTCCTGCTCTGCCTGTCCTCACCCAGTAAGTGGTTGGCCTGACCCCTTTTCTGAGGTTTTCGGGAGCCTGTACTTGGCTGGGCATTATGTCAAGAGATCTGAGCTGTCTACACTCCTGGTGATAGGCCAGAGTTCGTAGGAATAAAGTCAACCTTGCAATTGCAGTTGCTTTTCCAATGGAAGGAAATTATTTTAAATGAGTCTGATTTAATTTCATTTATTTTTAATTTTTGCAGATACTCAAGTAATTCGGTATAATGAATTGCTAATGAAATGAGAAAATACATTCAAAGTCTATCTATCCATCATTAACAGTTTTCTAGGGTTTTAGAAGGTGGGATAGTAGACAGTATTCAGAGAGGAATGAATGTTGTCAATTGATACTCTTAGCAATTATTACTTTCTCCTTCTAGATTTTCTCAATTAAAAACTCAGTACAAGAAAAATTGTTCTGAGGCCAAATTGATGTATCTTAAAAAAATAATCTGTGAGGTCAATGAACCATACAAATATTCTTTAAATTCATATTATCTAACATGGTAGTTTGGTGGTTGTATCTTTGAGATTTTCACCTGGCGGTTGTATCTTTGAGATTTTCACCTATCATTTTAAGAAATAATTTTATTTTCCAGATATTCTAACTCTGACAATAAGCCTCATTTAGATCCATCATCGATAAAGATTGATCAGTGAAAGGGTTGGACATATTTTAATTCAAATACCTCAAGTAAATTAAAGATGCAATGTTTGTGTTGTTAAAAGCCAAAGAAGTCAGGTTTTTAAAATAATCTTTAATCCATTTAAACAAAAGATGATACATTGATATGGTTTTCATAGGGTTACACCATCTCTTCTTTCTATCTCCTTTTATCTCATATTATTAAATACTAATGATCGATTTTAATTTTTTATAACTTCAGCCTTTTTTGTTTGTTTTATACAATTGAGTCCTGCTTTTTTGCTTCTCTCAGATACACTTCCTTGGCTATCACTATCATCCAATATTTGTTTCCTTTGTGGTTTATCACTCCCTATTTTGGAGCTGTTTCCATGTGTCCTACAGTGAGGATAATGTTGGCAGCTGTGTTGTTCATGTAATTAATGTGCATAGTCGATTTGGATTGACTAGGCCAAATAGGTCCACTTTGAGACATTAACTACCCAACTGGGCTGTCTTTGTTGATCAGATTAACTGGATAATTGTCAAATCTCTATGGCACTAATTACTGCAGAGTCACATCATGTATTCCCTCATTCAATTCTCATTTCATTAAAATTTACAACCAAAGCTATATGAAGAAATAGTGACATATAAATAGACCAATATAAGATGGAATTCAATAACCATGTATGTTGTTTCTTGTATTGTCTTTCTACTGAAATAAGAAAGGGAAAGTTATAAGAATGCATCCTTCTTGCTGTTACCAGAAAAAGGATGAACTAAGGGAACTCTATATCCACTGTACTTAGAACCCACAAAGATAACTCCCTCACAACACATTGAAATTCTCAGATTTAACGGCTCTTTATTTTTATCTTTTGAAAATGAAAATACAGTAATTCCTTACTTTTTGGTTCATCACAGGCCTTCAATCTGCCAGAAAAATGTTGTTAACCAATCCCTAATAAATTAGTTATTTCTTTTTTTGCAAAGATCTTTTGTACTTGATTTGTGCTGCATTAAAAGAATATGACTTTTTGCCTCTTGGAATTTACATTGAACTTTGGGGGTGCGGTTAGACAGGTAACTTGATGATTGCAGTTCCATATTTAAGTGCTGTCTTGATTCTCCAACTTGATATTTCCAATATTTTAAAATAATTTTGTTTAAAGTAAGAAAAAATGAAATACAAAAGTTTCTCTTTGTGGCTGCCCAGCTACAAAATTAGATAAACACATTTGCTGAAAAGTGCAAAAACAGTTGGAAGGTCATTAATCTATACACTGCAAGGTACATGCTACATGGCTTGGAGAGACTTCTAATAGAAGAGATTCGTTCTGCAAAAACTTACATATTCTGAGGACAGAACAAAATGACTACAAATACCAAAAATTACTGCAATTATTTCATGACTCTACAAATATTTCATTTGATTATCATATTTCTAGGTTTTACAAAGTTAATTTTAATTGCATACTAATTTTCTGCATGGCCCTACACTGTATAAAATAACATTTTTCTTAATGACACTTGAGTCTTTTCTTTCACTTATATTTTTAATGGAAAAATAGAAAATACATAACATAGGTAATAATAGTTAATATTTATTGAATACTATTTGTCAAGTACTGAGCTCAATATTTTAGCTAGGAGATGAAAGTTCTTCAAAGGTGTTTGGAAAATTGTGTAATCCCAGCTACTCGGGAGGTTGAGGCAGGAGAATCACTTGAACCAGGGAGTTGGAGGTTGCAGTGAGCCAAGATCACGCCACTGCACTCCAGCCTGGTGACAGAGTGAGACTCCATCTCATAAACAAAAAAAAAAAAGTTAGAACTTATGATAAAGATAGTTTAGTAATTATATATTTAAGGTAAAGAAAAGTCGAAGAAAAATGTTATTAGGTTGGTGCAAAAGTAATTGTGGGTTTTGCCATTACTTTCAATGGTTAATTAAACCTCTTCAAACCTAAAAACAGAAATTCAGTCCATCCATCCAACTTTCCATTTAACTGATTCCCTATTATGTTTATTCACTCCCATGTGAATCCAAATGAAGAAACAGAGCAACATATCATTTGTAGATAGATCTTTTTCTGCCCAAGTGTAACAAGAAGCTTTGTTTGCTGCTCAATGCATAATAAAATTACTTTTTATTACATCTGAGGTTTAAAAACATTATTTGATATTAGAAATTATTTTGTTATTAACACAACAAAAGATTGGATTTTAAATTTATGGAGTTTAGAACTCTATTATGTCTTATTAATATTAATAAGATCACTCAATAAGCATCTGCTATATATCATTTATTAAGCACTTACTATGTGTTAAGCACTCCAGTAGGTACTATATACATGTTATCACTAAACCCGACAGGAACCCTTTTAGACAGATTTACAATTTGAAGACTATAAAACTGAGACTTACATTAAGTAATTTACCCTCAGTCCCAAAACAAGTTAGTGGAAGAACCCGCATATTTAGGTGCTATACTCCAAGAGTTATTTGTCCACAGTTCAACATGCCAAACCACCTCCACAATCCTCTGACTTTTCTTCCATGTGACACACACAGAAGTGTAAATAGGCATCACAGATTAGGTAGGACCAATACGATCAAAGAAAAGGGGAGTGATTTCAAAAATAATTGGAGAATTGGCCAGGTGTGGTGGCTCACTCCTGTAATCCCAGCACCTTGGGAGGCTGAGGCAGGTGGATCATCTGAGGTCAAGAGTTTGAGTCCAGCATGGCCAACATGGTGAAACCCCATCTCCACTAAAATACAAAAATTAGCCCAGGGTGGTGGCGGATGCCTGTAATCCCAGCTACTTGAGAGGCTGAGACATGAGAATTGCTTGATCCCAGGAGGCAGAGGTTGCAGTAAGCAGAGTTTGCACTACTGCACTCCAGCTTGGGTGACAGAGTAAGACTCTGTCTAAAAAAATAAAAATCGAAATAAATAATTGGAGGATTAATGTAGTGGTATTAAGAAAAGATTTGGGAGATTTATTTTGCTAGACAATAGTAAACCATTTGGGTTCCTTAAGAAGGGGAATGGGATAATTAAAATGGAGCTTAATAAAATGAGGCATTGTAAACTTGTCACGTGTTTAAGAAAATCAAACACTGCATGTTCTCACGCATAGGCAGGTATTGAACAATGAGAACACATGGACACAGGGAGGGGAGCATCACACACTGCAGTCTGTTGGAGGGAGCTAGGGAAGGGACAGCGTGGGGCAGGGAGTTGAGGAGGGATAACATGGGGAGAAATGCCAGATATAGGTGATGGGGAGGAAGGCAGCAAACCACATTGCCTTGTATGTACCTATGCAACAATCCTGCATGTTCTTCACATGTACTCCAAAACCTAAAATGCAATAAAATATATATTTTTAAAAAAAGATTTGTGTATTTTATTAAATTAAGTCTTCACTTAGCTGCCATCAAAATGTTCTTGGAAACTGCACCTTTATGCAAAAAAAAAAAAAAAAAAAAGTATAATAAAACCAGGTTTTTTTTGGTCACAAATGTTATAACAAAATGATGTTTGATGAAGGGAGTTTTTTGAGGACCTACTGTACAACACTTTGTTTAAAGTCAGTTTCCAAGAACCTATTCACAGTGTTAAGTAGGACTTACTGTATATGTAAATTTTACCTAACAAAAGAAATACACGAAATATTTAATGCTGTTTAATAGTTAATGATATTCATTCTGAATTATTTAGGAATGAAGTGTACTTTTGTGTGCAACTTACTTTGACATGCATCATGGAAATAAGATACATTTATGAATGGATAAAGGGGTGGATAGGTGAATAAATACGTGGTAAAATAAAATTAGAAAAGTTTCAGAAACTTTATGTTGGATATATTGGTATTTACTGCATAATTTTTTCAACTTTTGTGTTTATTTGGAAATTTCATAAAATGCTAGAAGAAAGCAGATGCAATATATACATATATAGGTAACAATATACAGGATAGACTGGAGAAGGAAAGGAAAGAGAGTAATGCCCAGAGGCACTAAAATAAACCAGATATGAGCTATTGAGCACTTGAGCAATGTTGGTGACAAGAAGAAAGAAATATTAATCAATATATTGGTCACTTCATGATTTAAAATGAAGAAATATGAGTTATCAGATAAAATTAAATGAAATAAGGAATGAAATAGAGATGAATCTTATGGAGAAATTTCTAGCCCGGTAAAAAGAACAAATGGTAGTGCTCTCATAATCTGGTGTTGAGGACTTGGTGTGGCAGTAGCCAAAGGCTGACTTTCTTTTGAGGCTCTTCTGTAGTAGTTTTTTGTTTGTTTGTTTGTTTGTTTTCTTTTCTTTTCTTGAGACTATCCAAACTGAAATTCTTTCTGACATAGTCAGCATACATTCCAGTTGATATTTCATGATCATCCTAGAGCTCCTTTTACTTTATACACCCACATATAATCCCTGCAACATATTCTTCCTACAATGGGACATTGACAGTCCTCTATTAAGCAGAGGGTCCTACATTCACTTTTCCTTGAAACTAGGTGAAACTTTGCTACTTCCTTGACCAACTGAACGTGGCTAAAGAGATACTATGTGGCTCCCAAGGAGAAGTCATACAGATAATACAACACTTGCTTTTCGTGGTACATACCTTAAGAACCATAAAGGCTAAGCTGGTTGCCCTGAAGCCCCATGCTGGAGAAATCACACAATTTCCATACAGAGAGATGCCCAAAGAGCTTCAGCTATTTCAACTCCAGCCCAGCGGGTAGACAAGTGAGTGAGTGAGTGAGCCTTCACATGACGTCTGCCCTGAGGCTTCAATCCTTTTTAGCTGATACCAAGCAGAGCCCTAAGGGCTATCTTTGCTGAGCCATGTCCAGATTGCAGAGTTGTGAGCAAAAAAAATGTCACCAGTTGAAGACACTAAGTTTTGGAATAATTTATCAGCCATCAAAGTAAAACACATACACACAGACTTTTCCCAAGCAGATCACTTTCCCCCAGCAGGAAGGCCTCATTTATTTAATGACTATTTAAGTTAACAGAAAACATGAACCTTGTTCCTTATCAGTGTAAATACATCTTATTCCAACTAGCTTTTCCTTCATTCTGCATTACTGCCAAGATTTGGTTAGTCTCTTATCTTTAACATTTTTTAGATGAGAGACAGATTAGTCTCTATAGCTTTGAAAATCTAGATCTTTGATATGGTTTGGCTGTGTGCCCACCAAAATCTCATCTTGATTTACCACATGTTGTGGGAGGGACCAGGTGGGAGGTAATTGAATTACAGGGTCAGGTCTTTCCCATGCTGTTCTTGTGATAGTGAGCAAGTATTCACAAGATCTGATGGTTTTATAAGGGGGAGTGTCCCTGCACAAGCTCTCTTCTCTTGTCAACCACCATGTGAGATGTGCCTTTCACCTTCTGCCATGATTGTGAGGCCCCTCCAGCCACGTAGAACTGTAAGTCCATTAAACCTCTTTCTTTTGTAAATTGCCTAATCTCGAATATGTCTTTTTCAGCAGCGAAAAAACTAATACAACATAAATATCAAACTCAGGCCTACCGCCAATCCTTAATGGCATCTCTGTGCAAAGTAGAAAAGGCACAACTTAAAATGTTATAATTTTATTTGTCAAGAAATTGTCAAAATAAACTGATTTTATTAGAGCAATACATTTTAATGCTACTTGACTGAAATTGTTTTGCTATACTAAACTATAATGTCTATGTATTAGCCACTGCTAATAAAGACATACCCAAGACTGGGTAATTTATAAAGGAAAGAAGTTTCATTGGCTCACAGTTTAGCATGGCTTAGGAGGCCTTAGGAAACTTACAGTTACGGCTGAAGGGGAGGCAAACATGTCCTTCTTCACATGGCAGCAGGAACAGAACTGCTGAGTAAAAGGGGAAAACTACTTACAAAACCATCAGATCTCATGAGAACTCACTATTTTGAGAACAGCAGCATGGGGGAAACTGCCCCCATGATTCAATTACCTCCCATCTGGTCCCTTTACAATATGTGAGGATTATGGGAACTAATCAGACCCAAGCTGTACCTGACCCCTTTTAACCATGGCTGAAGCTGAAGCTTAAGCAGCTGGGATGCAGGGCACCGTGTCTTGATGCTGCACAGAGCAGGGGTGGCCCTTGCCTGGCACTAAACCATTTTTTCCTCCCAGGCCTCTAGGCCTGTGATGGGAGGGACTGCCACAAAAGTCTCTAACATGCCCTAGAGACATTTTATCCATTGTCTTGGTGATTAACATTTGACACTCTCATTACTTATGCACATTTCTGCAGCCAGCTTGAATTTCTCCCCAGAAGATGGGTTTTTCTTTTCTATTACATTAACAGGCTGCAAATTTTCCAGACTTTCATGCTCTGCTTCCTCTTGAATGCTTTGCTGCTTAGAAATATGTTCCACCAGACACCCTAAATTATCTCTCTCAAGTTCAAAGTTTCACATAACTCTAGGGCAAGGGCAAAATGCTACCAGTCTCTTTGTTAGAGCATAGCAAGAATCAGTTTTATTCCAGTTCCCAAGAAGTTTCTAATCTCTCTCTGAGAGCACCTCAACCTGGATTTCATTGTCCATATCACTAGCAGCATGTTTGTAAAAGACATTCAACAAGTGTCTAAGAAGTTCCAAACTTTCTCATGTCCTCCTGTCTTCTGAGCTCCCTCAGGTCTCTAGGGAATTCCAAACTTTCCCACATTTTCCTGTCTTCTGAATCCTCCAAACTATTCAACCCTCTGCCTGTTAGCCAGTTCCAAAGTTGCTTTCACATTTTTTGGGTATCCTTATAGCAGCACCATATCCTGCTGGAACCAGTGAACTGTATTAGTCTGTTTTCACACTACTATGAAGAAGTACCTGAGACTGGGTAATTTATAAAGGAAAGAGGTTTAATTGACTCACAGTTCAGCGTAGCTGGGCAAGCCTCAGGAAACTTCCAGTCATGGTGGAAGAAGAAGCAAACACAGCCTTCTTCACATGGTGGTAGGAAGAGAAGTGCCAAGCAAACAGGAGAAAGCCCCTTATAAAGCCATCAGATCTCATGAGTACTCACTATCATGAGAACAGCTGCATGGGGGTAATTGCCTTCATAATTGTTACCTCCCACCAGGTCCATCCTATGAAACAAGGGGATTATAGGAACTACAATTCAAGATGAGATTTGAGGGTGACACACTCAAACCATATCAGTCTGTGATGTGAATATTACTCCTAGGGTGCAGTATACTACCTGTGTAACTGTATGTGTCAATTCTGAAAACTCTGCTCTAGGTTTTCCTAAAGCTTCCCTTATTTGGCATGAATTAGATGAAAACGTTCTCCCCACCACATGTTATAGCCCTTTTCTTCTATCAATCTTTTCTTCTTTATATAGCCTGAAGATGGTTAATGGTATAGAATAGTCAGAAAACTAGTCAGGAAAAGAGGAATATCTTAGCAATTCTTATATACACATCATAGCACAGCCCTTTAAAATATGGAGATACTGTTTACCTGTTTACAGATGCTGTTCACAAATAAGTTAGTTCCATTTTTAATATCTGGTTAGCATTCATCTAATGAGCACCCAATACATCATATTTATTTATTATAAATAAATATCTAATATATTTAATATGCTAATATATAATAATATATTAAATATATAATTAGGTGCTCAATAATATATATATACATGTATGTATGTATTAGACACAGTGCTAGGCAACTAGGGATACCATGGTGAGCCTTATGATTTACAGTGCAATGAGTCATTCAAGCAATAATAAATTATAGAACTATATAATGGTAAACTTCAATAAGTGTTGTGAAAGTGTTTTAAGTCATAGTTTACCACATGTAACATAAGTCTGGATCGAAAATGAATGTACAGGATTTATCCCTTAGAAGCGGTGGTTCTAAATATAAGAAATTATATTTTAGGGAGAATATGTAGGAAAAAAGTTCAGAAGTCTAAAAATAGAATGGAAAGAAACACTCCTAGTTCCTCAGAGGAAGGAAGACAAGGAGCCTGAAAGAATTCGGGAGTAGCAAGAGAGAGAGGAACAAATCTGGAGAGTGATGAGCCACAGAATATCAAAGAGTATGTTCCAGCAAAAGTTGGTGTTTCAGAGAGCAGAGCTCCGCAGAGAGCTTAGGGAGGAGTAATACTATAAAGATTATTATGTTTGACAAAGACACAAGTGCTAGTTACCTACAACTTCATAGAAATCGTCCTGAATGTTTTAAAAAGACATAAAAAGATATTATAGTTTCACAAATAAGAGGGATTCAAATTGGGCTGTGGCATCTCAAAAGACTTTCTGGGTAAGTTAAGCCTAAGCTGAATATTAAATCTAACATTTATTTTTAAATAATTTTTAATTAGATTAGATTTAATATTCAGCTTAGGCTTAATATTTAAATTATTTAAAAATTAATATTAGATTTAAAACAAAAAATGTAGCAAAGCTATAGAGAAACTAAAGAGCATGATGTTCTGGAACTTCTGGTAGTTGGATCAAAGGGTCGCATGTGGAAAAATGATAGAGATGGAACCATGAAATAAGTACAGACCAGATCATGTAAGATCCTTGGACTAAGTTAAAGAGAAGAACTTTACTATGAAAGTTGCAGGGAACGTTAAAAGATTTAAAACAGGAAAGTAATGTGAAAAGACTTGAGTTTTAATAAGAGCCCTGTAGTTAGTCAGTTTGGGGGAAAAAAAGACAAAAAGCAAGAGATAGTTGAAAGGCAATTTCAGTTGGCCCAAGCGAAACATGGAAGTTTAAATTAAGAAGCAGAGATAAATATGAGATATTCTTTAAAACAGCAGCCCCCAAGCTTTTATCTTTGCCAACCTGTGGCCCAGAGGTCAGGGACCCCTGCTTTCCAAGGGACCTTATGTAAGGACTTGAAGGCTCTGGAGTTTGAGGGGTAGACAAGAGAGGAGTCTACGATGTTCAGATTTCTGTCTTTATTACCAGGGTGAAGATGTGGGGCCACGTGCTGCCATCTACTGCTAAAAACAGTAAAGTGGCAGTAGGCTTTAGACAGGGTGATCTGGCAATAGAAAAAAATTGGATGCAGAGCCTACTCAGAGATTTTCTTCTGGAAAAGAATCAAACAGAGGTGTCTTCGTATCTGGTAAAATATTCCTGAAAAATCTAGTCATTTGTTGAAATCCATACCACCAGTTCAAACATGAGGCCCAGAAATTTCCATTTCAGATTCTCCCAAAACGCTCTAGCAGGGGAAGCAATTTCAACCTCTCCTCTTTTAACTGATTTGAATGTTTTGAGAGCCAAATACTACACATAATGATTTATGGGCACAACTTACAACTCCACTGGATACTTCATCCCTCTTGCCCAAATCCCACACCATGATGACAGCTGCAAATGCCCAAAGTATACAGCTCATTAGTTCATGCATTCCTTTTTGGGAAATCAGGACAGTTATGGAAATGAAATCTTTGTTAAAACCGTGAAATAAAATCATTTTATCTACAAGGAGCTGCCATTATACCTAGTGAAAAGTTACTGTGGTTGTCTAGCTGACTGAACAACCTGATAAATAAAACTGTTAATATGCGGATAAACAGTGAGGCAGGAACTTAAATTTTATTAAACCTCCATAGTTCCAAGAATCCAATACTGAGAAAGAAAATGTAGAAAAATACAAGGTATTCCTGAAAGCATAAAGTAAATCCCAAAGAGACAGACAATAAAGAGAACAGTATTCAGTATACTACCGTCAGCTTTATGCCACATAACTTACAGAAAACAGAAAACGCTCCAGGATACTAGAGGAGATATACTGAATGTTTATTCTAAAATTACCTAGTGTGAGACTTCAGACATTTATTTCCTTAAAGGAGCCTGCCTGACATTTGAACTTCCTTATAAAATTACATTAAATATGTATCAGCTTAGAGGGCCTACCAAAATAGAATAATGCATTTTCAATTTAGTCTTGGTTACACTTGACCTGTTTTAAAGTGCTCCTCTAATGAAATGGAAGCTATACCAAAATTAATTCTATGCAAGAGGCAGAACAGATTCTGTGTTATTTAATCATAATGTATACCATCCACTTTCCTGGGCATAGGAACAACACCAATATGGCAATTGCTTTAATCTGGCAGGCCTGATAACATTGTCATAATAATCAAAATGAATTTCAAGTGTTTCCCTGACCTGAATCTAACACCCATGTTTTAGGAGAAGAAACAGGGAAGATCAAAGAACCAGAGAATTCCATCTGTGGCAGTTTTAGCCTATAGTTGCCCTGATAATTCTGTATCAAGGGCAATTGAGCTAAGGAGGAAGAGTCCAGAACCCAATCTTCTTCATTACTGCCACCAGTTTATCTGCTAAATTCTAGGCACCATTCTTGGAATTTTTCATATGAAATTACTCAGGAATGAATTCCTTCTTCCAACCTTGCTAGGTTGTTAAGAAACTATACTTTTACAGATGAGGAATCTGAGGCCAGAGGAGTTGCAAAATTGCACAACCGGCAAATTGGACATCTGGGATTCCAAAGCTATGTCTTTTCCTCTCTGCCATGCTGCCTAATTTAGTAATCTGTTGGCATGTAGTGTGTGTCCAGCACTCTGCTGGTGTTTAAATGTGCAAAGGAGAGTCATAGTCCCCAGTAGGGCTTTTACACAAGTGGGAGAAACTGACATAGATGAGCAGAGATATAAACTAAATCATATCACATGATATGTGTTGCTGAAAAATAAAATGTTGGCATAGAGAAGGATTGGGAAAAATAGGCATCTTTGTTTGTTGGTTGGTTGTTTATATTAAATATAGTATGAATTGACAAGGCTTCTCTAGGGAAGAAATATTTTAAAGAGAGATGTATTTATTGCTTACAAAAGCACAAGCATGGTGAAAGCTGTTGTAGCAGGGAACAGTAAACTCCAAGATTCCAAGGCAGGAAGGAGCTTGGTGTCTTCCAAGCAGGTGCCATGGAAGGCCAGTTTGGTGAAAATGTGATATAAAAGGGAGAGAGAGGAATGAAATGAGATGGGAATAAATCATGACCAAATCACACAGAGACTTGCAGAACCTTCTGGATTTTATTCTGACAACAGGGGGAAGCTATAGAAGAATTTCCCTAGGAAAATTACGTGATCTAATTTACGTCCTTAAAATTTTGCTCCAGTTTCTGTGTGGAGAATAAATTGCTTATTGTTGTGTCTGCTTGATCAAAGTTTCTGAGGGGCGTGTATAAAATCTCAAATGACAATTGTTAACTTACCCATTTCTCCCTGAAAGGTTTTGATTTGTATGTTTTGAGCTTGTATTATAGGCACATAAATTCTTATAATGTCATGACTTTTTTTCCAATTTTTTCTTTTTACAACATCAGTGTTTTCTCATGTGATATTTTTTCCTGAAATTCTATTTTGTTAGGTTTTGAAATTGCTACACTGGCTTTGTGTAGTTCATATTCTCCTTTTTTATTGTCAAATCTTTTTTAATCCAAACTATCTATATCTTTCTTAAATTATATATGAACTTAATTTTTTCTCTCTTGCTTTTTGTCTTTCTTTTATTTTCTTTCTCTCAATAGATCCAGTTTAGTTCTTATTTAATTTATTTATTTATTTATTCATTTACTTGTTTGTTTGTTTTTGAGACAGGATCTCACCTTGTCACCGAGGGAGTGCAATGATGCAATCATAGCTCATTGTAACCTCAGGTTCCTGGGCTCAAGCCATTGTCCTGCCTCAGCCTCCCAAGTAGCTGGGGCTGCAGGAATTCACCACTGCCCTGTGAATTTTCTTTTATTTTGTAGAAATAAGATCTTTCTATGTTGCCAGGGCTGGTCTTGAACTCTTGGCCTTCAGCAGTCCTCCTGCTTCAGTCTCCCAAAGTGCTTGGATTACAGGCATGAGCTACTAGGCACAGCCTCTTACGATTTTAAAACTATACATTATCTTCTTGCTGTTATGCTGCTTGATCTTAGCTGAAGAATTATAATATGTTTATTTAATCTTTTGATTTCTCTTTTTTTTTTTTTTTTTTTTGAGATAGAGTTTCACTCTTGTTGCCCAGGCTGGAGTGCAATGGCATGAACCTTCATTGACTGCAAAATCTGCCTCCTGGGTTCAAGGGATTCTCCTGCTTTAGCCTCCTGAGTAGCTGGCCCCACCACCACACCTGGTTAATTCTTTTGAATTTTTAGGAGAGACAGAGTTTCACCATTTTGGTCAGGCTGGTCTCAAACTCCTCAACTCAGGTGATCCACCTGCCTTTGCCTCCCAAAGTGCTGAGATTTCAGGCATGAACCACCTTACCCGGCCAATCTTCTGATTTCTTAAATTTACTAATATATATCTACACATTCCCTATAATAAAACCACTATTTCATGACGGACACATCCCTTTGTTAATCCCCAATTCCCATTTTGTTAATATTTTCTAGAACTTAAGAACTTAACTTGTGATTGTTATTCATAAACTTTCTAGTTTAATCAGGTCTTAGCAATTTTGTTCTTGTACCTTCCCTCTCTCTCTCCTGCATGATAAGTTGCTGAAGAATTTAGCTACCCCATGTTCCCCTGATATTTGTAGCGCCTTTGGGATTTGTTTATTTCTTTTTCACTTATTTGAAAATATGCTCCAAAAGTAATTTTATTATGTGAGTTTAACAAAAATTCTGAAATCATAAATGCCTAAGAATAGTTTTTGCCTCAAATTTGAAGAATTATCCAGCTGGACATTCTTCAATACTTTCACATTATTACTTCATTATTCTTACCTTGTGTTACCATCAAAATGTTTGACAATCTGATTCTTGTTCTTATACTGATTCATAATTTCCCTCTGAATGCTTTTGAAATACTCTCATTGTCTTTGATATTCTTAAGTTTCATTAAATGTGCTAGGTAAGTGTTTTCCTTTTCCCTTTTATTTAGCATCTGTCAAATCTTTCAGCTTGAGGAATCATCAATCTTTTTTTAAGTTTATCTTTATTAAATTTCATGTATATTTTCTATAGCTTTAGCACTATCATCCAGAAGATTTCTTCAACATTACCTTGCAAATTACAATTTTATTCTTCAAGTATATCCAGGCTGGTATTTTTCTTCAATTATGTTCTTTATTTGAACCATAACATTTTGTTATACATATATATATACACATATATATATATATTATATATACATATATATATTATATATATATATACTTTATTATACTTTAGGTTCTGGGTACATGTGCAGATCATGCAGGATTGTTGCATAGGTACATACATGGCAATGTGGTTTGCTGCCTCCATGCCCCCATCACCTATATCTGGCATTTCTCCCTATGTTATACCTCCACAACCTCCCTACCCCCTGCTGTCCTTCCGCTAGTCCCCCCACCCAAAAGACCCCAGTGTGTGATACTCCCTCTCTGTGCCCATGTGTTCTCATTCTCCAACACCTGCCTATGAGTGAGAACATGTGGTGTTTGATTTTCTGTTTCTGTGTCAGTTTGCTGAGAATGATGGTTTCCAGATTCATCCATGTCCCTACAAAGGACACAAATTCATCGTTTTTTTTATGGCTGCATGGTATACCATGGTGTATATGTGCCACGTTTTCCCTGTTCAGTCTATCATTAATGAGCATTTGGGTTGGTTTCAGGTCTTTGCTATTGTAAAGAGTGCCACAATGAACATAATGTGTGCATGTGTCTTTATAATGGAATGATTTATAATACTTTGGCTATATACCCAGTAATGGGATTGCTAGGTCAAATGGAATTTCTATTTCTAGGTCCTTGTGGAATTGCCACACTGTCTTCCACAATGGTTGAACTAATTTGCACTCCCACCAACAGTGTAACAGTGTTCCTATTTCTCCACATCCTCTCCAGCATCTGTTGTCTCCAGATTTTTTAATGATCGTCATTCTAACTGGCATGAGATGGTATCTCAATGCGGTTTTGATTTGAATTTCTCTAATGACCAGTGTTAATGAGCATTTTTTCATATGTTTGTTGGCCTCATATATGTCTTCTTTTGAAAAGTGTCTGTTCATGTCCTTTGCCCACTTTTGTATGGGTTTGTTTGTTTTTTTCTTGTAAATCTGTTTTAGCTCTTTGTAGATTCTGGATGTTAGCCCTTTGTCAGATGGCTGGTTTGCAAAAATGTTTTCCCATTTTGTTGGTTGCTGGTTCACTCTAATGATTGTTTCTTTTCAGAAGCTCTGGAGTTTAATTAGATACCATTTGTCTATTTTGGCTATTGTTGCCAATGCTTTTGGTGTTTTAGTCATGAAGTCCTTGCTTATGCCTATGTCCTGATGGTGTTGCCTAAGTTTTCTTCTAAGGTTTTTATGGTGTTAGGTCTTATGTTTAAGTCTTCAGTTCATCTGAAGTTAATTTTAGTGTAAGGTGTCAGGAAGGGGTACAGTTTCTGTTTTCTGCACACAGCTAGCCAGTTATCCCAACACCATTTCTCAAACAAGGAATCCTTTCCCCATTGCTTGTTTTTGTCAGGTTTGTCAAAAATCAGATGGCTGTAGATGTGTGACGTTGCCTCTGAGGCCTGTGTTCTGTTCCATTGGTCTATATCTCTGTTTTGGTACCAGTACCATGCTGTTTTGATTACTGTAGTCTTATAGTATAGTTTGAGGCTCTAGCCAGAGCAATCAGGCAAGAAAAAGAAATAAAGTGTACTCAATTAGGAAAGGAGGAAGTCAAATTGTCTCTATTTGCAGATGGCAATATTGTGTATTTAGAAGATCCCATTGTCTCAGCCCAAAATCTCCTGAAACTGATAAGCAACTTCATCAAAGTCTCAGGATATAAAATCAATGTGCAGAAATCACAAGCATTCCTATACACCAATAACAGACTAAAAGAGAGCCAAATCAAGATCAAATTCCCATTCACAATTGCTACAAAGAGAATAAAATACCTAGGAATATAACTAACAAAGGATGTAAAGGACCTCTTCAAGGAGAACTATGAACCACTGGTCAAGGAAATAAGAGACGACACAAACAGATTGAAAAACATTCCATGCTCATGGTTAGGAAGAATCAATATTGTGAAAATGGCCATACTGCCCAAAGTAATTTATAGATTCAATGCTGTCCCCATCAAGCTACCTATGACCCTCTCAACAGAACTGGAAAAAACCACCTTAAACTCCACATGGAGCCAAAATAGAGCCCACATAACCCAGACAATCCTAAGCAAAAAGAACCATAACGTTTTAATGTCTAATATTACCAATTATATTAAGTTTCTGATTTCATATTGCTTTCCTGCTTAAGCATAAATATACATATTATACTTATTTACATTATGACTCTAATTATTTTGCTTCAAATGTTGTATATTGTTCAGTTAACCAATAGTGGTATTACTCAGGTATCTAGTGTCTGATTTGTAAGTCCCTGTTTCCCTGAAGCTATAGTTACTCTGTGAAGTCATGGGCACTAGAGGTGGGGAAGAGCACCAGAGAAGAAAGCTCCAAACACCCAATCACTATGAATAATTCCTGTTGCTGCCACTCCTGCAGGCAAACTCATTGGTCCTTTTCACCTCAACTTTTAAGAAAGAGCTGCCTGAAGAGACTGTCTTCTTAGATACTAATCTAATGGCCGGGGGATTTAGAAAGGAAGGGGCTGCAAGCTCCAGGATGCCTGCTGCAGTTTGATCAGATCCACTTGTCCTCATCAACTTCTCAGCCCATCACTTTTTTTCTTTTTTTTAAATTTGTATAAATTTACTGGGTACCAATGAAGTTTGGTTACACGGGTAGATTGCTTAGTGTTGAAGTCAGGGCATTTAGGGTATTCATCACCTGAATAACATACACCATACCCATTTTGTTTCCTTGTTGTTTGCATTTTGCTTTGTTATATCTTTAGAGCCCCAATTGTTCATAAATAGCTATCTTCCAGGTGTTGGTGATGATTTTGATGGTGAAAGGGAAAGCAAGGATTGTCTGAGGGCAGTGAAGAGGAGAAGCTTAAAGGGGTTTTAAAGAGCACTAAGGGCCTCCTTATACCACCTACCAGATTCACCAGTTCAAGACCTGAGGAGTAGCCCAAGCTAGACCAAGTCGGGTTGTTGATTGTTATTTCTGTTAGCTCATGGAATTCATGTTCCTACTCCTTTCTCTGGTTTTTCCAAGTTTGATTTTGAAGGAAGTGGCTAGGAACCCATGCTAATTTATCATCATAAAAGGACTGGGAGTTTCGATTTCGGGTTTCTTTATTTTCTCATGTTTCTTTGATTTGAAACAATACTGTTTGTTTTCTCCAGCTCCAATTTATGAATTATATTCAGACAGATTCCAAAATTAATATTTTATACATTGAGTCTGTGGTATACGGCAAGTGCTTTAAGAAAACTCTTGCCTCCTATGATAAGCTGCTTATTAATTTATCTAGTAAATCACAGTTTTATTTCTTCTTTATTTCGGTGTTACAACATCTCACCTATTTTTGTCACTTGCACTTCCTAAAATGGGTATTTTAGGGTTGATATAAAAACAAATTTTATTTAATAGGATGTCTTTCTTCTGTTAGTGTTTTGTTTGAATATAAAAGCTAAAGAAGTTACCCTGTTTTCGTTATTGAAACATGACTAAATGAGTAAGAAACCAAAAATAATAATAACAACAAACTAAGAGCCTAGTGTTAAGCTGCTTAAAAGATTTGGAGATTCCAAAATGTTTAACGTTAAATCAAAATGTGTCTGCATTAAAATCCTGGTCAACATCCTTAGATTTAATTAGATAATGCTTATTTAATTAGGCTTTTGCTAAACATTGATAGGTTAACATTAAGTAAAAATCAATAGGCAGTTATTTGATCAGTAGCTGTATTAGACATACAGAAATATATTATTAGAAATAATGAAGTACATGTAAATTCGTTTCTTTAAAGATGGTTATTTCAGCTTGATGTATGTAGTTAGCTGAATTATAGCCCTCCAAAGATAGCCACTTCCTACTCCCTGGAAACCTTGATTGTGTTGCCTTCCATAGCAAAAGAGATTTCACAGATATGGTTAAGAATCTTGAGATGAGAAGATGGTCCAGGGTTATTGGGAGGGAGGAGGGCAGTAGAGGGGCAGGGACAATGTAATGCCAAGAGTCAATAGAAGAGGGTGCCTTATCTCACTTACTGTTTCTATGAGGTGAATAATATTATCCTAATTTTTTAGATAAAGTAATTGCAGCACTGAGAGATTAAAATACATGCCCAAGATCACATGGTTAGTGGGACAGATTTGAAACTAGGATAGCAGACCCCCGAGCCTGCATTCTTAGTCCTCTTTATAAAAACAACCCTGGAGTAACCAAATCAAATGGATTGCACAGTACAAAAGAGGTGAGTTTTATTTTCTTATCTGAACAATAATCTTTGATTACTTCTAAAATACAGAATAAATAAATGCTAAAAGGAACAGAAAATAAAAGTTTTAAAAGACTGTTGAGATAATCTTTAGAAAAATACTTCCTGTTCTCATTTTATTTTTAGAAAAAATAGTACTTTTCATCTTTCAGACTAGATTGCTATGAAGATTTTATATAAATATGTAATTGTCTCGGTACAAAATTATGTCATGACCTACTTGATTACATAGTATTCAGAGTTTTGCAAATTTAATACATGCATACTTAAATACCAATACATTTACTTACAAAAAACAGTGAAAATACATATAAGAAAATATAGCATAAGAAATTAAACTAAAAATTAGTCCCCCAAGGGAAAAAAATGGCACCTAGTTAGCCTTTTCTATGGCCTACTCCATCACCATTTACAAGGAAAGTATCTACAAAGACACAAAAAACTATCAGAATAACATCATACTTTAAAAAATGCAATTAGTAAAACACTTGCATTGTTCTCTTTCTGAAAGTAAGTGGGATAACTATTATACTCTGCCTTTATCAGATTCCTTGTTCAAATTATGAACCTCCACTAAAGCAAAATTTTGGCAGCTATCCATCTACTATGAGCATTCTCCTTTTGAAGTGGACAGAGTGCTGATTCACACACCTTCATTCCATCTCAGACTTTGCACATTTTACTGTTAAAATAAAAGAAAATAAAAGGCAGATTTACAGAGAAATGGATGCAGCTATCGAAAGAGATAAGACACAAGAGGCTTTGTAACAATAAGTAGTGATACTTTTGTTTTCATTCAGCTCATCCATTTATAAGTCTAGGTATTAGCTCTAAGAAAAAATACCCTCGGCATCCAACTGCTAAAGCAGGAAACTGGGTAAGGAGCTGCATCCTCCATAAACTATTCAGTTAAATGCAAGGGAAAAGGCTGAAGCAGCGAGCAAATGAACTCAGAAGATGTGAAATCAGTGAATTTCATGATCTTTCCGTTAGCACTTACTAGGTCAGCAGAGCTATCCTAATGTTCAAAGATCAATAAACAGAAATAAGAACAAATTCACCATTACTGGGCTCTACATGTTGGCCAGGCTGGTCTCAAACTCCTGAGCTCAAGTAATTCACCTGCCTTGGCCTACCAAATTGTTAGGATTACAGGCATAAGCCACAATGCCTGGCCGCCAAACTTTTACATTTAATAAAAAGTATATTTTTTATGGTTCTGCTTTTGAAAAAGTGTATTTGCAAAGATCAGGTTGTTAGAATCAATGTGTACATGGTCCCCATCACAATCTGCCAGCTATTTCTCATTAGAAACAATATTGGCACTTAGAGATTGAAATATGCTGTTTATTTGACATCAACATATGGCCAACTGAGTATGATATAGTTATATCACTCTCTGTGATGTAGACTACCATACTTTGGGGAAATTTTACTGCAGTTTTGTGGGTATAGTCCAAACATCCAGTTTCACAAACTTCACTGCCAAGCTGGCAATGAATTAATGAATTTCATTCAAGAGAACTGCTGGGATCCTAACCTCAGTGAGGCAGAGAGCTAAGTGCCAATAACGAAAATGAGTAAGAAAGAAATAGTAAGTACCTGCCCTCAAGAATGGTCTTATAGGTGAAGTAGATATGTAAACAATTAATGAAAAAATGCTGCTTCATAATAAATCAATAGGTTCATTGCACATATATGATAGAGACTAGCACAAAGAATGACTCATTCTATAAATGAAGAGGAGATGGAGGTGGAACGGGTAAAGAAAAGTTAGAGTATATTACAAGTGGAGTGGTCTTTAGGAAAGATCGGGACATTACCAGATACATGTGGGATGGAAACTGTATTGATGACAAGCAGCAGACAATGTTAATTATGGTTGAAACATAGCATCAGTAAAGAGCTGAGTGGTGAGCCTAGAGCAGGCTAATCACAAATAAGATAAGTTGAAATCATAAATATGGCTTGGGATAGTATCTCCAAAAAGGCAAAACCAAATATACCAGAATCCAAGAAAAAGGAGCCAAGGACCACAGTTCTCAAAATCTCCGTTCCTGCCTACTGCTAAGTAAGAGACCCCCTGGGAGTGATTTGGAAGGAAAAAGAGTAAAAGAAGTCCTTATTCTCCAGAGGCATTTGTAGCTAGTTGTGTAGGCTGACCTGAGATTCACAGAGGCTTTCTAGCGAGTCCTTGAGAACCACCCATTTCAGTTCTGCAGACTGAAAGTTAGTGGGAGCCTCTGAGAACTTCTGGAGAATTAGAGCTGCTTTTAGAAGGCTTTGAGAAGACCTACTTTGGTGCTTCAAGCTGAGTGCAGTAATTTTCAGTGGAATCTTCTCTGATTTTCATTCCTGCAGATCTTCCAGCGTTGGTATAAGCCTCGAGTTCTTACATTAAATACTTTATACCTGGTATAAATTGTACGTACATTGGTCTTTCTTTTTCTGAGTGAACCCTGACTTGGCTCTGGTTTTATTGTCTTGTCTCATTGTATTCCTAGTTATCTTTTATTATTTGACCTTTTATTAGTAAGAGTGCTTCTCAGAAGTAATTTGAGGCAAAGTGAAAATTTAGGCTTGCTCATGGCAAGCAACTAGTACCACTATTAATTCAGGATCTGATTAATTATATTCTAGGGATGGAAATAATTTGAAGTGATCTGCAGGTGATGTGAGGCACCACTACTTCCTGCTGACACTTCATCCTTGGGCTCAGGCTTGAAGAAATATTGAAAGCAGGGCATATTTTCCAGGACTCTGAGAGCGCAGGGTTTGGATCCTGCTTCTGAAATTGGTAAACACCTCTAGGGAAAAGTAGCCCCATATGCCACAATCCTTTTTTGAGATGTTTTTGAGATGTTTGTTTATTTATTTATTTATTTTTATTATTATTTGAGATGGAGTCTCCCTCTGTTGCCCAGACTTGGAGTGCAATGGTGCAATCTCAGCTTACTGCAACCTCCACCTCCCAGGTTCAAACAATTCTACTACCTCAGCCTCCCAAGTAGATGGAATTACAGGCACCTGCCACTACAGCCAGCTAATTTTTGTATTTTTAGTAGAGATGGGGTTTCACCATGTTGGCCAGGCTGCTCTTGAACTCCTGAGCTCAAGTAATCTGCCCACCTTTGACTCCCAAAGTTCTGGGATTATAGGTGTGAGCTACCATGCCCAGCCTGAGATGTTTATCTTCTTATGGATCTTTGCCCACTATTTTGTCACCATCTTATTAATTCTCCAAAGCCCACAGAGAGATTATTTTTGCAATTTTTCAGCTTTTAAATTGTCTTTGGAAGGAATAATGAGCCAAATTACTTAGTCTGTAATGACAAGTCACTTTTAGAAAATGATTCCACATCCTCAGTGGGTGGCAAGAAGTCTTTGAATCCATAAAGCATGAATGTAAAGCTATAGGAAGAATAAACTGAGACCAAAAAAAAAAAAAAATACAGAGTGAGAAAGAAAAGAAAGCAAGAAGGCAAGCAAGCAAGAAAAAACAGAAAGGAAAGAAAAAGAAGTGAAAAAATGTTCACAGTAAGAAAATATAAAAAATAAAAGTGCAATTTAGGGAGTAACAGATAATGCATGTAAATAAATTTTTTCATACATATATAAGAATTTTTCAATATGTATATTTTTCCACAGAAATATATACATACATACATACATATATATATATATATATATATATATATGTTTATATCTCCATCATATGCTAGGTCTGTAATTTGTCTTTTGACTTCATGTTATATTTTAATATACAGAAATATTTAATTATTATATAAAAAACTTCTCACTCCCCCCATGCTCCCTTCTTCCTAGTTTCTAATTTTTATATCTGACTTATAAAAACCTTATCACACTAAAATTATCTTTTTAATTTTCACTAATCTTATATCTTTACTTTTAATCTTTTTAACCTAACTGAAATTTATTCTTATGCCTGAACAATTTATGTTTGATAAATGATATTAAAGAAATGAAATTCACTAATTCAATGGCAGCCTGGCAGTTAAGTTAGTGAAACTGGATGTTTAGGCTATACCCCCCAAAACTGCAGTAAAACTTACCCAAAGTATGATAGTCTACATCACAAAGAGTGATATAGGATGATCAGTTGGTTGTATGGTGATGTCAAATAAACAGCATATTTCAATCTCTAAGCGTCAATATTGTTTCTAATGATAAATAGCTGGCAGATTGTGATAGGGACCATGTTTACATTCGTTCTAATGTAGATCTTTGCAAATACGCTTTTTCAAAAGCAGGACCATAAAAATTATACTTTTTATTAAATTTAGACATTTGATGGCTGGGCGCTGTTGCTCACGCCTGTAATCCCAGCACTTTGGGGGTCTGCGGTGGGTGAATCACTTGAGCTCAAGATTTCAAGACTATCCTGACCAACTTGGTGAAACCCCATCTCTACTAAAAATACAAAAAATTAGCCGGACATGGTGGCACATGCCTGTGATTCTTGTTGCTCAGAAGACTGAGGCAGGAAAATAGCTTCAACCCGGGAGGCAGAGGTTGCAGTGAATTGAGATCATGCCACTGTACTCCAGCCTGGGTAGTAGAGCAAGACCCTGTCTCAAAAAAAAAAAAGTTTTTATAATAATGGACATTATGCAGTGGCATAACCAGGTACAATTCCTTAAAGTTGACAGAGATCTTCCCCAGAGTATTTCATTAGTCCAGGGAGTTCTCACATAATTCCAAACTTAACTAAAGATTAAGGAAAAGTAAATGTGTTTATTTCAATATCAATAAGAGGATTTATGATTCACATCTTCAATCTACAGAATACTATTTTCTACACCTTCTAATATATGTGGTATTTTTGTTGTTGTTGGTTTGTTGTTGTTGAAAACATCACTGTAAGGAAAAAAATCAAATGGAGTTAGTGATTAAAACACGTGATACTTTTCACTTGTTGGTGAGTCCTGCAGTACTAGCCTTGCAGTTTCAGCCAAGAATGCAGCTTGAGTCATTTATGATAATGCCACTCTCCAGCATAACATCTTTTTGCCACCTGGAGTTCCAGAACTTCACCTTTCCCCCTGAATCTAAAATAGAAGTTGAAATTATAAACAATTTTTTTAAAAAGAACTTCATGATGTGCCTTATCAGAATGTCTACAAGTACTCACACTGCTGAATTTTTTAGAAAATACTTTGTACCCAATAGTCTACTGGCTTTAAAAAAAATTCTTGAACAAATATTTTGCTGGTAAAATTTCTTCCATATTATTTTAGTCACCAAAAGCTGTGTGTAATTAAACAACAAAGCAAGGTAGATATACAAGATTAAAATGGCGTCTTTTCTCAAAAAGATTAGAGTCCTCAGTGTTCACGTGTAACACAAGAACATCAAAAATGCAAGATTTTGTCAGTTTTAGTGTCATTTCTATTTACCTTTTTTAAACTAGAATTCTAAATTGTTTTTAAATTACATTTTAAAATGGGAACATATAACTGTGGTTAGAAACAGGAAGTATAAAGCAGAACCTTGAAGTCTCCTGAAAATAAGCCAAAAAAAAAGAAAAAAAGTCTGAAAATCTCTTGTGACAAGACTTCTTTTGTCTGACCCCACTGTTCCCTGAAAATAAGCTGGACAATGAAGACCATGATAAATATTCTATCCATTCATTGAGAGTAAACACAGCAGTCAACTCAAGAAGAATGAACTATGGCTATTTAAAATGATTGTTTTATATTTATGGAGATGCAAATGGTCTATGTTTGAATGTCTACTTCCTTATAAAATTCTTGTTAATAATTGCATGAAATAATCCCTCTTGCTGCAATATTTAAACGCCACTGGCACTGGGAACTTTTGAGGGGGTTGGGTGGAACTAAAAAGTGGAAGAATTGCTTAGGAGCAATGAAATAAAACACACTTTTTACTGCTGGAATACTCCTTCAAAATCAGTTTCAGAATCACCTACAAGATGAAGCTCACATAATGGAAAAAATATATGTTATTATAAAGCTGTATGTTATCAAGGTCAAAACTTTATCAAACCACATGATAATATCAAATGACACATGTTATGGTTTTCGGAAGACTCATGAGCAAACGATTCAGATGCTCTGCTTAACCTAGCATTTTAAAACTAGACAGAAGCAGTGATATTAATGACTTGGGCCTTCTGTTGAGGCCTGTTCTCCATATTTAGAATGATGATGTGTATAAAATGCTTAACAGCAATTAAAGAAGACATTTTCAGCTTCCCACAGGAGATTTTAGTGAGCACATCTGCATGTGGCATGAACGTTAATGATTACCTGAAGGGGTGTAGAAGTGTTACCCATTTTAACCCACTGGGCACAGTATCCTCCTCAGCATTCATTCAAAAACTCTAACCTCTGTGAGATTATCTTGGTATGCCCAATGGAGAAGTAAAACTAATAACCTATGGTTATTAAAAAGTAATTTAATATGTTTTTAGACAAATTTATAAAATAGGAAATATCTTTGAGAGTTTATAACACTGATTTATTCTGTCTCAGACAGTGGATGGCAGTGGTCAAATTTCTACTTAGGGTTGTACTTTTCTTTGTTATGAAAGAAAACAAAATTTCACAAAGAAAGGGAAAAGGATGAGTTAAGGGGACCAGTTCACGGTTGACCTTAAGAGGCTTTTTCTTTTCTTAAGTGCAATACACTCTTCATCAATGTTTTCACACAAACACTGAATATTATGACATATGTAAAAATTGTTGTAACAAAAGTAAATTATGGTGTTAGTGTAAGAACATTATCAGTCATCTTTAATGCCTGAAAATGCACATTGAAAAAAAAATTTAAGATAGAAATACTAGACAGTTTATCTAAGTCATCCTGCTATAAGAACATCTGAACTCGTAGGCTGTAGCTAATGAAGTTCTCACCCAAAGCAAGGTCCCATTTTTGGCAGCATTTTTGGCATCTCTCTTCAATTATATCCTTGAAAGAACCTTTTATGCAATTAAAAAACATTGTAATTTGCATTCGTATAGTTATTTTAGTCTGTATTACTAAATATTATGACATCAAGAGTGACATGGGAATTTTCCTGTATGCTAAAATTCAGAGACAGAATCAATTTGCTTTAATTCCACGGACTGTTCTGAAATTGCTAGAATCAGAGCCATAGTATTTTGCCCAGTAACCAATATTAAGACAGACACAGCTGAATTACAGCCTTTGAGTGTCTTAGATGCTTTTATCTTGGTGGACCCCTCCTCCAAAAAACAATATTAAAATTATATTTTATGACAATTTTAGCATATAGCTAAATATAATCTGATCTGGTTTTATTATTATATTCTCATTTTTATTATATTAATTTTTCTGATTTTAAAAGAAATTAAAATATTTTCTTGGGCCTTCGAAAATATTATAGGTCCCAAGCCCTATACATACTGTGCCCACTAGATAAATTGACCCTGCAGATAGAATGTCTTTATTTTAGCACATTAGGAACTTAAAACATGATTTTTAGAGTCATATCACCTCCATATAGAATCTGGTTTGTTCATAATGATGTCTGAGGACAGCTAAGTTCTCTGGAGGTGGGGCACTGACTGGCTATGGTAGTGGGGAAGTCTCCTCCACTTCTTCAAAGAAAACATTTTAACTTTCATATGTTTTATATTTAAGGGTTCTTTGTAATGTTTAATTTGGAAAAAGGGGCCTTTCTGCCTTGCAAAATTTTTTTTTAAATCATTGATATGGAATGTATACATTATTTTAATATAGAAACCAGTATTTCAAAGTATCTTTTCATTGACTTGATCCTCTGTATACATCTGGGAATTTACTGAGCAATCTGTTCTCTGCAAAATTATTACATATGCTGTGAAAATTATATGCAGGAATACATTTATTATTTTCTCAGGAAAAGACATACACAGTTGGCCTTTCACATATTCATTGCTTTAAACTTCTTCTTGTTTGGTTTCTTAAACAAAACATGTCGTCAGGCTTTTACAGCATTGAAAGTGCCTTTAGATTCCACTGCCTATGAAAAATAGGGTAGTGAGAGTACTTTGTTGGTTTATTTTTCAGTGTCCAACCTCTGGTTAAACTATGCAAATTCATGGATCACAGCTGATTGCGTTTGTCAGCTGTTTGGTGTTTTTGCCAGGTGTTTTTCTTTCTTTTTTTTTTTTTTCAGCTACCCCATTTTGTGAAATATATAAAAGCTTTGAACTAACTGTGTGAATTGCTCAAAGTTCTGATAAACAGTCTAGCAATAAGAGGTTAATAGACGAAAAATGTGGAGTGTACACAAGTCACTAAATAATAAAGTGTAAAGAATTTTAACTTACATCAATTTTTATAGACCTGATTCTCATTTCTGTATATGAGATCCTAGATATTAGTATGAGGTTATTAGTCTATGTTAAAATCAGAACATTTCAGATGCACAAGAGATCTGGGGACACAGCATGATGGAGAGAGCACCGGACCAGGGGAGAGGTAGCACTGGCCCTTCCCCCTATTGCCCACTCTTGGGTTAGTCATTTATCCTCCGCAAGCTTCAGCTCCATTTCCAGTAAAACTCATGATTGCAAAGATTAAAATAAGATAATTACAGACTAGCAATGTTGCAGACCAGATGATCTAAAATCATTCAGAATATAAAAACATAGAAATGCTAGATAAAAATATAACAAATGTCCTTATTCATGCTCACCTATGCTAGGAAAAAGAAAAGAAAAATGTCCAGGAGTCAGAAAGGAAGAGAGAAACATAGCCAGAGAAATTGACCTGAGAGCTGACAGTGTGGCTGCCCTTGGGTGTGGTTAATTGTGATCATTTAGAGGCATGGCTATCAGTGCCCAGTCAGAAACAGAAGACAAAGCAATGGGCCTGAGTGGGATGCACACTTAAACCCCCCTACATTTAAAAAATAAATGGTTTAAAATACTGTGGTCTCATTGTCAGTATCCACTAGGAAGAAAAATCCAACTCTCCACACAGAGAGATAAAAAGAAGCTTGACTTTTTATTTTGGCCTGAATTCTCTGTATAAAAGAAAAAACAAATTATCTGAGAAATTTAATCACAGACTGATATTACATCCCAGTTAGGATCTCAAATTTGTATTGTCTACACAACCCCAAGTTAAGAAACATTTTTTCCCCAAGCCAATCATAACCAGTAGCAAGCAAACACATCTCTCTGAAGAAGGGGTGAGGTTACTGTAGTGCAGACAGTTTGTGTCCTTAGTGGTGATGAGACCCCAATTCCTCTTTCCCATATTTCCCCAGAATGCTGTCATTAGCTTTTTGCCTCCAGACAAAAGATTGCTGGTTTTTTGTTTTTTGTTTTTTCTTTTTCCTGTGAACTGGCAGAGAGAATAGCTGCAAAGATTTAGAATTCAAAATATTTTCCCCAAAAACTATCCGGCCTGAGCATCCTAGAGGGAAAGCCACAACTAGATACACATAGATCTAATAAGCTTTTTAGTGACACATTTTGAATATAACTAATATCCAGAGATCAACACATATTTGAGGGAAATTTCTATCAGAGACAGAAAGAGACCAAAACAGATGGACTTGGAGAAAGCAGAGACGACTGAAGCAGTAGAGGGTTGAAAGGGAAGATTCCGTGACTAGAAAAGAGTGTGCTTGAATATTACAAATATGAGAGCAGAAATGAAAAGTAATTTGGAAGTTTGGGGGTGGGAAGTAAAGGAAAAATTCCGGAAAGTATGACAAAAAGAAAATAGAAAACAGAAGAGAAAATTTAAGAATTAGATTTTTTAAAAAAGCTAATAACATTTTAATAGATTTATTGATGTATAGTTGACACACAATAAACAATATATTTAAAGTACACAATTTAAAAGGTTTTGACAAATGTGTAGATGTTTGACACCATCCACATAGTCAAGTGGATGAGCACGTCAATCACCCACAAGTGTTCTCTTGTCCATGCAGTGTATCTTCCTTCCTCTCCCTTTTCCCCTTTCAACTGCTCATTCTTCCTATTATTTAATACTATAGATTAGCTTGGATTTTCTAGAGTTTTATACAAATCTAATTATATAGCATAGGACAGATATTTTATTCAATTGATAGTTGACTGAATAAGGCATTCTGGATTAGAAATAACTTTATTTCAAATATTTGAAATAATTGCTCCTTTTAAAAAAATGATTCCAGGATTATGAGAAATTAGGAGCCATCCTGATTCTTGATTCTTGGAATAAAATCTCTTTATCCTTTTTTGGTATGTGTAAGATTTTGTATTTGTTTCCACTGGTCAAAACTTTTTAAAATGCATTTTGCTAGGTACACAGTTGGTCCATGCAATCTGGGAATTACGTCTTTAAGTTTTTAGATATTGTCTTTATTTCCTTGAGAAGTTCAAAATAAGTGTCATACAGGGCATTTATTCACAGGCTTGAATGAGGATTGAAGAAATTCTGACAAGTTTAATACCCATCTGTGACTAAGTCTGACAAAATACAGGTCATTGAAACAGACATTTTAATTGAGTTTTATAAAACTATGCAAATCTTCCAAATGATCATAAACCAGTTTCTTATTACTGGTACTTTCAAGCAACCTTTTAAAAGTCACACAATTACACTTTTTAAAACAATGTTTACAGTAAGTACTGGGATACATGTGCAGAACGTGCAGATTTGTTACATAGGTATACATTTGCCGTGGTGTTTTGCTGCACCTATCAACCCAACATCTCGGTTTTAAGCCCCAAATGCATTAGGTATTTGTCCTAATGCTCTCCCCCCACCCGTTAACAGGCTCCAATGTGTGATGTTGCCCTCTCTGTGTCCATGTGTTCACACTGTTCGACTCCCACTTATGAGTGAGAACATGCAGTGTTTAGTTTTCTGTTCCTGTGTTAGTTTGCTGAGAATGATGGCTGCCACCTTCATCCATGACCCTGCAAAGGATATGAAATCATTATTTTCTATGGCTGCATAGTATTCCTTGGTGTATATATATGCCACATTTTCTTTATCCAGGCTATTATTGATGGGCATTTGGGTTGGCTCCAACTGTTTGCTACTGTAAATAGTGGTGCAATAAACATACATGTGCATACATCTTTATAGTAGAATGATTTATAATCTTTGGGTATATACCCAGTAATGGGATTGCTGGGTCAAATGGTATTTCTGGTTCTTAATCCTTGAGGAATCGCCACACTGTCTTCCACAGTGGTTGAACTAATTTACACTCCCACCAACAGTGTAAAATCATTCCTATTTCTCCACAGCCTCACCAGTATCTATTGTTTCCTGACTTTAATGATAGCCATTCTGACTGGAGTGCGATGGTATCTCATTGTGGTTTTGATTTGCATTTCTCAAATGACCAGTGATGATGATCTTTTTTTTCACATGTTTGCTGGCTGTATACATGTGTTCTTTTCAGAAGTGTCTGTTCATATCCTTCATCTGCTTCTTGATGGAGTTTGTTTTTTATTTTTTTGCTTGTAAATTTGTTTAAATTCCTTGTAGATTCTGGATATTAGGCTTTTGTCAGATGGGCATCTCGCAAACATTTTCTCCCATTCCGTAGGTTGTCTGTTCATTCTGATGATAGTTTTTTTGCTGTGCAGAAGCTCTTTAGTTTGATTAGATCCCATTTATCAACTTTGGCTTTTGTTGCAATTGCTTTTGGTGTTTTACTCATGAAGCCTTTGCCCATGTCTATGTCCTGAGTGGTATTGTCTCAGTTTTCTTCTAGGGTTTTAATGGTTTTGGGCTTTACTTTAAGTATTTAATCCATCTTGAGTTGATTTTCACATAAAGTGTAAGAAAGGGGCCCAGTTTCTGTTTTATGTATATGGCTAGCTAGTTTCCCCAGCACCAATTATTGAATAGGAAATCTTTTCCCCATTGCTTGTTTTTGTCATGTTTGTCAAAGATAAGATGTACACTTTTAAGATAACAGTGTTTAATGAAATTCATGAAAATCATGAATCCTTAGATTTAGGAACATTTCCACCTTCTGAGTAAAAATCTAGACTAGAAAAATGTAGTGAATTCAGGACACAAAAGACAATGAGTAAGAGCAAATCAGAAAGAAGATGTGTTACTCTAAATGAACTAATATCATATTTTTCTACGAAAACAATAAAATCCAGAGGACAACAGTGTACTATTATGAAAGATTTTAAAAAGTGTTAATAAAAAATGATATATCCAACTAAATCATTTTTTCTTTATTTGATGCTTTTTTTGTTATTTTAAGTTCCAGGGTACTGCAGGATGTGTGGGTTTGTTAGGTAAACGTGTGCCATGGTGGTTTGCTGCACCTATCAATCCATCACCTAGGTATTAAGCCCAGCATGCATTAGTTATTTTTCCTAAGGTTTTCTCTACTCCCACATTTCCCCCACTGTCAGGCCCCAGTGTTTGTTGTTCTCCTCCCTGTATCCATGTGTTCTCATTTTTCAGCACCCACTGATAAGTGAGAACATTCAGTGTTTGGTTTTCTCTTCCTGCATTAGTTTGCTGATTATAATGGCTTCCAGCTCCATCCATGTCTCTGCAAAGGGTCATGATCTCATTCCTTTTATGGCTGTATATTATTCCATGGTGTATATGTACCACATTTTCTTTATCCATTCTATTATCCATAAGTATTTGGGTTGATTGACTTTCTTTGTTATTGTGAATAGTGCTGCAGTGAGCATACTCATACATGTATCTTTATATTATAATAGTTTATATTCCTTTGGGTATATACCCAGTAATGAGATTGTTAGGTAAAATGAAATTTCTGATTCTAGATCTTTGAGGAATTGCCACATTGTCTTCTACAGTGGCTGAATTAATTTACATTCACACCAACAGTGTAAAAGTGTTCCTATTTCTCTGCAACCTCACCAGAATCTGTTATTTCTTGACTTTACACTTATCACCATTCTGACTGGCGTGCAGCGGTATCTCATTGTGATTTGCATTTCTCTAACAATCTTTCGTGGCATTGATCTTTTTTCACATATTTATTGGCTAGATGAATGTCTTCTTTTCAGAAGTGTCTGTTCATGTCCTTTGCCTCCTTTTGAATGGTTTTTTTTCCTTGTAAATTTGTTTAAGTTCCTTGTAGATTCTGGATATTAGACGTTTGTCAGATGGATAGACTGCAAAAATTTTCTCCCACTCTGTAAGTTGCCTGTTTGCTCTGATGATAGTTTATTTTGCTATGTAGAAGCTCTTTAGTTTAATTAGATCAATTTTAGCTTTTGTTGTGATTGCTTTTGGTGATTTCATTATAAAATCTTTGCCCATGCCTATGACCTAAATAGTATTATCTAGATTTTCTTCTAGAGTTTTTACAGTTTTAGGTTTTACATTTAAGTCTTTAATCCATCTTGGGTTAGTTTTGGTATAACATGTAAAGAAGGAATCCAAGGTTCAATTTCTGCATGTGGCTAGCCAGTTCTCCCAGCACCATTTATTAAATAGAGAATTCTTTTCTCATTGCTTGTTTTTGTCAGGCTTGTTGAAGATCAGATGATTGTAGATTTTCAGTCTTATTTCTGAATTCTCTATTCTTTTCCATTGGTCTATGTGTCTATTTTTGTACCAGTACCATGCTGTTTTGGTTACCATAGCCTTGTAGTATAGTTTGAAGTCCAGAAACGTGATGCTTCTGGCTTTGTTCTTTTTGCCTAGGATTGTCTTGGCTATATGAGCCCCTTTTTGTTTCCATATGAATTTTAAAATAGTTTCTTTTAATTCTATAAAGAATGTTCATGGTAGTTTACTGGGAAAAGCATGGAATCCATAAATTACCTTGGGCAGTATGGCCATTTTAATGATATTGATTCTTTCGATCCATGAGCATGGAATGTTTTTCTTTTTCTTTTTTTTTTTTCAATTTTACAATGCTTTTAATTTTGTACAGATATTTCATTAATTATTACTCAGTTTTGAGGTACAAAGCTTCCTCATATACCTTTCATTTTGGGCCAATTTGTTATGGCAATAAATAATTATGTATTGCAAAACCAATTTTTGTTTTTGATTTAATGCGGTCTTACATTTAAGAAATTATACATACATTCTTGAATTTCTACTTACCAAAATAGGACAGCTTTTATTTAACAGCCTAAGCTTTTGTTTTCCTGACAAAATTCTGAAACTTCTTGTTACACTCATGCTGCAAAATTGTTTTCAACCTCAACTTACTCACTGCTTTGCTCATAACTAAGGGTGATTACACGGAGAGAGAAAGTTTTGTAACAGTAACACATGATTTAGAGTTTAAAATCATATCAGAAGATAGGAATTATTTAAATATGCCATATAAAAACAAGTGGGTTATACAATGAGAAAAAAAACAGGAGGTTTTGGCTTATAATGAGAAGATTAGTGTTATTCTTAGTTAATAGTTAATGAAAAAAAAATCAACAACCTGAAAAGTAAAACCAATTCTGATCTGTTCAGTACCTAAAAGATAAGTATATTTGTAGGTATAATATATAAACACAGGCACAAACCATTACAGTAATTTTGAAAACAACTAGAAAGCTCATACTGTGTTAGCAAATATCAGGTTATAGGATGACTACCCCCATTGTTTTAAAAAAAACTTTTTCTGCTGACTGAATAGCTAGGAAAAAAACTAGAGTTAACTAAAATATTTCTAAACAAAATATTATAATGCTCAAAGAAACAACTGTATCTTCTACATTGAGGTCAGCAGACTACACCCTGCAGGACAGATCTGTCCAGCTGCTTCTTATTTATTTATTTATTCATTTATTTTTTTTTTTTTAAGACAGAGTCTTGCTCTGTCGCTCAGGCTACAGTGCAGTGGCTTCCTGCAACTCCCGCCTCCTGGGTTCAAGTGATTCTCCTGCCTCAGCCTCCCAAGTCCAGCTGCCTCTTTTTGTGTATGCAACCGTACTTCTTTGCCTACTGGCTGCTTTTAGTGGCTTGTATTTCTCCTTGAAGAGGTTCTTAACTTACCTTGTTACCTGTGTTCCTAGGAATTTTCTTCTGTTTACAGCAATTGTGAATGAAAGTCCATTAACGATTTGGCTCTCTGCTCGCCTGTTGTTGGTGTATAGGAATGACTGTGACTTTTGCACATTGATATTGTATCCTGAGACTTTGCTGAATTGGTTCATCAGCTTCAGAAGCTTGTGGGCTGAGATAATTGGGTTTTATAGATATTGGAGCATTTCATCTGCAAACAAAGACAATTTGACTTCCTATCTTCCTATTTGATTATTATTTCTTTCTTTATTTCTTTCTCTTACCTAATTGCCATGGCTAGAACTTCCAGTACGGTATTGAATAGGAGTGGTGAGACAGGGCATCCTTATCTTGTGCTAGCTTTCAAGTGGAATGCTTCCAACATTTGCTCATTCAGTATGATGTTGGCAGTGGGTTTGTCATAAATGTCTCATTATTTTGAGGTATGTTCCTTCAATATATAGTTTATTGAGAGTTTTTAACATAAAGGGATGTTGAATTTTATCTGAGGCCTTTTCTTCATCTCTATTAACATAATCATATGGGCTTTGTCTTTAGTTATGTTTATGTGATTAATTACATTTATTGATTTGTGTATGTTGAACCAGCCTTGCATCCTGGGGATGAAGACAACTTGATTGGTGGGTAAGCTTGTTATGTGCTGCTGGATTCTATTTGCTAGTCTTTTACTAAGAATTTTTTGCATAGATGTTCAAGGAAATTGGCCTGAAGTTTTTTGTTGTTGTTGTTGTATCTCTGCCAAGTTTGGTATCAGGATGATGCTGGCTTCATAAGATGAGTTAGGGAGGAATTTCTCCTTTTCAATTATTTGGAATAATTTCAGAAGTGGTGCTATCTCCTCATTGTACCTCTGGTAGAATTAGGCTATGAATCCTTCTGGTCCTGGGGTTTTTTTTGGTTGGTAGGCTATTAATTACTGCCTCAATTTCAGAACTTGTTATTGGTCTATTCAGGGATTCAACTGCTTCCTGATTCAGTCTTGGGAGGGTATATGTATCTAGGAATTTATTTCTTCTAGATCTTCTTGTTTATTTGCATAGAGGTGATTGTAGTAGTTATATGGTGTCAGTAGTGATATCCTCTTTATCATTTTTTATTGTGTCTATTTGATTTTTCTTTCTTTTCTTTTTCATTAGTCTAACTAGTGGCCTACCTATTTTATTCATTTAAAAAAACAAAACAAAACAAACAAACAAACAAACAAAAACGGCTCCTGGATTCATTGATTTTTTGAAGCGTTTTTGTGTCTCTATTTCCTTCAGTTCTGCTTTGAGCTTGGTTATTTCTTGTCTTCTACTAGCTTTGGGGTTTATTTGCCTTGATTCTCTAGTTTTTTCAGTTGTGATGTTAGGACTTTGATTTGAGATCTTTCCAGCTTTCTGATGTGGGCATTTCGTGCTATAAATTTTCCTTTTAAGTAATGTTCCAGATATCCTGGTACACTGTCTCTTTGTTTTCACTGGTTTCAAAGAACTTCTTGATTCCTACCTTAATTTCATTATTTACCCAGGAGTCATTCAGGAGCAGATTGTTCAATATCCATGTAGTTCTGTGCTTTGGGGTGTGTTTCCTAATCTTGAGTTCTAATTTTATTGCACTGTGGTCTCAGAGAGCGTTTTTTATGATTTCAGTTCTTCTGCATTTGCTGCGGAGTGTTTACTTCCAATCAGGTGATCAATTTTAGAGTAAGTCCCATGTGGCACCAAGAAAAATGTGCATTCCTTTGTTTGGGTGGAGAGTCCTGTAGATTTCTATCAGGTCCACTTGATCCGGGGCTGAGTTCAAGTCCAAAATATCTTAATTAAATTTCTGTCTTTCATGATCCGTCTAATATTGGCAGTGGGGTGTTAAAGTCTTCCACTATTATTGTGTGGGAGTCTAAGATTCTTTGTAGGTCCCTAAGAACTTGTTTTGTGAGTCTAGATGTTCCTGTATTTAGGCTGGTTTAGTTAAATTATTTTTCAAGCAAGAAAATAAAATGAAATCTGAAGGCATTTACTACACAGATTGTCACTAAAAGAACTTTCAAAATTTGCTTATTCAAGAAGAAATTAAGCACAAAATGTCATGAAATACATTTATGTAAAAAGAATTTATGAATGAACAAACAGTAAATCTAAAAATAAAACCATCTATTGCAAGACAGTAGCAAAAATAATAATTAAGGGATTTGAAATGATAAGCATTCAGCAAGAAATCAGTGAATGCCTTTAGAAATTTAAAGAGTAACCTTAAAATTATAAACATAGAATGCGTAACTTCCAAATGCATGTGGATGGGAAGAGGGGAGAGTGACAAGGAGAGACGTATATAAAGTAAACTTGATCAACACAGTAGAAAGCAGAAAGAGAAAAGAAGCAAAGAAAAGAAGAAGTGTGGCCAATAAGAAGAACGTAAAAAGATAATAGAAATACATAGAAATTTATATGACTAATCACAGTTTATGTATACAAATCAAACTCAATGTTTAATGACAGACTGTCATTAAACAAAGATGTTACATTGATAGATTATAAAAGTGACTCAAGAAAGCAAAATTCAGCTGTATGGAAGTTTCAAGTGACTTACCTGAAGTCTAAGAAAGATACAGATGATCGAAAGTAAATAGATGGAAGAAATAAATAACAGGCCAATAAATGGCAAAAGAAAAGTTCAAGTTGATATACTAGTATCAGATAAAATAGACTTTATGGTAGGAATAATTATCAAAGATGAAGAGGAACACTATAGAGTGAAAACAATTTGCCCAAAAGATCTCTTAATATATTTTATACCTAATATATATTTTATAATTTAAAAGTGTTGTATGCCTAATATGTTTTATAATTAAAAATGAGAGAATTTAAGTGTTCTTGAGTAGGTTTTACAATCTCTGAACTACTTCAAAGGCAGAACTTTAAAACATCACACAGATTATCTGCCCCAAATTTTTCTTTTTCCTTGCACTTTTTCATTCTGTTTTCCCTGGAAAGGACTCTCTATAGCTGCTGACTTGATTTCTATTTAAATTATGTTTTGAACATACTCTAGTCAGTCTTTCTACCATAAAGTTTCAATGGTCAAGGTAACCAATGACTTCTACATTGCCAAATAATTCCTAGTGTTTGTGTCACCATATATTTAACTCAGTGGTTATCTCTATTCTTCTCCAAGTGCCTTGTCTTCGTAATCTACCTGATCTCCATGGCCTCACACTGTTGACTTTCCTCCCACCAGACCGATTCCTCTTCATGGTGATTCTTAATGATTTCCCTTTCCCTTTCTGAATTCCAATATCAGGGTGCATTGGGATGTATCTTTGTCTCTCTTTCCTATCTATACTCAATTCCTAGGTTATCATATCAATTCCATGGTTTGAAACACCATTTATATAGTGTGATTCTAAAATTTATAACTCCAGTATTATATATCCAGCTACATACTCATCATCTTTGCTTGGATTTCTGATAGACATCTCAAACGTATATTTCCAAACCCAGACTCTAAAATTCACACTCATCTGTCCAAAGAAAATCCTCCTTTACCTGCGAGTGCTCCTTGTCTTTAAATTTACACATCTAGTTCCTCAGAACCAAACCTTGATACCTACTTTCTTTCCTTTCTTTTTCTACTATCTGACATTCAAACTGTCCCATAATCAATTGGCCAGCAAATTACATAAATAAACTTGTCCTTCAACATATGTCCTAAATCCAACCACTTTTCACTTCCTCTATCACTATCACCCTAGACACAGCTCCTATATCTCATGCTACAATTGCAATAGCCTTATAACTAGTCTCCCGTTTCCACTTCTACCTCCATAAACTCTGTTCTCTACACAATTGAGAAAACTTTCAAATATAAATCCAATCATGTCATTTCTGTGCTCAAAGCCCTTCAATGGATTTCCAGCAAACTTAAAATAACCCAATGTTCTTACCGCATGCCACAAGATATAGATAACATTGGCCCCTGGCTATTTCTGTGACCATTTTTCTTCTCACTCTGTCTCTCACCTGCTCTGCTCCAATCATATCAGAGCATGTTCATGTATTCTTAGCTGGTTCATGTTCTCTTATGAGAGCCCTCACTGTTCCCTCCACCTAGAATGCCCATTCCAATGCATGAATCACTCCCTGACTTCAGTTGCCTCTTCAGAGAGGCCTTCCCTAACCACTCTATTTAATAGCAACCTCCATCACCAATGAATCTCCATCCCCTTATCCTGATTAATTTTCCTTAATCGTACTTAGCACTACGTGATGCATTTTCTTATTTCTATTTTTTAAATTTCCTGTGTCCAACCTTTCCCCCTTTGATAATACATAAACCCTAGAGGGAAGGAACTCCATTTTATTTACCATTGTATTTCCAATGTATAGAACAACACAAGGAACATAATTGGAGCTCAATAAATATATCTGTAGTGTTTGCTGAATTAACACATTTGGACTCTAGACAGGCAACTGTTACACATTCGAAGTTGGATGAGAAAATATTACTTGGAAATATGCATACAAATGAGGTCACCTAGTGTCTTCCCCTTTAATTTAAGAGTGAAATATCTCTAAACTCTTATGAAACATTTAGAAGAAATGAAAGGTATGTTGAAAGATACAGGCAAGGTTCCTGACCTCATGTACGAAATCCAGAATAAGTACTAAAGAGCACATAAGCACAGTTATATGTGACAGTGTTACTGGAAATAGGAACATTTAGATAGAGCAGATACCAAGGGCTTGAGATGATGTTTATTGATGGGTTAAAGGAAGACACTCTGCCAAGAGGTAGAGGAGAGACATTACAGTCAGAAAAAAATAAGAGTAAATCCAAAGTCATTCTTCCAGGAGAGGTCTCAGTGTGTTCAAGGACCTGAAAATAAGCAAGTATGGCTAGTACATGGTGAATACAGGGAGAATCGCATATGACATCACAAAGATATATCTCATGTGTGTCTTTGCCAGCCACTGTAAAGAGTTTGAATGTTATTCTAAATCAAATGGGGAGCTATAGAAGTGTTTTAATTAGGGAAGACAACAACATCTGTTCTGAAAATGTCAGTTTGTTGTGAAAAGCACTGAATTAGGAGTAAATGCAGAATATTATGGGAGTAACTTGAGAGGCATCTTAAAAAGTCCAAGAGAATCAGAGAAGGCTTCCTAGATGAGATAGTGTCTGAAAGATAAATAGGCATTATCCATCTGCAGATGACTGAAGAACATTCTAAAAAGAGGGAACAACATGAGCAAAAGCCCAGTAGGAATCAATCAGAAGACTAAAAACAGTTCAGAATGAGTAAGGCATAGGATCTAAGAGAGAAAGGAAAGAGTCTGCACGACCAGGGGCCAGATCATAAAGCTTATTTGGCCACAATAAAAGGCCATGACATTGCTTTCAGGGAAATGGAGTGGCATTGAAAATAACCCAGTCAGGAAACTGTTGATGTCACATGGTCCAAAAATAATGGCTTGGACTAAGTTTCTAATTAAAAAAAAAAAAGTGGAAATGGAGAATGTGAATAGGCTATGAGACTAAGGAGGAAAAAGTAAACAAAACTCGATGATGGCTTAGATGTGAAGATAGTGTAAAGGGAAAGACATCAATGATACAACCTAGATTTTTTTGTTAAAATGGTGGGGCTGGCCCCATCTACTTACCTCCATTTTCCTTTAAAGTGCCACTAAAGTATGACTCAAGAATTTTTATAGGTATAGAATCACTTTTTAAAATAGAATAAGAAATACTATTGCAGTAAAAAAAATATGGTACTTGAAAGACAGAGAGAGCTCCAGGTATTAAAGAAGCAGCAGAGAAAGCAGAAACCTAGAGGTGGCAGTAGGAAAACTAATACTCAGTTCACAGGGAATTCCAGAAGGTAAACTGATGACTTTGGAACTAGGGAAAAATGTGAAGCAGAATGTACTAGGACTGGTTGAAAATCTGTTTTAGAAGCAGTTAAACCTTCAGATCATATTGTTTGCATGTTCTAAGAGAAAACTCTACAAATATATAGAACATAGTGACAGCAAATTTTGTAACTACCCAGGCTAGCAAACAACAATCCAAAAACATAACAATTAACTCCAAAAACTACTTCTACTGGATCTCAAATGGCACCCAAAATAAGCCATTCATTCATTTATCCATTTATTCATCAAAAACATATTAGAGCAGTATAAAGTGATGATTAGTGCTCAAAATCAATGCTTTGATTTTGGAACTAAACTTCCTACATTGAAATCTTACTCTGGTAAGGATCAGACTGGGATACTGTTTTCTGTGTGGCTTTAGATAGGACATGTCACCCCTTTTTATTTCAGTTTTCCTTTTGTAAAATAGGACTATAGGCTTATCCACCTCATCTAGTTGTTATGAAAATCAAATTAATATTTTAAACTTCTGGCATACAATAAGCACAGTAATGTTTGCTTCTACAATTACAACATATTCAGTTGTTTTAGACTCTGAGATTAAAGGCAGGAAAAAGGCAGTTGCACGGACATTCTATGGTGGAAGACAGACAAATTGACCAAAGACTAACAAAATTCATGGTAATATTAGACAGTGATATATGCTATGAAGAAAATGATTTACCTGTTGTGAAATATTTTTAGACATCTGTTTTCAGATTAAATAAATGATTCAGTGAATAAAAAGGTTTTAATTGGCATTATATTATTTTTCTCTGGAATTTAATTTTCAGCAACAATCTTAAGAAAGAACTCCCATAGTATATGTACTATGACACTTAACCCCTGATTTAATATAAACTTCATAGTCACATATAATGCACGCAATATTCACTTTATTTTACAGACAAAGAAACTAAGCCTCAGTAAAATTCAGTAACCTTCAGGGATCTTGAGAGCCATGGTACTAGTGAATGGCAGGGCAGGAATTCAAACAGGTTTGTCTGGCTCCAAAGGCCATGCCACAAAGTTTCATATTTTTTGAATACCTTAATATTTTTTATTGTATAAATAGTTACTTCTTCTAACATTTAACTTGCAAAGTGGCTTTGTTTGCCCTTTTTATCCTTTTTATTAGCTATATTATCTTTATTAGCATTAGGCATTCCTGTGGGTTTAAAAGACAGTAAGCTTAGAGTAGCTAGATTCCAATTAACTACTTTTAAAAGACTTAAATCCTTGATTGTTTAGTTATAGAGATTTCCATATGGCTTTTTAAATATCAACTTCACACTTCTCAGTGTGACCTCAAAATATATGTGTGTGTACAAAAACTACATGCCATGGACTTTTGCAAAATCTGTTTACTCACTAATTGTACTGTAACATACTAACTTTAACCCATATACATACCTTGTCATTAATCAGAGCTTACATCCTAAAGATCTACCAAGGGCTATTTATCTTCTTTATGAAAGAACTTCTGACTTGCTGAGTCAGAAATCACCTTCTCATAAATGTGAATGGGAGTGCATATTTTTGTCTCTAATATTCAGGAAGTAGGTTGTGCTTATTCAGCTGCTCATTTTGCCCTTACCCTCACTTGGGTCCTCTCTAGATTTTTGTGATGAAAACTAGATTATACCCTCTCAGCAATTGTATCAAGCAATGACAGAACCAGGCATGAACAAGGGGACAGGATATCATGGAAGGTGGAGGGGGTGGGCTCAGTTAGCTGCATTTGCGAAAAAGTGCTGTATGGTTTTTTTGTGTGTTTTTTGTTTATTTGTTTTGTTCTTTTATTGTTATTCTTTACAACTATCAGACTAAGAAGTGATGAAGTGCTTCCCGGGTCCTTCTGCAGATGGACCTAGAGCCTCAGCTATTGGAGGCAAGCAAGACTTAGACTCTACACTGCAGATGCTAGTTATGTCCTAAAATCTATTTAAAATTTCACCAGATCAGTCTCTCTGGTTGATAGATTTGGGAACAAGAAACATGAATATCACCAATTATTTTTCCCAATAGTCTTTCTTTTGTACAATGTGTTTTGATTTATAACTCTCTGCCTATGAATGGCTCTTTCATTGTAGCATTAGACATTCCTGTGGGTTTAAAAGACAGTAAGCTTAGAGTAGCTAGATTCCAAAAATACACCAGGAAAATGTCCTTTTTGTATAATATAAATCAATGTGAGGGCTCAGGTAGCCTATTTCAGTGCAAAGAATATATTCATTTCAATGGAATATCCAGTCTAATGGAGCATTTTGTGCTCAAAGAAAAACTCATTCTTAGGAATGTGTTGAACTAGGTACATAATTTACCAGAAATAAAGTTAAGCTTAGCATATTCTAGAAGAAAAATAAATCACATAAGCCTTGGATCTCAAACTATGCATTCAAATTAAATAGTAATTTGCCTTCAACAGCCATGATTATTTGAGAAAAGCAAAAAACATTATCACATTGGGAAAACAGGTTGCAGTGAACTTCTTGCCCCTTTAAGGTTTTTTTTTTTCTTTTTTCCAAAGATTGTGTCTGTAGCAATACCCTGGAGGCACAACAGGGAAGGACAGAAAGGTATTTAAAAATTGTAATTGTGTATTTTCTTGTTTACTTTTACTTTTTCAGACATCTAAATTCCCAAGTTCTTTTTTGAGCTTATATCCATTCTTCTTTGAACTGCTATTAGTAATAGAGTTTTAGTTTTATATGTACTCTGTGATTTTATAGATTTCTTTTCCTTCTCCGTCATAATTTTCCACTCCTTTATTTTTTGCCAATCATATTTTCTTTCCTCTCCATATTTTTTTAGCTCATAGACTATAATTTGCTACTCCTGCTATAGAATGGGGGTACTATTACCGGGCTATAGAATGGCAAAGTGAATAAAGTCTTCACAATTAACTAGAAGAGATGCAAAAATATTTAACCTGCCTAGTTTTATGCATCAAATTTATTCAAATGTTTTAGAAACCGTCAATATGCCTTAAAATTGCTGACTCACAAACATTCAGAATATGAATAAATTGAATACAGAATTCCCAATCCTTAGACAGTATTCTGTATATGTCTAAAATTAGTCTCATTGTCTAGTAATCAAGCCTAATCTCTTGAAACTAGGAACTATATGAAGATACGTATCTACTTAGTCTCAGTTTCCTATATTTTAAGCAAGGAAAATAATTTTTCTTTACAGCTATCTGGGAAATATTTTTATTAATTAAATGATTAAAATTTTTTTAAATTGGATCCCTAATGGAAAGAGGGAAAATCCTATGTTTTACTTTTATGTTAATAGGAAAACTTTATTAGGTAATGTTCTTTTTTTTTTTTTTTTTTTTCTTTTTTTTTTCCCATTTATTTATTTTATTGCATTTTGGGTTTTGGGGTACATGTGAAGAACATGCAAAATTGTTGCATAGGAACACACATGGCAGTGTGATTTGCTGCCTTCCTCTTTCCTATAGATCAAAACTTATCAAACACTTCTCTGAGTTTGTTTCCTTTTTTGTGAGAAATAGAAGTTTGGATCTTCTTTTTATTTCTTCGTTTAACCGAAGGTTTGTAAATTTTGTCTTTTTTAAAAGAACCAATTCTTCATTTTAATAATCCTTTCTACTCTTTCCCAATATTTATTTTATTTATTTTTCTCAGATCTTTGTTATTGCCTTCTTTCTGTTAACTTTGTACTTCTTTTGTTCTTCTTTTTCTTGTTTCTTGAGATGAAACATAGGTTTTTTATTTGAGAGTTTTCTTAAATGTAGGTATTTATTACTATAAACTTTTGTCACAGAACTGCTTTGGCTATATCCTATAGTTTTTTGTATGTTGTGTTTCTATATTCATTTGTTTCAAGACTTTTTTTATTTTTCTTTTTATTTCTTCCTTCACTTATTGGTTGTTCAGAAGTATGTGTAATTTCTACAAATTTGTCAATTATTCCAAATTCCTTTCTATTACTGATTCCTAGTTTTATACTATTGTGGTTAGTAAAGATACTACATACAATTTTACTCTTTTTAAATTTCTTAAGACTTATTTTCTGGCCTGCTATATGATTTATCATGGAGATTATTTTGTGTGTGCTTGAAAAGAAATGTTTTCTCATGCTATTAGATGGAATGTTCTCTATATATCTGTTAGGTGCATTTTACCTAAAGCATAGTTCAAGTCCAGTGTTTCATACTTATTTTCTGTCTGGTTGATCTATCCATTGTGGAAAGTGGGTATTAAAGTCTACTGTTATTGTAATGCTGTCTCTGTCCCACCAGATCTATTGGTATTTGCTTTATATGTTTAGGTGTTTCAATATTGTGCATATGTTATACATTTACAAGTTAAATATGCTTTTGAGAAATTAACCTCTTTATCATTATGTAGTAACCTTCTTTGTTTATTTTTACATTTTTTGACTTAAGATTTGTTTTTTCGGATATAAGCAAAACTACCCCTGCTGTCTTTTCATTTCGTTTTGCATGGAATATCTTTTCTCATCCCTTCATTTTCAGTCTATATGTGTCCTTAAACCTGAAATGAGTCCCTTGTAGGCAGCAGAGAGTATGGTCTTATTCTTTTCTTTATTTAGCCACTTTGTCTTTTCATCAGATAATTTAATGTATTTACATTCAAGGTAATTATTGATAGATGCAGACTTACTATTGCCATTTTAGTAACTGTTTTCAGATTATTTGTAGATCTTTTGTTTTTTCTTCCTCTCTTGCTGTCTTCCTTTGTGATAAAATAATTTTTTGCAGTGGCATGTTTTGGTTCCTTTATCTTTTGTATATCTGCTATAGGTTTATAGTGTGTTGTTTCCATGACACTTCATAAAACATCTTTAACAAAAGACTATATTAAAGCTGATAACAATTTTAATCACATAAAAAGACTACACTTTTACTCCCCACATATGAATATTTTATGTTTTTCGATGTCACAATTTACATATTTTTATATTGCGTATTCCTTAATAAATTATCACAGCTGTAGTTATTTTTAATAGTTTTGTCTTTTAATCTTCATGTTAGAGATATAAGTAATTTATATACTACCACTCCAGTATTGAGGTAATCGGAGTTTGACTATATATTGTCTTTACTGAGTCTTTTTAACTTTTATATGTTTTTCATGTTATTCATTAGCATCTTTTTTTTTACTTGAATAACTTCCTCTGGCATTTTTGATTAGGCAAATCTAATGATGATTAACTCTCAGCTTTCTTTGTCTAGGAAAGTTTTACCTCTCCTTCATTTGTGAAGGAGAGCTTTGCTGAGTTTAGTATGCTTGGCTGTCAGGTTTCTGGGGTTTTTTAAATTTCATTTCAACCTCTTGAATATAACATCTCACTTCCTGCTGGATTGCAAGTTTCTATTGAGAAGTCCTCTGATAACCTAATGGAAGCTCCTTTGAATGTGCCCAGTCCCTTATCTCTTTTTGCTTTCAAGATTCTCTCTTTGAGAACTTTTGGTGTTTGATTACAGTATGCCTCAGAGTATTTTTTTTTTTTTTTTTGGATTGAACTTGTTTCGACTTCTTTAAGCTTAGGAATCTGGATTTTCATACCCCCCACAAGATTCAGAAAGTTTTCAGACAATGTTTCTTTAAATAATATTTTTGCTCCTTTTTTGTTCTCTTCTCCTTCTGGAACCTCTATAATTTTTATTAGGTTGGTGCAAAAGTAATTGCCATCAAAAGCAATATATTGGTATGATTGATTATCCCAGAGGACTCTTATGTTTTCTTGACTCTTTTTATTCTTCATTCTTTTTTTTTTTTTCTCAAATTGGCAAATTTCAAATGATCTGTCTTCAAGGTTTATAATTCTTTCTTCTCCATGATTGGGTCTGCTGCTGAAGCTCTCTATTGAAGTTTTTACTTCTGTTATTGTATTCTCTTCTTTATTTTTTATAAACTTCTCATTTTGTTCATGCATTCATTGCTTTTCTAATCTCATTTAGTTGCCTGTGTTTTCTTGGACTTCCCTGACCTTCATTAAGCTGATTATTTTGAACTACCTTTCAGGCAATTTATAGATCGTCATTTCATTGGACTTGGTTGCTGGAACTTTATTTGTTTCTTTTGGTGGTGTCATGTTTGCCTGGTTCTTCATTATCCATAGACTCTTTTGTTGGAATCTTCATTTGAAGGAGCCAGATCCTCTTCTAGTCTTTACAGATGCGTTTTGGCAGGTTAAGGCTTTCTCCTATTAGGTTCCAGGTGTGATAGGATTGCCTCTAGGACTGTGGTTGTATGGGGCTGGAGCAAGATCACATGGCTGCTACTGAGTCTGCCATGGGGAGTGTTGTTGGCAGACCTGTTCACAGTGCTCCTGATCCTATCTATCTGGTCCTTAGGTGAACTGAACTATCTTCAGGACCTTGATCTGTAGGTCTGGCACTGCGATGAGGGTCCACGTTAGCATCTGAAGATAGTGGGCCTGTTACCGGGTTTGTGGATGAATGTGGCTTCCTCTAGGTTCCTAGGAGGGCTTCTGCTATGTCACTGGGTGAGTCCCTGGGCAGGGAGTACTGCCTTGTTTGTAACTGAGAGGGGTTGGGAACAGATCACAGAGCTACTTCAGAATCTACAGCTGAGACCAAAGTCATTCAGTCTATCTCTGGGGTGTGTCTTTTGGGAGGTCACTATGAAGGTGGGTCTGCTCTTATGCCACAGTTTGCAGGGATAGGGCAGAATTATAGGGACTTTTAAAGATGCATAGTGAGACCAAAGTTAAGCAGGCCAGCCTACAGGAGCAATGAGGGACACGGGAACCATCTCTAGGCCTTCCAGATCCCTTTGTAAATAGAATTGCTCTCAAGTAACAGTTGAGATGAACTACAGCTGAGTTTCTGGGTCTTTTCAGGATCTGGAGTATAACCTAAGTTAACTGGACTGCCTGTGGGCACATGGATGGGCTTACTTCCCTCCAGATCCCTGAGCTGGCAGAACTGCTCCCTGGCCATAGCAGAGAGGGTCTGGGGCTTAGATTCAGGAAAGTTTCAGAATCTGCTATGGGACCGAGGTTGGCAAATCTGCCCCAGGGATTCAGATGGGTATGTCTTCCTCTGGGTCCTTGTGTTAGCAGAACTGATCAAAGACCATAGCTGAGAGGGGCTGGAGCTGGCTTAGTAGGACATTAAAGTATCCACAATCAAGACCAAAGTGGGCAAGCCTGTCTCACTTTAGCTGAATCTGGTGCCTGAGTCTGAGTCTGCCCCCTCAAAATGATCCTCCTAGGTCTTGGGCTCCACTGGGGATTCACAAACTTCTACTTGAATTCCAAGACTCCCACAAAGGTACTTTTTGCCATGGATGGCTGGGAAATTATTGTTGCTATGAGGGAAAATGAATGGGGGACCTTCTATTCTAACATCTTGCTCAAAGAACGTAGGTTTTCAGAAAATAATATTTTACCTAAAATAATTAAAACATGCTTAGTAAAGCATGGTATGAACAAACATGTAAAACTATTACAAACATGTAATAACTATATTACCTAAATATTATAAATTTTATAATTTAAAAAAATTTTGAAGAAACATGGGCATTATATGAGCCCTACTGAAGTAAGAAAAACACATTTGGAGTTTAAGAAAGAATAAGAAAACAATTATACAATAGTATCCTCGTTTTTACTCTTACATTCTTTTCTTCATTACTCCTATCTCCATTCCATTCTGTCTATTAAGAATATATATAATTTTCTTCCACGTGTTTTCTTTGAACTTTTTTGTTGTTGTTGTTGTAACAAAACAGTAACAAAAAAACTAAAAGCTTACTTTGAAAAATCAAAAATTTTGCTTAGCCTTCCTCCTCAAATAAAGGAAAGAATGTTTAAAGAAATGTAAATAATTGAAATCATTGCTAATTATTCAAAACATCCCCTGGGAAATTACAAAAAGGGGAACAATAGCCATTTTCACTTTTAGCTGACTATTTCAAAGTTGATATTTGGGAATCATCTACTTATGCAAATGTATCTCTTTCTTGTACCCTGACATCCCCATTTTTAGCAATAAGGGGAAAAATAAAATATTAAAATATAGGGAACTGGACGCAGTGGCTCATGTCTATTATCTCAGCTACTTGGGAAGCTAAGGCAGGAGGATCATTTGAAGCCAGAAGTTTGAGGCTAGCCTGGGCGATATAGCAAGACCCTGACTCTTATTTGTATTTATTTATTTATTTTTTGAGACAAGGTCTCACTGTTGCTCAGACTGGAGTGCAGTGGCACCATCTAGGCTCACTGCAACCTCCGCCTCCCAGGCTCAAGCAATTCTCCTGCCTCAGTCTCCCAAGTAGCTGGGATAACAGAAGCCTGCCATTACTGCCCAGCTAATTTTCTTTTTTTTTTTTTGTATTTGTAGTAGAGACGGGGTTTTACCATGTTGGCCAGGCTGGTCCGGAACTCCTGACCTCAAATGATCTCAACCTTCCTTGGCCTCCCAAAGTGTTGGGATTACAGGCTTGAGCCACCGTGCCTGGCCAACTCTGACCCTTAAAAGCAAAAATTATACACATGTACACACATACACGTATGTATGTATGTATGTCTATGGGGTTAATATAATATTTCAATTAGCACTTATCTCACATTAAGGGAATTTTATTTTCTATTTTCTTATTTTAATCTAAATTCTTCCAGTCTATTGCCTAATAATTATAATAAATAATCCTATTCATTGTAGTCAAGTAATTTTTATTGTAGCATTCCATAGATACATGTGTTTTTAGGAAGATTATTTTGACAGTCTCATAGAAACAGTACCTTAGCTCTCCAAAATATGTTTAGGAAATCAGTTCTTGAGGAACAAACCAGAAGGAGAAACAGTATATCCTCGAAGTTCCATTAATCACCCATCCCTTCACTTTAGAACATACAATACAATCTAATTGCAACAGGCATTATGGTAAGAACCTTACAAAAATCTAGCAAACTTCTCTCCTTAATGAAAAGACAAATATGCAATCAAGCCAACTAGAATACAAGTCAATGATTTATAAATTCAATGAGAAAGATTTACCCGGAACTGAAGTGACTTTTAAGCACATATTTTTATGGAAACAGTGGCAATTATACATATTAATTGGAAAGTAAATCCAGGTAATCTACTCTTCTACAGAAAATATCAATACTGACTATTAAAATTCGGGGGAACTTAAAGCAAATGATTGTTAATAAACAAGAACCAACTCTTTATTATCTTTATTTTTTTAAAAAAAGAATGAATAAGTTCGTCTTTTCCCCTGGGGAGCAACAGAAACCTAAAATCAGGTCTCCAATTACCATCCAGAGAAAGGCAAAAATAAGTGCAATCACTGGCACTGCCATATATTTATGAGCACCTGTGTACTTTAAGCTCAGTTAAATTTGTTGAGTAATTTACTCCAATACAAAGTCACATTACTAATACTTTGTAATCTGTTCTAAGACATCAGGAATTTTGCCTAAACAATACAGTCACTGAAGAGTGAGGCAGTGTTAGCATTGTAGGAGTGGAGGTAGAAGTTTGTGAGACATCCACAAAAATAGTAACACAGTGTCTCCATTGGTGGACAGAAGACATTGGTGTTATGTTGACCTCCAGTTCAACGTCCTGAGAAGTTATACCCAGTGCCCATCAAACCAAAGAAACTACGAAAGTCTGACTAATATTTTACTCCAATATAGGTAAACCAACTTCCTTCTTTGTCTCAGCTAATCTCTAGCACCAATCTGGAGAAGATAAAACCTACCAATAAGAAGAAATAACGTAAATGGAAATCAAAGAAAAACAGACTAGCCTAGAAAGTTGTCTTTTGTGATTCTTTGACATCGCTAAATATATCCATCAGATTTTTGTTCCTTAACAAAAGTTCTGCTCCTCTTAGGACTTAAGAAAGGAACACTCTATTCCTAGCATATAAATATTAGCTTGGCATTGAAGTGAACTTAAATATATTTATTAACTCCTGTTTAAACACAGGAATTAATATCCTCCTTGTACCTTCCTACTTCTGGTCTTATGTGTGGTAATTATAGAGTGCAGATGCTTGATTTTCTGAAAGAATACATCGCAAGACATTCTGAATATCACAAGAGTTTATTTCCTTTAGAAACTTATTTTTTTTCCTGAAAATAGCCATAATTTTTAGACTATTATTAGTCACAGTAACTAAATTACAGGAATTGTACTAACTTTAGTTCTTTTTTTTCTTCATATAGTATTCTTATTTTATTTCCCTATGTACTGTCAATCAAAGTTAAACTGTCATTTTATTCTGGAAAAGTGACAGATTTTATAAAGTAACAACTTTAGTATTAAATGTTTTTTAGCTTCTTATAGCAGACACTATTTGGAAATTAGCATGCAAGAAATGTAAGAATGACACATTATAATGTTAAGTAAATGTATTATATTTGCCAGGTATTAAAAATGATTTTAGAGACAACAGAGACTGCACTTAGAGTTTGACAAGATAATGAAATTTTGTATTAAAATCATAAAAAAATTATAAGTGAAGGAAGTATGAAAATTGAGACTAATATTGTAAAGTTTTTTTTAATTCTTTTTCTCATTGCCTGTTTTTAACCCCCAGCATTTGAAACGGAAAATAAATATGCTCTTTGTGATAGATAATATTTCAATAACCAAAAGTGGCCTTAACCAATAATTGACTCAACTTTAAATTATTAGCCCTAAAGATCTATAAATTAACTATTCTAAAATTAAATGCAATTTTGCTGTGACTTAAAGTATCAATCCTGTATAACAATCTAATTTATACAGTCACTTAGGCATGAAGTTGGCAATTCATCTAACTTGGTGGATATAATAGAACAGATCGGGATGGTAAATATACTGTAGTTGGTTTGCTGAATTTTTTTTTTTTGTATAAACATGGTAGAAATACGATTGGATATACTTTAACATTTTTTCCAGGCTAAAAGTTTCCATAGCTATGGTCCATAGTATTGAAATTTCATGTTTTAACTGTTCTTTTATCTTTGCACTTGTGTGAACCTCAAAAGTTTCTTCTGATAGCTCTTGGTCCTGACAAGGTGTGTATCTTTAACCAACTTCCTTGTCAGTGTTTGCAAACACACATTTTTGATAGAACCTTCACTATTTATAAGAAGTTATCTGACTTTAACTCCACACTTAGCTAGACACATGGATATGGCTTCATGAAAGCACATTACTGGGCATACGTAACTCTGAATTCATCTAAATCCTTATTGGCAATCCTGTTGAGAGACACCATATTTATAAAATACTATCTGATGTCCAGCTTTTCCTGCTGTACTTAATTGATTCCTGAATTAAGCTACATAGCAAAGAGGACTCTAGATCCCACAGTATGTTCTCCTTTAGAGCTGCTTTTTAATGTTTGTCTAACCTAGTAAATCCAGGTCTTCTTGCTTCCAATTTAAGTCCTGTCTCAACCAAAAATCTCATTTTAAAAATGCAATTCCTATTCTGCAAGCACTGGCAAACTCTTCCATGAAGATTTTCTTGGAGTGATCTGTGAGATGAGGGCAGGAATGAAGATGAAGTTGGAATCAGGCCAAAGAGCATGCCATTAGAATTCCTAAATATACCCTTTTCTTTAACCCCTAACTCTTCTTTGCAAGTGAAGAGTTAGGGGATAAAGAAAAGGGTATTTGTCTTTAAATACTCTATTCATGTTTGTTTCATCCACAAAACTCTTAAAACTGATCACAGCTATCAGTCTCACTCTGTCCTTATTTCTCCTCCTTATTAGATCTTATTTTCTTTTCAGACTTTTTATTTGTAGAGAAATCTATTCCACTTCTCTTTCTTCCTTTAGTATACTCTGTGTGAAAATCCAAATAGTATGACAAAGACCTGGTTGACAAGCAGTGAAGACTTTTAAAAAGAGGGAATGGCGAAGGGAGCTAAGCACAATTTGTAATAAACGGAACAGCAAAGTTCCAACACACATGTCCATTATTATTTTCCGAAGGCACAATTTCAAAGTAAAAAATTTCTGTTACACTGAATTTTATTTTGACATTACGCCATCAAAATATAATATGGCACATGTGTTAGAAACTCCTTGCTTTACTCATTATAAAAATCATGTTGAACATAAATGTTTGTAAGTGTTTCTCTCAAAGAATCACCCAAAGGTAAAACTTCCCTCTGGTCTCAGTACCAGCAATGTGCTTCTTCTAATTATTCAACTTGTTTTTATATTATGGACAGTGCAAATTGCCTATTTGTATCTGGAACTATAAAAATTAGAACCTAATATGGATTACTCTTTTGGCTATGTACTCAAAGAAATAAATCTCATCTTTTCTGCTCTGATTTTCTGTGTCCCATTTGTCATTAAATACACATAATGTAAAATTTCCCATCTTAACCAATTACAGTTAAGTAATAAGTACATTCACATTGTTGTGCAATCAAATTCCAGAACTCTTTTCCTCTTGTAAATCTGAATCTCTATACCCAATAGAGTTATTAAACAATAACTCCTCATGCCCCACTGCCCTCCAGTCTCTGGGAACTATTATTTTCTGTCTCTATAAATTTGGTTACTTTAGGTACTTTATATAAGTAAAATCATAGACTTACATGTGACTTTTTGTAAATGGCTTACTGTGATTAGCATAATGTCTTGAAATTTCAACAATGCTGTTGCATGTAACAAGATTTATTTTCAAGACATAATATTCTATTGTGTGTGTAGATGATATAGATATACATATGCATACCTCATTTTGTTTATCCATTCATCCACTGATGTACAATGGGTTGCTTTCACCTTTTGGCTATTGTGAATGACATTGCAATTAATGCGAATGTACAAATATCTACTTGAGATTCTGTTTTCAATTCTTTTGGATAGATATACAGAAGTGGAATTACTCAGAAGTGGAATTATTTTCTTTTTTTGTGTTACTATATAGAAATATCTGAGGCTGGGTGTTTAAAAAAAGAAAGAAAGAAAGAAATTTGATTGACTCTTCATTCTCCAGGTTGTCCAGGAAGCATGGCACTAGCACATGCTCAGCTTCTGGCGAAGGCCTCAGGAAACTTTGGATCATAGCAGAAGGCAAAGCAGGAGTTAGTATTTCAGATGATGAGAGCTGGATCAAGAGAGAGAGGGAGGGCAGGTGCCATACACTTATAAACAACCGGATCTCACATGAACTCATCACCAAGAGGATGGGACAAAGCCATTCATTCATGAGGGATCCTCCCCTATGATCCACGTACCTTTTGCAAGACCCAGCTCCAACACTGGGGACTACATTTCAACATGAGATTTGGAGTAGACAAGAATTCAAACCATATCATAGAGTAATTCTATCTATATTTTCCAGAATAACTGCACCATACATTCCCACCAACAGTGCACAAAGTTTCCAATTTCTCTACATCCTCACCGAGACTTGTTATTTTCTGTTTTCTTGATAGTAGCCATCTTAATGGTTGTGAGATATCTCATTGTGGTTTTGATTTGCGTTTCCCTCATTATTAGTGATGTTCAACATCTTTTCTTGTGGTTTTTGGCCATTTGTGTATCTTCTTTGGAGAAATGTTTATACAATCCTTTGCCCATTTGCAGCAATTAACATGATTTGTCAATATTTTCCCTCATTTTGTAGGTTGGGTTTTCATTCTGTTGATTGTGTCCTTTGATGCAGTTTTTAAAATTTTTCACGTAGTCTGATTTATCTCTTTACCTGTGCTGCCCACGCTTTGGGTATCATATGTATTATTGCCAAATCCAATGTGACATTCTTTTTCCCTATGTTTTTCTTCTAGGAGTTTCTTAAATTTATTGTTTATTAAACTTTATCTTGTATTGTTTGTATCTGTACATTGTTTATATTTACGTACGTTGTATAAATTCCCTGAAACTTATTTTTAGGTGAAATACAGAAGAGGTATACAGATAGGTTTTCTAAATTTTCCAACTACTTTTTGGCACTGTTCCTGAAATCTTTAAACCAATAGGCAATTTTGCTACATTATAAGAATATCTTGGCTGGGCAAGGTGGCTTATGCCTGTAATCCCAGCACTTTCGGAGGCCAAGGAGGGCAGATCACCTGAGGTCAGGAATTCGAGAATGGCCTGGGCCAACACGGTAAAACCCTGTCTCTACTTAAAATACAAACATTAGCTGAGTGTTGTGGTGTGCACCTGTAATACCACCTACTCGGGAGACTGAGGCAGGAGAATCTCTTGAACCTGGTAGGCAGAGGTTACAGTGAGCCGAGATCACACTACTACACTCCAGCCTGGGAGACAGAGTGAGATTCCGTCTCAGAAAAATTAAAAAAAAAAAAAATTGTTCTTCAACTTATTTATGTTACGTATTTAAATCTTAATGAACATATTTTATTCTAGTTTAAGATACACCTAATATGCTTCATGTCTCAGGAAGTCCAGCTTTGAAAAACATCTTAGCAAAGTGGCTAAATTAAATAATTTGATATTCTATGAAACTGTGAGAATCGCTGCTGTAGTGCATAATGTTTCCAAAGCCACAGAGACCTGCATTCCTCTCCACAACATACAACATGTATGGCCAAAAATATCTTCTCTTTTTTATCCCTTTCCGTGTCTCTTTTCTATTCTTTCATTGGCTTTATTTCTTTTCCTCTTCCCTTGCTTTTTCTCTGGCCTTCTCTCAGCTTTTTACTTTCAAACTTTTGCTCTGCTACCAATTTTGTTCTTTTCTTGTATTCATCTTTCTCTTCATTTTTCTCCTTTATCTTTTTCATTTGTTCTTCTAACTTTTAACATTTCCTTAATCATACTCTACAACAGACATTAATAATATCTCACCTTCAACACAGAAATACGCATTGCTTTTATAGCTTCCAGTCTAAACATTCTCACCACAGTCCATTTTGCACACTATAGCCAAGTTAAACTTTATTCTTATCAAATTTATTTAGGAGAAATTTAAAGTATTTTAAGAATAATGGATAGGACAATAGGCTGTTTCCCTTTAAATTGTTCAAGCCAGTAAGTTTTGATTTAAAACTCTGCCACAATCAAGACACAGAACATTTCTATGAATTCCCCGAAAATTCTCTGGAGTATGGAATCTATCCATCCCTCTTTTAACCTTTGCCCTTAGCAACCACTAAGCTGCTTCATGTCACTCTAGATTGTTTTAATTTTATAAATAGAATGATGCTGTATATACTCTTATAACTGGCTTCTTTCACACAGCATAATTACTTCGAGATTCTTCTATGTGTTTGCATATCTAAGTATTTTTTTCTTTTTATCGCTGAGTAGTATTTTATTGTATGAATGTACCACATTTTATCAATTTACCTGTTGATGAACATCTTGGTTATTTACGGTTAGGGCCTATTATTAATAAGCTGCTATCTTAAACATTCATGTATGAATCTTGGCATTGGTAGACATACGATTCAATTTTTCTTGGGTAAGTATACAAAATAATGATTAGGTTATACAGTAGGTGCATTTAACTTTATGTGAATCTGCCAAATTATCTCCTTCAGCAAGGTACAAAACTTTCAGGTGCTCTGCATCCTTGCCAGTACTTGATATTGCCATGTTTTTTTATTGTAGTTGTTCTCATGGTTATATAGTGCTATGTCGTTGTGGCTGTAATTTGCATTTCACTAATGATTAATGACTTGAGGCACTTTTTATATGCTCATTAAAAATGCAGTCTTTAATTATACTTTAAGTTCTGAGATACATGTGCAGAACATGCAGATTTGTTACATAGGTATAGTTATACATGGTGGTTTCCTGCACCTATCAACCTATTGCCTATGTTAGGTATTTGTCCTAATACCCCCCCTCCCTTTGGCTCCCTAGCCCCTGACAGGTCCCAGTATGTGATGTTCCCCTCCCTGTGTTCATGTGATCTCATTGTTCAACTCCACTTATGAGTAAGAACATGTGGTGTTTGGTTTACTGTTCCTGTGTTAGTTTGCTGAGAATGATGGTTTCCAGCTCCATCCATGTCCCTGAAAAGGACATGAACTCACCTGTTTTTATGGCTGCATAGTATTCCATGGTGTATATGTGCCCCATTTTCTTTATCCAGTCTATTATTGATGGGCATTTAGGCTGGTTCCATGTCTTTGCTATTGTGAATAGTGCTGCAATAAACATAGATGTGCATGTGTCTTTATAGTAGAATAATTTATAATCCTTTGGGTATATACCCAGTAATAGGATTGCTGGGTCAGATGGTCTGATTCTAGATCTTTGAGAAGTCATCACACTGTCTTCCACAATGGTTGAACTAATTTACACTCCCACCAACAGTGTAAAAGCATTTCTATTTCTCCACATCCTCTCCAACACCTGTTGTTTCCTTTAAAGTCGCCATTCTAACTGGCATGAGATGGTATCTCATTGTGGTTTTGATTTGCATTGCTTTAATGACCAGTGATAATGAGCTTTTTTCATATGTTTGTTGTCTGCATAAATGTGTTCTTTTCAGAAGTGTCTGTTCATATCCTTTGCCCACTTTTTGATGGAGTTTCTTGTAAATTTTTTTAAGTTCTTTGTAGATTCTGGATATTAGACCTTTGTCAGATAGGCAGATTGCAAAAATTTTCTCCCATTCTGTAGGTTGCCTGTTCAATCTGATGATCATTTCCTTTGCTGTGCAGAAGCTCTTTAATTTAATTAGATCCCATTTGTCAATTTTGGCTTTTGTTAGCATTGCTTTTGGCATTTTAGTCATGAAGTCTTTGCCCATGCCTATGTCATGAATGATATTGCCTAGGTTTCTTTCTAGGGTTTTTATGGTTTTAGGTCTTACACTTAAGTCTTTAATCCATCTTGAATTAACTTTTGTATAAGGTGTAAGGAAGGAGTCCAGTTTCAGTTTTCTGCATATGACTAGTCAGTTTTCTCAACACCATTTATTAAATAGGGAATCCTTTCCACATTGCTTGTTTTTGTCAGGTTTGTCAAAGATCGGATAGTTATAAATGTGTGGCATTATTTCTTAGGCCTCTGTTCTGTTCCATTGGTCTGTATATCTGTTTTGGTACCAGTACCATGCTATTTTGGTTACTGTAACCTTGTAGTATAGTTTGAAGTCAGGTAGTGTGATGCCTCCAGCTTTGTTCTTTTTGCTTGAGATCATCTTGGCTATTCAAGCTTTTATTGGTTCCATATGAAATTTAAAGCAGTTTTTCTAATTCTGTGAAAAAAAAAAAGTCAATGGTAGCTTGATGGGGATAGCATTGAATCTATAAATTACTTTGGGCAGTATGGCCATTTTCACAATATTGATTTTTCCTATCCATGAGGGTAGAATGTTTTTCCATCTGTTTGTGTCCTCTCTTATTTCCTTGAGCAGTGGTTTGTAGTTCTCCTTGAAGGGATCCTTCACGTCCCTTGTGAGTTGTATTTCTAGGTATTTATTCTCTTTGTAGCAACTGAGAATGGGAGTTCACTCATGATTTGGCTCTCTGTTTGTTATTGGTGTATAAGAAAGCTTGTGATTTTTGCACATTGATTTTGTATCCTGAGGCTTCGCGAAGTTGCTTATCACCCTAAGGAGATTTTGGGCTGGAGTTTTCTAAAATATACAATCATGTTATCTGCATACAGAGACAATTTGACTTCCTCTCTTCCTATTTAAATACCATTTCTTTCTTTCTCTTGTCTGATAGCCTTGGCCCGAACTTCCAATAATATGTTGAATGGCAAGAGAGGCATCCTTGTCTTGTGCCTGTTTTTAAAGGGAATGCTTCTACCTTTTGCCCATTTGGTTTGATATTGGCTGTGTGTTTGTCATAAATAGCTCTTATTATTTTGAGATACATTCCATCAATACCTAGTTTATTGAGAGTTTCTAGCATGAAGGGCTGTCGAATTTCTTTGAAGGCCTTTTCTGCATTTATTGAGATAATCGTGTAGTTTTTGTCATTGGTTCTGTTTATGTGATGGATTACATGTATTTTTTTAATGGTTATTCAAATATTTAGAGTATTTTTTTAGGTTGTCTGTTTATTATTGAGTTATAAGAGTATATGCGGAGTCTAAGAGTTATTTCTATATTTTGGGTACAAGGTTCTTATTCAATGTGTACTTTGCATTTTCTCCTTTATAGTGTCTTTCAAAGAACAATTTTTTAAATTATTATATTGTCTAATTTATTAACAGTTTATTTTATGATTTGTGCTCTTTGTGTCTCATCTAGAAAATTTTTTCCTACTACAGGATCACAAAGATTTTTTCCTATGTTTTCTTCTAGCAGTGTTTTAGTTTTAGATTTTGTGTTTAGTTCTATAAATTATTTCAAGTAAAATTTTAATATCAAGTAAGGTAAGGGTTGAGATGTGTTTTCTTGCATGGGGCTATGTGTTTATTCCAGCACCATTTTTTTAAAAAAAAGATGTTCCTTTCCTCATTGAATTGTCTTGCAACTTTGTAGTAAATAAATTGACCATAACCGTGTGGATCTATTTCTGGACATTCTATTTTGTCCCACTGCTTGGTATGTATTTTATGAGTTTAGTGCTATTATAAATTAAATTTTTAGTTCCCTTTTCATACAGACTACTCTTTTTAAAGAACACTTGTCATAATCTTTACCTCCAAGTCAGAACACTTCACTGATTATATATCAAATAACATTGAACAGTACTTAACCTGACATCAAAGGCCCAGTATTTTCTAAAATCTTCCTTTCCAGACTTGTTCCCACATCCTTTGTATCTGATAAAATTACATACTCACTGCTCCAAACGTATAATCTAAACTAATATAAGGTGGAAAGAGGGTCAAGTATGGCATGCAGGAAGAGGGTATATATGAGAATTAATAAGCAGTAAAGGGCTATGCTATAGAAGAAAGGTTTAGGCATTAAGCAGATTCTATGTGGCTTTGCAATCAAACTACATGTAGTGTAAGAAACCACAAAGAAATTGACTTCGATGAATTACAAGGATGATACAATTAGAGTACTCTAAAACTGTAAGGGATATTCTCAGATGACAGTGAATTTCCTGTCATTGGCCTCAAGCAGAGGCCAGATGACCACCTATTGAAAATATTATAAATGGGATAATAGTCTAATTATAAATGGGATAACAGTATCAGATGAGGGTTAGACCAGGTCATCTTCATCTTCTGTCTACTCCTGAGATTGCATAAGTACATTCTTAAAATTTATCTTTTTTAGTCATTAAATATATTTTTAGCAACCAAAAAGAGTCTTTCAGATCATTTATGGCCTATTTCCATTCCCTAAAACTGGGCTTGCCTTTTTTTTTTTTTGCTTGTTTTGTTTTTTTGAGATGGAGTTTTGCTCTGTCGCCAGGCTGGAGTGCCGTGACGACCAACCCACCTCCCAGGTTGAAGTGATTCTCCTAATTCAGCCTCCAGAGTAACTGGGACTACAGGCACACACCACCCTGCCCAGCTAATTTTTTTGTATTTTAGTAGAAACAGGGTATCATTGTGTTACCTGGTGGTCTTGATCTCCTGACCTCAGGATCTTCCCGCCTTGGCCTCCCAAAGTGCTGTGATTACAGGTGTGAGCCACCATGCCTGGCCCCTAGAACTAGTTTTAATACATGATTTTAACACCTAATTCTTCAACCTGTTACTCATGAACTATCATAGATATTAATGAGTCTTTTAAAAAAAGAAGCTTCTGCAGCAGCATTTCCCATCTGAAGTTCCAAAATCATTTTTCATGGTGTATAATTAATGTATCACTAAACACAAAAGCCATTTGTAAATGATTATGCATGATTATTCTTTGTCGCACTCATAAATTACATATTGGGTTCTCCTAGTGGAGTGGATCTAAACTGGTCAGGGCACCAGGAAGCAACCATTTAGATTCTTTTGAAACCATACTTAATTTTCAAAATACCAAGGCCAATTGGCAGTAGTTAACATTGTACCCAATTGGCAGTAGTTAACATTGCCCCCAGAGCACAATTATGGCCTAGATGCCACCAAGACAAGTTGCTTTGTGTTGTCTATAAATGGATTCTCAGAAAACCTAATTTGAAATTACTGCCTTTAATTATACTGCAGATATAAATAACTTTGATAAAATTAGTGCAGCTGGCCTCCTGTTTGTTTTTCCCATTTGAATGCACTGTACAATGTAATCATCTGAAATAAACATCCATTACAAAGAATGCTTCATTTCAAAGAACATATTATTCTGCTCATCCAGCCAATTGTTATTTTTTCCTTCCCGGCCCCATTTCAATCTTACACCTTTTAAAGGGATGAACAAATTACCAAGCTCTCATAATGTACCAACTAGCAAATTAAAACAATATATTTTTGCTGAATAGGGCCATGCATTTAAAAGACATTAATTCATTTTATCCTCAATTACAGTGTTTTCTTTTTAAATTGACCCTTCCAGCTTTAAAATTGTTAAAGGACATACTCTTTTCCACACAACAAAATTATAGTATTTCCTAAATAGAAATCCATGTTTTACAAAGAAAGAAGAAGATACAACTTTCATTTGATATGTTTTTTGACTCTGGCGTCCAAAGAAAGAGTTTCAAGTCTTCTATAAAACTTTGGCCTGAGTTCATTTATTTTGTTACAGTGTAGAATTGGCACTTCCACAGAGGAGAGTGGAGCCCTTTCTTTTTTGTTCACTATGATGTGATTGTCACGTCTGTCTCTACTGCCATCAGAATAGGATTTACCAAGGTCAGTTCAACTTGATTCAACTATTACCAAGTTCAGTTCAACTCACTTCTACTGTTACCATGCTCCACTCAGTCACACAATTCTTTATTAGCTACCTGCTATACACAAGACACTAGGAAGATTTCCAAAATTAGTATGACTGTGGCCTTTTTAATCTTGGTGTGGTACTGAAGCACAAAAGAAGATTAACTATAAAACATTGTGGCAGTTTGGAAATTGTTAGACAGTATTACAGATGATAAAATAAATGCTACAGCAAGATTAATACCATAAGAGAAGTTAAAAAGGGCTCGTGGAGTTAAAGAAAAATGGGTGTATACAAAGCTAAGGACAATAACTGGACCTTGAGGGAAATTCCAAGACTACGCTTTTACTGTTTTCTCCATAGAGTAAAGGCATAAATATAGAAGTATGGATATGTTTGGGAATAGAAAATGAGCTAGGTTTTGTTGGAACACTGGGATTTAAAAGAATGGCTGAAGTTAATACCAGAAAAGTAGATGGGATCCCGACTATAGAGGCTCTAAAATCCCAAACTGGTCTTTTTGTATTTAATTTGTTAGATAACGAGAAACCACTGACGCCTTTTGACAAAGGAAAGGAAATGACTGGAGCTGTAACTTCAGAGAATAAATCTCAAAGCTCTGAGATGTTAAGTACAGATAAAAAAGGAGAAAAGTTGAAGACAATGAGAATTGTGGGATTAATGATTTCCTGTTTCTCAACAAGTAACTGCATTGAATTGAAAGAAGGGCCAGGTTCTAGAACTTGATCTGTTTGCAGTGAGACTGAGGCTGAACCCTAGACCTGAAACCAAGGCACTCAAGTGATGGGGAATGCATAAAGCCACGAGAGCACAGCATGTAGTCCAGGCCACTAGGTGGGGTGACAACAGTCAACCAATTTATCTTCCAAATGTGCAGCATAAGCCCTGCCCCGTGGACCTGAGAATCTAATCTCACCCTAATCCTCCAGTGTCTGAGTTTATTTGCTCACAGAAGCAGGGGATGAGAACTTTTACAGGTAGTTTATTTGGGAAGTGTTTTCTAGGCAGCAGCAGTGAGACAGAAGAAGCAGTGAGACAGTGAAGGAGAAGCCAACAAAAAGGTATAATACAGTGGTACTGATGTGGCAACAAGGCTTGACTGAGCAGAAAGAAAGTCTCCAGGAATTGACCACTTGAAGGAATGGGTGTTGGTGCATTTATCCTTCAACTCCTGACCTTTCTTGGTTGAGGATTGCCTGGGAATAACACCTCTCCACTTGGGGGTACACTTGTACACAGGATTTCACGGAGTGTTCTCGGTTGATAGTTGGCTCAGCTGAACTTGCCATTCTCTTTCATAGACGTTTCCAAGGCAGTTAACCAAAAGCCTTGGAACTGGTAACAACTGCATAGCCTTATAATTATTATGGGCCTTCCTATACAAATTTGTGGGCTTCTGCATGCTTCCCCACCCACTTGCACCTCATCCAATCCAGTAATTGCGATGTTACAGCTCACTAGGCGTTATCACCACCCCATTCACCAACAGCATGGTATATCTGACCATGAGTGATCCAGCTCCTAAATTCTATCTCGTGGGTCTGCTTTCTGGCACTATTTCTGGTGCTGACTGCCTCTCCAGTTTGGGTTCTCCTCAAAGCACTGCTAGTGACAAGAATGTTGATGCAGATAGGGGATTTAGGAGGTCGCCTGGGGATTATAAATGAAAGGATAGGAAAAATGAGACAAGAATGGGAAAAATGTTAATTTAAGGATGTATTTTTGAGATGCTAATAAAATTAGTAATGAGTTTAGTAATTAGTTACTTCCATTGTAACTAATGAAGTTAGTTGACTCCAAAGGGACTCTTAAGAAATATCCAAAGTATCTCTCAGAATTTTCCACCTGAAAGTCAATGAAATGGATCTCTTAACCACAAGCTCTCAGAACCCGTTATTACTAAAGATTGTCCCAGAGGTGTTAACGCCCTCTAGGAGCCCTTTAGGCTTGTGCAAGATAAGTAGATTCTAATGGAATCAGGAATGAAAAGTCGAGGCAAGTGGCACTCACACGATGTAGTACATTGTCACCATAACAGTAGTTGGCACTTACAAAGAACTTCACCAGTGCTGTAGCCAATGTGAGAAATGGACTAAGAAGGCGTGGCCCATGGTACCAGAGACAACTGCCTGAATCTGTTTCTCTAGCTGCCAGAATGCCTACATTTTACTAGGAAGCCTGAGTACTATAATGAGTTCTCACCTCCTTTGCATAATAGTCCCTAGTCATTACCCAAGGGATGGTCCTTGCTCTCAGAACTAGCCTTATCATCCCCTGATCCCAGTGCTGTGGTCTGTACTGCTGACAAAACTTCTCTTGGATCCTGTCTGTATTACTAGGAATGGATGGCAATTTCTGTTGAAAAATGGGAGGTGACATGGGCTGGTACTTCAAACCAGATTTTGTGCCTTGCCCTCCCTGATGACGGTCATTATTCCAACTCTGTTTCTAACTGTACGTTTCAACAGGAAATGTCTCCTGGTGGGCTTGGCCTCTGCACATCAGTGTAGCTGCACTTGCTGGCTTTCTAGGGCCTCTCAAGACAGACTAGATTCTGCATTATTAGTTGCATCTTCTCTATTTGACCCGCTAAAAGGGTCTAGCCTTGCTCTCAACCACTCCCCTAAGGGTGTGAATTGCCAAAGGAAGACTTGGCTTTCCCTATTTGAGAAGATGTTCAGTTCCTTCCAAATTCCGGTGGGTGTGCCAAAAGGAGCATTAGATGACTTGCCATGCCATTCTTTTCTACATTTAGCTGTCTGGCCTGACATTTAAAATTATAGACTCAGCATCAAGATAACTTTCTCCAACATCTAAATGTTTTAATCAGCCCACAGTGCAGATGTTTGCTACGTAGAGTTACTTAGGAGTCTTACATGACCCTCAGTGGGTAGTGTGGTAAATTTTGCACAATATAAGGAAGAAAAGCATGTGATTTTCTAAAAGTGATCTCAGTCTTTTCTTACTGAAATCCTATTACTGTGGATGTGGGAAATGTTTGATTTTTTTTTTTTTTTCAAAAGGTCTGCTTCTACCAGTTTAGAAGTTAATCACATTCAGCTTTTCAGAATTTCTTCCCATTCCCCTTCCATTTTCTGATATACTGGAGCAGGGACTTCTGTTTAGAGTTCTGCCCTCCAAGATTTTTCCAGAACTGTTGCGAGGGTGCTCCTGGCTGGCAGACCTAGTGGCCAACTGTCTTGTGATAGTCAAGCCAGGCCCTGGCCTTCCAACCCATTTCACCTGTCACTGACAATGCCAAGTGTCTTGGCTGAGTAGTGTTTTCTGTGGCTTTCTGTTACAAAGGCACATTAACTTTAACTCTGGTGACCCATGGTTACTTCCCCAAGTAAGTAATCTCAGCTGCTTTTTATACAACCCAGGAAGGCACAAGAAGATATCTGGATTTCCTAACCCCATATCAAGGTGCAGGGTGGGGAGGGGGGCCCTGCCTCAGTCACTGCTACCCTTAAACACAGGTGCCACATTAAGCACTACCCACACTAGCTCAGAAGCTAGCCTGAAAGCTACATAGTCATCCCAGGAAGAGAAGAACAAGGGCCATGCTCTTCGTTTTCCCCCGGGAATATCCTGGTGAGTCATCCTCACACCCTTCTCTACCCCCACACCCTCTTCTTAAACCACATTCAACCCAGCGTGGATAAATGGAGAATAAAGGCAGTGGAATTTCACCCTTTGTTCTTCTCTTCCTGTCCTGCTCTTCAACAGCAAGTGGTAGTAAACAGAGGGCAAGTCTTCCCGTACGCTGCAAATTTTCCTTCAGTCATACCTTCTGTCTCCTTTCTCTATACAGCATAGTAAAGTTATGGCCAGAACTCCAAGATCTCTTATAGATATATAAAGCAAAAATTGGGAATTTAGAAAACACAGTTTTCTTTTTTTAAAAAAAAAATCAAGCTTTCACAAATACTCTCTCACTGAAATCTCAGGAAAAAAATCTAATACAAAATTCTAAGTAGCATAGGGTGTCCTTTAACCTAAACCAGTGGTTCCTAACTGTGGATGGTTGTTACAGTCACTGGAGCAGATTTTAAGGACACTAACACCCAGGTCCTGTGCCGCAGGTCCATTCCTCAGAGATTCTAGAATAAAATCTTGGCAAAGGTATTTTTTAAAGACTTCCCAGCAACTCTGATTTTTAGCCAGGATTGAGAAGTACTGGTCTAAGACTGTTGTATGTCTTCCTTATGAACAGGAGAATACCATGGATTTCATGTGTGGGGAGAAAAAACGACTTTATCTGCTTGTCAAGATTGAGCGTCTTCATTTTACACAGGGCTTTTGGCTATATACAATTCCCCTTCTGTGAACTGCCTGCCTGTTTGCTCATTTTTCTGTAAAATTGATCAACTTTTTCTTTTTTTGAGATGGAGACTTGCACTGTCACCCAGGCTGGAGTGTAATGGTGTGATCTTGGCTCACTGCAGCCTCCACCTCCTGGGTTCACGCAATTCTGCCTCAGCCTCCCGAATAGCTGTGATTACAGGCACACACCACCACACCCAGCTAATTTTTGTATTTTTAGTATAGATGGGGTTTCACTATGTTGGCCAGATTGGTCTCGAACCCCTGACCTCGTGATTCTCCCACCTCAGCCTCCCAAAGTGCTGGGATAATAGGCATGAGTCACAGCACCTAGCCGCAACTTTTCTTTCTTGATCTGTAAAAGATCTCCAAATACCAGAGAAATTAGCTATTTGGCTATCACATATGTAATAAAATATGGCATTATTTATGAATTCTAGTTTTGTCCGAAATGATTTTGGTATATGAGCATATATGTTTTCTTTTTATAAAATAGAAGCTTTTATTTTTTTTAATCTTATTTATGTCTGTTTTCCGATATTACATTTTTATTTTATATCATCATATGAAAAGGACTTTTCCACAATGTTATAAACATTAAACATAAATTATGTTTTTTTCTCATACTTCGATGAGTTTTCTTTTTACTATATTTAAATCTTTTAGTTGCCTAAACTTAAGCAGTAAATTCAGGTTTACATTTTTCCAAATGACTAGTCATTTTTTCAACACCATTTTTTAAATAACCTACATTTTCCTACTGACTAGAAATGCAACTTTGCCTATACTGAGAAACAGAAAGATAGGTATAGACAGATAGATTCCTAGCCTCTCTCTTCTATCCTAATAAACTATCTTTCCCTGTGCCACGTGCACAGTCTGTTAATTTCTTGAGTCATACTACATTTAGATGTCTGGTAAAATACCCTGATTTCTGGATCCTACTGAGTTTTATTAAATAATTTTCCTGGCTCTTTACCCCCATGTCACTATTTCTGTTGACGTTTCAAATGATTTTTATCATATTTTAAAATAAAAACAACCTGTTAGGATTCGATTGCTCAAACTATCCCTTTTCTCCATCCTCACTGCATCCTGCTTGTATAGAATCATAACTCTGCTCTTTGCTTTCAGCCAGTCCTGAATCTGCCAATTCTCAGCTGCCTAAGTGAGCTTTCTAGTGCCCAGATTTGATCAGTTCTATTTGCTGCTGAATACTTGCAATAACTTTTCATTCTTTTGAATATGCAATCCAACATGTCAACGTAACATTCAAAACCTTCACCTACTTTTTCATCTTCACTACGTAACACTTCTTACTTCACTCAACACCTTTCTCCCAGTCACTACAAAACCTTCTGTAGTTCCCATACCAAGACGTGTTCTCTCTACTCTGTGTTTTACACATCCTTGTCCTTGTTGAGACTGCCATCCCCCACTTGACTCACACTCACCTTGTGCTGTACAGGTGTCTCCTTCTCTGGGAAGCTGACATTAAGTCCCTGTTCTACGCTACATTAGTGGTCCTTTCTTCATCAGAACCCCGTGATTGGGCACTATCAGGATATACCACACTGTATTAAAATTGCCAGTTCATTTAAATCTGTCCACTAAACCAGAAGCCCGTTTGGGATGCCATCAGTTTCTTTATTTCAGAGTATACTATAGTATCTATTGTGTAATAAACCTTTAATTTTTGTTTGCTAAGCGAATGAATCAAAAGTGAAACAAGCTAGAATTCATTATATTTTAACTGTGTTCCACCACAAGAGGCAGCTGGTTAACTAAGTCCCAGTCTTAATTTTGATGCTATTTTAGTTGAGTGCAGATAGTTTGGCTAGGAAGTGATCCCATAAAGGACAGCAATGCATGTGAAAAGTAAGACAGAGAAAGGGAAATGTTAAAACACGATTGAGATGAGGGAAATTAGGCCTCCATCCGGCTTGAGGCCTTTGAGAGACTCTGGAAGTTACCTCAGAATGTCCCAGAACCGCCCTTCTGAAGAGTGAGGAGGCTAGAACATCCATCCACTGACTCTAGTCCAAGAGTTGTCCCCAGGTGTATTAACTATGCCACACTTCCGGTCGTGCCTGTGTGCAGCCAAGCAAAAGTGTGTGGAACTATAAAAGACCTAGAGCAGAGAAGCAGATAGGCACACGCATTGATGTGGGAAGCAGTCAGCATTCAGGTGAACTCAGAACAGGGCTGAGGATACAGGCACAGCATCTGCTACGGTAGTCCACCAGCAAACGGAGCATGTACAAATGAATATCGGATATGACCTATTTGAATATTTTTTGGCAACAAGGAATGTTTTCTATTCCCTTCAAAACACTTAAGGGCTATAGATATAAATGCTATCTGATTCAGTGTCATGGTGGACAGAAACACTCTTCAAAGGAAAGCTGTGTGTTTTGAATATGCTGTGTTACTATTCAGTGATACATCATTTTCCCATTGTAAAACATACATTTGTTCAGACCTGTGGATTTATGAAATTTGTTTTATTACTCTAATGTCTATTGTGACATCTTTGCATAGCTTCATAGCCATAGGTATCCATTATGATGCTCATCATCCTGTGGTTCACATACATAATAACATCATCGGTGATTTCAGGACACTTAGGCTGCGTTAATTTCATTCAAAGAGGGCAAGTAGCAGACTTCACAGATGATCTGTACCCAGTGCCTGCTATATATACAGTTCTTTATTAGACTCTATGGCCATGCATAGAATAATGAATGTATAATTTAACAATGTTATATACTGCTTAGAGAACAGATGTTCTTAGGTTTTTTTAAAAAATTAGCTAAATATCTGTTCAAAGGATGCAGAGATTAAGTTAATCTTTAAAAAAAACTTGAAAGAAGTGAGTTTTTAAAAGTTCTTATTTTTAGTTCATGTGTAATAATTTACATATTTAGGAATACAGAGTGATATTTCATTATATGTATACAATTTGTAGTGATCAAATCAGGATAATTATAAATCCATCACCTCAAACATCTATTATTTTTGTGTGGGAAACATTCAATATCTCTTCTAGCTTTTTGAAACTATGCAATAAACTATTGTTAATTATATTCACTCTATGGTGTTATAAACCACTAAAACGTCTTCCTCTTGTCTGGCTGTAATTTTTTATCTGTAACCTAACTTTTCCTTGTCTCTGCCCTCGATCATTGCCAGTCTCCAAAAACCACAATTCTAATTTCTACTTCCATGAGACAAATTTTTTAACTCCCACATATAAGTGAGAAAATGCAATAGTTACCTCTGTGCCTGACTTATTTTATTTAACCTGCTGTCTCCCAGGCTTATCTATGTCGCTGCAAATGACATGATTTCGTTTCTTTTCTATGGGTAAACAGAATTCTATTGTGCATATATATCACATTTTATTTATTCATTCATCTGTTGATGAACATTTAGATTGAGTCATTATTGTTAATAATGCTACAATAATCATAGGGGTTCAATCTCTTTCATGAACCGATTTCCTCTTCTTTGAATAAATTCCCAGTATATTGGGATTGCTGGATCATATGGTGGTGCTATTTTTAGATTTTTAAGCAATTTTCCTGCTGTTTTCCATAGTGGCTATACTAAATTACATTTCTACCAGTAGTATATAGGAGTTTCCATTTTTTTTCATCCTCACAAATTCTGGTGAATTTTACAAGGCTCTCACTATGTTGCCCAGGCTAGCTTCAAACACCTGGGATCCAGCAAGCCTACACCACATACTCCTAAGTAGCTGGGACTACAGGCACATACCTCCATGCTCATTTTTTGTATTTTTGATAATAGATATCCTAAGGAGAGTGAGATGATATCTCACTGTGGCTTTGATTTGTAATTCCGTAATTATAGTGATATTGAACACTGTCATATATGTGTTGGCCATGTGTATCTCTTGTTTTGAGAACTATCTATTCAAATCATTTTCCCATTTTACAATCAGATTATTATTATTGCTGTTAAGCTGTTTGGGTTCCTTACATATTCTGTATATTAGTCCCTCGTTGGATGTAGAGTTTGCAAACATTTTCTCCCATTCGACAAGCTGTCTCTTCACTATGTTGATTGTTTTCTTTGTTGGGCAGAGGAAATAATCCTTTGCACAAGCAAGAAGAAAACTTTGCTTTTTAGTTTGATGTAGTCTCATTTGTCATTTTGCTTTTTGTTGCCTGTGCCTTTGAAGCCTTACCCATAAAATCTTTTCTAGATCAATGTACTGAAGCAATTTCTCCATGTTTTCTAATAGTCTTTTAGTTTTGGGTCTGCATTTAAGTCGTTAATTCATTTTAGTTGATTTTTATATGTGGTAACAGGCAGAAGTCTAGTTTCATTCTTCTACACATGGATATCCAATTCACTAAGCATCATTTACTAAAGAGGTTGTACTTTTTCCAGTGTACGTTCTGGACATTTTTGTTGAAAATCAGTTGGCTTTAAATATATGGATTAATTTCCGAATTCCCCGTTGTGTTTCATGGGTCTGTGTGCCTGTTTTTACACCAATGCCATGCTCTTTTGATTACTATGAAGTTGTAGTACATTTTGAAGTTAAGTAGCGTGATGCCTCTAGCTTAGTTCTTTTTGCTCAATATTGCTTTGGTTATTTGGGCTATTTTGTGGCTCTGTGTGAATTTTGGGATTGTTTTTTCTTTCTTCAAATAATTTCCTTGATATTTTGGTAACGTTTGCATTGAAACTGTAGATTGCTTTGGATAGTGTAATCATTTCAACAATATTAATTCTTCCATTCCATGAACACAGAACCTTTTCATTTTTTTTTTTTGATTCCTCTTCAATTTCTTTCATTACTGTTTTATGGTTTTCATTTTAGAGATCTTTCACCTTCTTAGTTAAATTTATCTTCAACTGGGTTTCTTTTTGTTTGTCATTAAATGGGATTTCATTTTTGATTTATTTCTCATTTACTTTGTTTCACCAAGGTTTGGAAACACTATTGCTTTTTCTATGTTGATTTGTATCCTGCAAACTTACTGAATCTCTGTATCAGTTCCAAGAGTTTTTGGGCGGAGTCTTTAGGTCTCTTAACAAATGGTTTCTTCTACCTGGAATATTTTTAATCTTTCGTTTGTTTGTTTGTTTGTTTGTTTGTTTGTTTTTGAGACAGAGTTTTGCTCTTGTTGCCCAGGCTGGTGTGCAGTGGCACAATCTTAGCTCACCACAACCTCTGCCTCCTGGGTTCAAACGATTCTTCTGCCTCAAACCTCCTGAGTAGCTGGAATTACAGGCATGGGCTACCACACCTGGCTAATTTTTTTGTATTTTTAATAGAGACGGGTTTCTCCATGTTGGTCAGCCTGATCTCAAACTCCTGACCTCAGGTGATTCACCCACCTCAGCCTCCCAAAGTGCTGGGATTAGAGGTGTGAACCACCGCACCCGGCCTTTTAATCTTTTTTTAATAATTCCTATTTGCTTTTTAAGATTAGCTGGATCACTACCTCCATATTAATTTTATATAATTAGTGTCATAGGGGTGCCCCCTACCTCCTGGGACCTAACCTGCTGTAAAATGGCACCATTTTGAGAGCAGAGCTACTACTAGAATGCATCCTGACCTGGGACCCAACAGACTGCATCTTCATTTCCCTGAGGCTTTGTCATCTTATATTTCTAGAGGTTAGGAACCAAATAAATCAACTGAGCTAAAATCAACATGTTAGTAGGGCTGAATTCCTTCTGGAAACTCTAGAACTCATTTTCTAGCCTTTTTAAGCTTCCCCATGCCACCTTCCTCAGGATCTGCCTTTTTTCACCTTGAAAGCCATCAACGTAACATCTTCCCTCCTTTCTTACCTCTATTCATATTCTTCATCTTCTCTCTCTGACCTTAACTCTACTGCCGCCCTCTCATAAGAATCCTTGTGATTACATTGGGTTTATCAGTATAATTCACATAAATCTCCTCAACTCAAGATAGTTAACTTATTCACATCTGTAAAGTCCCTTTTGCCATAAAAGATTAGGATGTGGAGATCTTTGGGGGAACATTATTTATCCTGCTATACACTCTTTTCAAATATGATCTTGAGTTAGAATTTGTTCCTCTTCCTCTGCATTTCAGAATCGTCATTATATATCTTTAATATAAGAAATTTTAGAATGACTTTGAAATTTGGGGCAATCTTTCTACCTTTACTGTTATTTTCTTGGTGACAAAATTGTGCATTTCATCTATGCAGTCAAACATGCCTGAATCTGGACCCAAGATTTCCTTGGTTTCATCCAGTGTAAATGCAGACAAGTTGTACTGGTGGCAGATATGAGAACAGATAGTGGAGCCAGGTACCTGGTCCAGATCTCATCTTACCACCTATTAGTGAGAAGCAGCTCCAATTTCTCAGTTTCCTCAACCACAGCTTGTACATAATTGTAGTATTTACTACATAGATTTATTGTATTAATAAATGAATATATGGAAATGGCTTAGATCAGTGATAAGCATATATTATTCACTCAAATCTGTTACTTATTATTACTTTCCACTTGTGAGATTAATGTAGGATTAAAGAGACAGTAGATAAAGCTGCAGCAAAATGCCTAGAACATAGAAAACTGTCCCTACATTCTGGTTTTTAATTTATCATCATAATCTCTATTAAGCAGAACAGGCTAAAGTCAAATAGAGTGAAGAACATATTGTGTTTGTAAGGTAGGACTTTAGTGAAATGCACTCAACTTTGTGCTAATAATCTGATGTTTCCAGCTTTCTTATTCTCAGACAATACAGTTATAGGGTTAAAAGATATGAAAGGTCAGTAGTGTTATAAGGATGTATATTATTAGTTTACTAATGAAATTTTAATAGCAATTACTTCCAACTTTTAAATATTGCAAAGTATTTTCAAATATCTTATCCCACGGGGCCTTGATGTTAGCTCCAGGAAGTATCTAGCAGCCCAGTGGCTACTTGATTAGACTTCTCAGACTATTATTATCCTTGCCACATTATAGCGCTTTAGTCCTGATATCATAGAATCTCCAAGTATTATTTATTTGTTTCCAAAGCAAATTGAGCTATTCCACTCAAATGATTACAGTAAATAGAATAGAAACTTGTGGAATCATCTTCCTCTCTCGTAAGTGAAGAAACAGCAAAACAGTACATTTCAGCTGCTCCAGGTTCCTCAAATAAGTTTTACTTTTGCAAAACGAACCTCTAACTTCCTACATTCTCTGTTCTGCATTGTGAGCAACATGACCAGCAGCCACGTTTGTTGTAATTTTTTAAATATGTGGAAAAAAAGCAAGATATCAACCATGTATTACCTTAATCAAGATGCCAAATTATCTAACTTGTTTCTCCAGGCAAGCAGCCCAACCACAGGGACAGCTCCCAGGAGCCAGTCAAGGTTGTCTGTGTGTCCATCTACTCAGGACATCTGCAGGTAAGTGCTGAACAAATTATCTTATTCAATATTCTTTGGATCAGTATTTTATATTCTTGCTTTTTATTCTGAGACTGTGTGGCTCTTGCTTCTGCTTTACATCATCCATAGGCAATTTATATTAGCTGTTTTTTTTTCATTTGGTTCATTTTCTTCAATTGACCTTTATTTATCTACTTCTGGTCCATACTATCATTTTCATCATTCTCTCTCTCTCTGTTTTTCCATGGCTTTCCTCTCCATTCCCATTTCCCATCCTTTGCCTACTGCGCTGTCTAGATCTGCCATCTTGCATGACATGTCAGAAGAGTCATTTGAGTATTGCACCCCTGTCATGGTGCTGAGCCCTGCTAGGAAGGAGTCTGGTAAGAAACCAGTAAAACAAAGACCTAGGAGGAGGAGAAAGGCCTCTGAGAGACATGAGCATGCTGCAGAAGAACAAGTAAGAGGGAGAAGAAATGACTTTCACCTCCAAATCTCAAGCCCCAGGTGGAGGGAGCTTTACACAGATTCTTCAGATTCATCTTCCTCAGATGAGAGTCATTGGATTCAGGCAAAAAGAAGAGCCCAGGTTAAATTCAGATTGTCAAGGAGAAGGAGGAGAAATAATAACAAGCTGTGTGAAAACGTAGCTGGGTCTTCCACCCCTAATGGAATTGAGCTTGTTGATTTGGGACCCAAAGGTAAAGAACAACATGAGCTGATCGAATGTGAGAGTTGCTCTTTAAATCTCCGCAGAGGAAAAGGTACAAGGTACCATGAATGCAACACTTCTCTGACTCAAGGATCCTCCGAAATTAAGAGCTCCTCAAGAAGTCGTGAGAAGAGCAAAGGTAGATATCACCACAGAGATCCTCAGCTCTTGCAAAGCCTTAGGAAAAATGAAATAATAAAGAAGAAATTTTCAGAAACAGATTCCAGCACTGAAATACTGGCCGTTACAGAAGGTGGCAAGGACATGAATGATGCAGGGCTCCATGTGAATAACCCTGTTCAGAAGCCTCCTGCCACCTATGACGATGGGTCTGATAATTTAGAAGTATGCAGGTCAGTTACCATAGAGAAAGGCTTGATGTCATCAAAATATAGTTCTTGTTGCTATGAGTTAGGTGTGTGTTTGACACCTACCCTCAAAACTTAACATTTATTTACAGTATTCTTTTTCTAATTGGATATAACATGATAAAAGGAGAAAAGGTGGGTATGAAAATAACAATGCAGATATAAACATGGGTTCGAAAGCTGTTACCAAGTACAATTAGATATTCCCTTCCGTTTCATTGCATAATGATTTATCCTGGGAAAGGGGCTGACTCAGTTGAGTCTTGCACTCATTCTAGTTAGGATAATAATAGTGGGGGAATTAAGAGTGAGACTGTGTGAAACGTTAGACTTTTCAATGCAAATCGGATGAACTGCTGGCATCCTGACAGATATTCAAGGCTTGCATTCTTTAAGGGCAGCTTTTTGTATCAGAAAATAATCTTCTCTGCAGTTGGCTTTAATTTGTTCTCCAATTGTCTGACTCAGCAGGGTAACTGAAGACTCAAAGGACATAGAAACAGGTCAGGGACATATCAGTGGGGTTGCAAGAGCCTTTAGGGAAGAGGACCACATTACCTTTACTGATAAACATATACTGAAAGGTTTCAACATGGGATATTTTTAGCCATGAGACAGCTTTCTTGCTCTTTTCAGCCCAACAGCATATATTTTCAAAATAACCTTATGTAAAAAGAATTATGGGAATATCCATGCTAGTGTGCGTAAACGAGGCAATTGCAAACAAAACAATATATTTTCACATTTTCATATTACACCCAATCATTTAAGCTGTTTACATTCTGTATAAGAGCAAATGAAGATTTTCACTATGCAATATTTGGTATGTTTTGGTTTGTTTTTATAAAAACAGAAGTTACTTTATAAAATATGTATACATATTAGTGTGAATTGCATGACCCAAAGAAGGGTGCTCATGTCCATTCAGGGCAGGAGTGAGAAGAAGAATTAAACTCTGCCTGTGAATAATATAAGAATGGCTTGTTTCTCTGAAAGTTTTATAGGATAGCCATTCATAAAATCCCCTTTTACTTTTGTGTTCAAACATCTATTATGCATTGGGCTTTATTCTAGGCAAAATGTTATAGTGCATAAGATTTCTGTAGTCTCTGGCATCTTACAGCTTATAATCTATTGTAGAACACAGACCAAAAACAAATTAATTCACAGTTGATATATAATTATAATCATGAAAAGAACTATGAAAGCACATAGCAAGGAAACTTAACCTATTTTGTGGGAGATGAGATAAAAACTAAGTAAGTGACAAGCAGGCTAAGGCTCAAAGGATGACAGGATCTGATCAGGAGAGAAGCAGGAAAGACCGTCCAGGCAGAGGCAGCCACTGGCAGGAAGCAGGAGGAGGGAGTGAGTTTGGTAATCCAGGAAATATAAAGCTTGCTATTGTAGCTGGGATGTGGTGAGTAGGGTGGTTGTTTGGTAGAGAGAAGGATGGAGAAGTGGCGAGGGATAGACTGCACAGGGCCGTGTGAAGCATGCTACGGGACTTAAGGGGGATTTACAAAGAAACTGTCACCATTTAATTTATATATAAATATAAATTTCTTATAATCTTTTGATTATGATTTATGTGTATCTTTTCTGAGAAGTTACGGGATGGACCAAACCACTCTTTCTAGTCTGAATGGAGAATTTCCCACTTGCCACCATCTGTTGTCATTCCCCAAATCTAGCTTCCAGCATAATCTAATGAAAGACCGTCAGAGAAGCTAGTTGTAGGCTTAATGGTAATTGGAGAGAAAAATAATGCTTGCAGTTAAAGTCATAGTGGCTGGTTCTCCTAACTTAAAAGCACTATTCTTGAGAAACATTTTCAAAGACTGGATATTTAGCTTCAACTGCTACTAATGAAAGTGAGATAGATGAGCCTATAGGTATTATTTCCTGCTAGAGATTACCATCAAAATACTAAGCAAATGCTGCAGGCAGCATGTTATACTAGAGGCTGAGGATACAAAGTCACAAAAGACTTGATTCTTCTCTTAAGTGGCTTATGATCTAAGTGGCAGAGATTGAACACATACCCAGAAAAAAAAAAAAAAGTCCGTAAGACAGTACAGGATGAATGTAAGAAGAAGAATACTTCAGGATTGGAAAAAAGAAAATTTGCCGAGACCTGGGATGATCTAGAAACCCTTTAAGAAGAGGAGGGACTGGAGCTGAGAAAAGCAGAATTTACATTAGAACTCAAGGCAGGGGAAATACCATTAGCACAACAGGGATTGGATACTGACACTTGTATTTACCAATTTTACATGAACTTACACGACTAGGTTGGAAGGTTTGCATAAACTGATAAGAAATAATTCTTTTAAAAAGACATTTTGAAGAAAACATACATATTCAGAACTGTTTATTCTGTAAATCCTTGTTTTCAAACTCCATCAATGGACCTCTTGAGTTCCAAAGAGGCTGCCTCCAAAGCTGAGGCAGGTCAAGGAGACTGTGCTTCCCTCAGCCCAGCTTCAGCCAGAATACCCTCACAATTATGTCTCTTATGTAGTGGGGCTCTACATAATATTCCTTTAAGAATAAAAAACGTTCAAGGGCAAAAAAAAATACAGAAAGGCCTTTTCTAAATAAAATAGGCTTAAGGAAGTCACATCTATAGTGCAGTCACCAATGTCTCTGATAAAGGAACCTAGATTTAGGAAATGGATGTACCTTGTGTGTTGTGTAAAATACTAGGATAATAATGGATAGGAAAGGAAAGAACAAATGGAAAATTAGCATTCCACCAGGTGAATAGAGACAATCTCAGAGTTTGGATTTGATGAGAGCATAAGATAGAGGAGTCAAGAATGACTCCAACTCTTGGAACTGCAGAAAACAATAAATGCTGATATTAATGAACGAAGGCAGAAGAGAACAGAGGCAAGTTAATTTAGGAAGGACACAGTGAGTTCAATTACAGGCAAGCTATTTGTGGTTTCAGTGACATTCCAGGGTCAGCTGTCCAGCAGAGAGTGAGACATGTTATTGAAATGCAGAAGAGCAGTCAGAGTTGGATGTGTACAATTTTTCACTAATCAGTGAACTACACACAGCCTGACACTAAACAATGGCATGTGTGCATTTTTTAACACAATGTATTAGCACAGGTTACTAAAGATATTAAACACTGAGAAATGTATTCAAGGCCAGGGAAGGCATAGAGATTTGGGAATTATTCTCAAGGAGGTAGCAGCAATGTTTGGAAAGTGAATTAAATCCAAACAAAATATTGGGGGTAGGAAAAAAAGATACCTTTGATCTCTAGAAATGGACAGAGCCTGAGCACCAGGGTCTTCCGTGTAGGCAGAACAATGACCCCTGAGACAAGCAGCAATTGCCTGTGAGCTTGCACTCTCAGACACGCATAGCAGGAGCAGTCTCAGCCACAACCACAGAAAGGAAGAAGCTCTTAAGCTTTCTTCCTTTTCTGTTCCTGGCATATGGTCCTCACATGCATGCTCTATTCTTTTTCCCTCCTTCATCACAGCCTTATTTAGAGAAACTATCTCTATCAGCCCATTATACCTCATAGGGAATTTAACTCAACATACTATTATATGCACAGTTATTTCCACAGTACAGTGGAAAAGTCTTTGCTTTAAAAATAAAAAGTAAAAAAGAATTGCATTTAATTAAAAAGGCAAACAAACATGAATCAGATCATGTTAGCCCATGATTGAAACTTTTTCATGGCTTATAAATTTCCTTCAGTGAAAGGTGCAAAATCTTTAATATTTACAAGTCCCTGTTGATGGCTCTATCAGATCTGCCTCTCTCACTCCACCACCCATCATTAACCATGACCTTCTCATGCTGGTCTGCTTTCCACTCCCTGGAAGTGTTCAGGCCCTACCCCTTTCAGGACCTAGAATGGCTTTACCTTACCTCTTCAACTCTTCTCCATACAAATTCCAATTCTTTCTCAGTTTAAATGCCATTTGTTTAGGAAATGGCTCCTGACCTGCTAACCAACACGCAGGTTCCCTGGAGTTACTTCCATAGGATAATTTTAATTGCTAAAATATAGGCATTATTGTGATTAACTGTGTCAAATTTGTTCACTGCAAAATCCGAAGTATCTGGAAAAATGCCTGGCAGCTAGCACACTCTCAACACATAGTTTTTGAATGTATAGCTTTAGGGAAAATGTACTTTTCTAAGGGAATAATTCTTAGGATGCAAAATTGTAGCACTATATGTTGGATTGCCTCACCTGCTACAGGACCAACATGTAAAGAATACTCTACACCAGCAGTTCTAAAACTTTAGTGAACGTCAGTGTCAACTGAAGGGTTTGTTAAAACGCAGATTCCTGGACCCACCCTTAGAGTTTCTGATGCCCTTACTCTGGGATTAGGTTCGTGAACTTGTATTTTAAAAATGTTCCCAGGTGACACTAAAGCTTCTGATGTAGAAACCACATTTTGAGAAATGCTATTCTACGCTACAAATCATTCCCACACTTTAGATAGGAAGAGAAAAGAGAAAAAAGAATCTAAATTTGAAAGGCCAAGTGTCTATAGTTTTTTTTTTTAATCATATTCCCTTGAATGCTGACACAAAGCATGACTATGTTACATTCCTGTATTTCACAGTTACACCAATACAGCATGGGGTGTGTCACCAAAACCATAGGCTGGCAAAGTCCCACCTCTACCAGGAACTCAAATGTGGTTTGGTTGTTACTTGCATTCAAATCCACTTCCTCATTTCAACTACCTCCATTTCTATCAGTGAGTCCACAGGTTTCCTGGATTTTCCATTTTTGACCTTATTCCTCCCATACTGTTGCATCCAATGTCCAGCAAAGTACTGTCATTTCTTCCTCCAGATATCGGCATCTGATCTGCCCTTTCGTTCTCAATCCCGGTGTTCTATTTCAGTCCTTTCCTGCGCTTTCCATCTCCACCACATCCACTCTTTAGCCCACTACTTGTTTTGTTAAAGACTTTTCTAATGAGATAAAAGCAACAGAAATCAATTCAAATGAGCTTAAACAAGAAAGGGGTATATTAACCACATGAATAGTAAAAGTATACAGATGGCTTCAGGAACTCCAGAAACAATGTGGTTCTCTTGCTCACTCTTCTTCTCTGTGAGGAGTCATTTCCTGCAAATGCAGACAAACGTCCTATATATAGAAGAGGGAACAGATAGCCTGGCCAGAGGTAACGTCAGGCTTGTATTTTATCAGCAGCAGCCTAATAGAAAAGAGAAATGCTCTTTTCAAACACTTATACATGAAATCCCAGGGAAGGCATATAATTAGCCTGCCTTAGGTCACATACCCATCTTTGTGTCAATCACTGTCACCAGGAGCATGGGATATGGCGCGTGGACCAAGTCCTTGGATGGGAAGGCTGGATTTAAAATGTAGCCATCGGCAACCCCTCCAAATCTTATGAACTGGGAAAAGGAAATTTCAACAGCAAAAAGAACTGCAGTGGTACCAGAAGAAGTGAAAAAAGAATTGTGAGCAAGAAAAATAAATGAAACAAAACAGTAATGCTCAACTATACCACCACCAAATGTAGTTCTTCCCCCTGTGAAATGTCTTACTCCTCCTCTCCAAATGCTCATATTTGGGCATGCTTCAATATTCACTTCATTTTTATCCTCCTTTATAAAGGTTTTCTAAGCTAGTCTGGTCCACAATAATCTTTTTTCTCTTGGAAAGCTTATAATCCTTCTAGTCAGATCATATATTCTCTACTTTCATGTGTGTTAGTTCTCTTTTCCCTACAGAATAAGTTCCTTGAGCATACTTCTGGCCAGACTGTCTGTTCCCTGTCCTGTCTTACCTCTGTTTTGTGCCCTCCACAATGCTTAGAGCAATTCAGGGCAGTGCTCAAACAGACCTTTTGGGACAGCTTCCTAATCAATGAATGCTAAAAGAGGAGACTTGCAGAAATGATGGAGACAATCATGGGAATTGGGTGTTACAGGGTAAAACAAGTAAGGAACATTGAATTCCATCAATGGTTTCCTTAAAATAGGAAGAGCCCAAAGATAACTGAAAACTCCTGGTAATGTTCTAGCTTCAGCTTGGATTGGATGGTGAATTTGAGGATATACTTTGTACCATTATGCTATAGCTTTCCTATATGTTACGCATATTCTCATTTTAAATTAAGAAATTGTGCCTAAAATGAACCTTTCTAGCTCTGTCATCATATCTGTGTATTCATTTATTTATCCATTTATACGGCAAATAATTATTTATTAAGAATTTGTTCTGTGTCAAGACAATGTCTTAGAAGCTGGAAATAGTAATGGTGTCATCCTTTATAAGCTTACATTTCAGTTGCTAAGACAAGTAATTAGACAGGCAAATGTAAAAACAAAAAAAAATCTGTGAATGAAGCTAAAGAAGAAACTTGCATCTATTAGAACATTTCCCTGAGGAAGTAGTAACTAGGGAGAAATCCAAAGGAGAACTAGCGAAGAGATGGGGTAACCTGTTCCAGGAAAAGGATGTGGCATGTCTGAACACCCAGAGATGTGTGAGATATGGTGTACACGGATTTCAGTGTAGCCCTGTAGAGAGCCGGGAAGCTAAGGTGGGGGAAACCAAACATGCTGGTTTGGACTTTGTTCTAACAACAAAAAGAAAGTCTCTGTAGGCCTTTTAAGCAAAAGGATGACACTATCAGACTTGTGTTTTGGAAAATCACTTAGGCTGCTGTTGGAAAATAGATTGGTGGGGGAAGGACGAAGGAAACCCATTAGAAAGCCACGGCTGTGTCCCAGGGCAGAAGGGACAGTGGCTATGGGAATAAAAATAAGTGGATGATTTTTTTAAATATTTTGAAACTAAAGCAAGATTTGATTACAAATTACATACATATAATTGGCTCTCAAGTTTCTGATTTAGAACACTGGTTAGATTACCGCACCATTTACTCTAGAGAGCAAACATTGTCTGAGAAAGATTTTAAAAGGAGAGGATGAGTTCAGTTGTGGATGTGGTAGTTTGAGGTGCAGGACAAATATCCAAAAAGAGATATTCAGGAGGCAGATATAGGCAAGGTCTAGAGTTCAGAGGAGAGATCTTGACTGTAGATGAAGATCAGGAAGTCTTGAGTAGGTAGATGTGATTGTCAAGATCCCCCATGGGAATTCTGTAAACTGAGATGTGGTCTTGAAGAACCCAGTGAATGGCAACATTTGATATTCCCTGGGAGGGTAAAAGAAGCCAGTGGAGGGAAGGAACAGAACAGCCAAAAAGGCAGACAGAAACTGAGGAGTCTCAAAAATGAGAGAGTATGAAAATTGGAGGAAGAGGTAAATTCAGGGACCATTCGTGTTCTTGTTTTTAATTTAAGGGACCCTTGAGTGAAAGATAGAGCAGTTGAAGATTTGGAAAATTAAGAGGATCAGTTCTTTATTAATTTCCCACAGAGAAGGTAGGAAAGTATAGGACCTAAATCTAGTGGAAAGATTGACCGTGGCAGGGAAAACAAACATGACTTTTTTTGCAATCGAAGTAAAAGGTAAAATGATAAATGTGGATATATGCAGATCTATAGATATTTTAAGTTTCCATTTGATGGCCTTTTGAGGTCATCTGTTCAGAGTAAGGGAATTGGTTGCAAGATCAAACATCCAATGATGTTTCAAACAAACAACAAAGAATTTTTCATTGGGATGTACTCATGCTAAGGAAGTATTCATGGTTTATCTGAAATTCAAATTTAACTAGGCTGGGCATTCTGTATGTTTTTGCTACACCCACCAATGCTAAACATAGTAAGATAGATAAGCATTGTTGAAATCCCTGTCGAGGTTAGTAACTAAGAGTTTATGGAAGCCATAGACTGCAGGAAGTATAATTTACCTCTGCAGTACATCACTGAAATGCAGATACAACCAAGCAAGGCAGCATGAATCTAGGGAAATATAAAACATTCATACTTCCTATTTTTCCAGTTTCATGTGTAAATCTTCAGATGAACCTGAAATTTAATAACTAAGAAAAATGTGCATTATACATAAGATGTTTGAGGAAAATAACATTTTAGTGAGTAGTTTTTCCTCTCAGGATTTATTTACAGAAAAAAAAATTACATTTCCCTTTACCTTAATCTTTCAGACAACTATTAGTGTTTGGAAAGACTGAGTCCCGAGTCACCCATCGTCTAGGTCACTTTCCCATTGGCTCTTTGAAAACCCTTGGAACAGAAGGACACGTTATCATCTATCACATCCTTCAACAGAGTATTTCCTGGGGCAGCCTCTTTCTTTTCAGAGTCTCTAATTGTGAGAAAGTCCTTTGTCACATTTAATATTTAATATCTAATATTTAATCAGTTGAACTCATATTTTCTACCTGTTGGTCCTGGATTTATATTCACTCAGTAATGGATTTTTTTCAGCTTTTGTTACTTATTCTGTTACTTCTCCCTATTATTTTTTCTGTACAAAAATGAGACTGACATTCTATTGTCAAAGTCTGTTCTACAGGTAAAAGATAAGCTGTTTAGTCTTCAGTATTCAGGTGAGAAAGGTTACTCTAAGAAATGTAATGAAGCATTCATTTCTAAGAGGTAACAGACTCTTAAGAAAGTTCACAGATTTATTCTCTTATGCTTTTGCCTTTGTTTTGCTGAGTCTTGTTGAAACTGATAGCAACCATTCTCCCACTGATTTTAATAAAATCTGATTTGGTAGGAAATATAGGTGTGAACTTTGTTGGTAACCTGCCAAGGCTGAGTTACTTGGGAGTACTCAATATAGAATCAGGAGGTCTTGCTTCCAACTCTTCTCTCTACTTGGAGTGGTCAGACTTGAAAAAGGTAAAATGGCCCTCTCTTTATTTATAAGATTATAAAGTGAGAAAAATGATATGTGCTTTGTAAATGAATACATTACTAGTATAATTCAATGTTTTCAAACTAATTTATTTTTATGAATAATTTTAATCAATGCAGTATAGTAGCTATTCAGATATACCCTATGCTACTGAGTTTTACAGAGTAAGCATTTCTCTAAAAAGGAGAAGAAAATGTTTATAACACCACATTTTGTTATAAATGTTCAGTATTATACAGCATTTTGGCTGAGTAATTTATATTTTGAATGGATAAAAAAATGAATTAAGACACTGACACACACACATACAAAACTTATAAAAAATAACTTGAAAAAATCATAGAAACAGAATTTTATCTTTTCTTTAATATTTTAAAGATAGGCCTTGTTCTTAGTAGGATTTTTTTTTTTCTGACTGTTTTCAGTTTCAGAGATAATCTTTCCAGGGATGAAATGGCAGTATCATCAATAATACTGATTATCTTGACTGGCAAATTATCTTACATGACCAAAACCAAATGGATTGATTGATTACTTTCTAATTTAGCTAAACAGGTCACTCCGATTTTTGGAAATAGCATGTATTCTGAAGGCCAATTATTTAACAAGTTGTGCCTTTAGATAGAAACAAAAGAATAAATATTTCCTTGCTTAAAAAACCATATTAAAGCAGATTTGAATATCAACCAGGAATTTTCTAATCTCAGAAATTTTCAGACCTATAGGTCAATATTTATATGTTATGAGGCCATAGTGTGCTACATTTACCTTTTCTTTGATAATTTCTAGTTTGTTGAATACCCAATCATATCAAAGTACAAAATATTGAAGAGGAAGGATTATTAATTAGATAGAGTTTATCTATGTCTTAATTTAGGAACAATATGTGTTCAGAATTACAGTCATATTGAACTATATATTTCCTTTAATGAATTTATATCTGTTTAGCAATATGAAACTCCTCTATCATAAGAAAGCAACACCTTCTCTCTTTTCTCATTCATACAATTCATTTTTAAAACTATTGTGTGTGCATTAAATTTAGAACCCCTATATGTTTATGCAAACAGAAAATAAACATTGTGTGTATAAGCATGAATACTAAGTACAGTATTTGTTGCTACCAAATAAGGATATATAACTGAGAATTTATATATAGCTTGAAAATTTTCTCCATTTCTAATTACCACAATTAAGTTCTCATCTTCCCTATAAACGTTGTAGAGTAGTTACGTATTTATTTGAGATCTTCTGCAGTTGGTATTTTAATAGGTAAATTTAAATATCAGTATCTAATTTGGTTCAGAAATTAAAGTGCCTGTGCAGCAACCTCAGCAAGTTGTCTTTTGCTCTTAGCACTCTGACAGCGCTAAACACAGCACAGTATTCTCCTTCCCACCTCTGACAGATACAAGGACTCCAGGAGTCTATCAGTGCTCCTTCATTCACTTTCAGGTTTATGCAGAACTGAAGATGCCATAATTCAGAAGTGTCTGTGTTTGGCGATGGATTTTACTGTAGACATTAAACTGAGAACTTTCTTCTCTCCCTGAAGGTTGCCCAACAAATGCTAATCAAAACCTCTCCATGTTCTGCCTGATTTTTACCAGCTTGTTCTTATTTGGCCCCTCTGAGGCCCACTTTAACAAATTCTGATGTCTTTATTTTACAGACTATCTAAATTAGATCATGACTCTCTGGGGGTGTAATCAAATTAAAATGTTTTGCTACACAATAAGATGGCCACAATGGAGAAAATAAAAGAGGAATAAGGAAAAAATAATCATAACCAGAATGAAATAGAAGCCGTATGTATTGTCAAAATGCCCCGCACATCAGAGGACTCATTGTTCCAATCAGCATTCCAAAGTCGCAAAATCCCGCCAGTTAGAAGCCCTGAGAGATCATCTCACCAAGAGGTTCTCAATCTAGGCTGCTTGTTAGACTCACCTGGGAATTTTTTTTTTTTTTTTGAGACAGAGTCACATTCTGTCCCCCAGGCTGGAGTGCAGTAGAGCGATCTCCGCGTACTGCAACCTCCGCCTTCTGGATTCAGGCAATTCTCCTACCTCAGCCTCCCCAGTAGCTGGGACTACAGGCACCCACCACCACGCCCAGCTGAGACGGGGTTTCACTGTGTTAGCCAAGCTGGTCTCGATCTCCTGACCTCAAGATCCGCCTGCCTCAGCCTCCCAAAGTGCTGGGATTACAAGCATGAGCCACCACACCCAACCCAAAATTGTTGTTTTATTAACGCTGCCCGGACTCCATCCAGATTGCTATGGAAGTGGCACTTCAGCATGGATACATTTTTGGAAGCATGCCAGATCATTTTAATGAGCAACCGAAAGCTGAGAACCACTGATTTCTAGCCTAATCTGAGGTGAACAAATTGATGCCCAGAAGATATGTGTGTGTGTAAATTTATATATGTATATATAAATAGATATGTGTGTGTATGTATTTATATAGCAAAAAATGCATATGGCAGAGGAGGTCTACTTGACAGTATCTCTTATAATTTAGACACCAGAAAAGAAGCCTGGGGGCTAGCAACTGGTACAAAGTCATTTTCCTTCAGCCCCTGAAGCCACCTAAAATACAGGACAATGGTTCTCAAACTTGACACGCTTATTGTTGGAAATAGAAAATACAGTTGCTTTTAACAGCCTTCATTTTGAATGACCTCAAATTTCTCATTGGTATAGAAGATTGCAATTCATTTTCAAATGACACTTTGCAGGGTGGTCGGGGGGAAGCCCTAAAAGCATGCATCTCTGTGTCCCTGTACTATTAGCATCAAAATCACCTCACAAGTTTTTAAACATGCAAATTATGAGGCCCCAATCCAGACCTATTGGATCAGAAATGCTGGGAGTGGAACCTAGCCATCGAGGTTTTAACTGACCCTCTCTGTGAGACTGAGCCATAGTAAAGTATGGAAACCACGGAATAGAGAAGACAGATAAGATAGCAATCCGTGGTAATAAAGCGTGTTCATTCTGCATGGAGATAGGAGTAGGTGCTTTAGGGAAAAGGAACCCAACAAATCTGTGCAAGGACAGCAAAATTGCAAAGTCAAATAAAGGAGGTGAGCATTTGTATTTGCTGATTTTCTTTTAAAAAACAAGATATACTAAGTATGCACATGTATATGCTTGTGTGCAGATGTATATATTGTGTGTGCATGTATGTGTGTTTGGATCAAGAACAGACTGTATATATATATGTAGGCCTAGGCTAATGTGTATGTTTTTGTCTTTGTTTCTAAAAGTTTAAAAAGTAAAATTAAATGTGTGTGTGTGTGTGTGTGTGTGTGTGTGTGTGTGTGTGTGTGTGTTTTGAGACAAAGTCTTGCTCCGTTGCGCAGGCTGGAGTGCAGTGGTGCAATCTCAGCTCACTGCAACCTCTGTGTCCAGGGTTCAAGCGATTCTCCGTGCCTCAGCCTCCCAAGTAGCTAGGAATTCAGGCGCCCGCCACCATGCCCAGCTAATTTTTTGTATTTGTAGTAGAAATAGGGTTTCACTATGTAGACCAGGCTGATCTCGAACTCTTGACCTCAAGCAATCTGCCCGCCTTGGCCACCCAAAGTGCTAGGATTACAGGCGTTAGCCACCATGCCTGGCTAAAAAATTTTTAAATAGAAAAAGCTTATAAAATAAGAATAGAAAGAAAGTAAATCTTTTGAACAGCTAAACAATGTATTTGTTTTAAGCTAAGTGTTATGATAAAAGAGTCAAAACATTTAAAACATTAAAAAATTTATAAAATAAAAAAAGTTAAAGTAAGCTAAGGTGAACTTATTACTGAAAGAAGAAAAATATATTTTATAAATTGAGTGGATCCTAGGAGGTGTACAGTATTTACAAAGTCTAAAGAAGTGTACAGTGAGGTCCTAGGCCTTCACATTCACTCCCCCATCGCTCACTGACTCAGCCAGAGCAACTTCCAATTCTGTAAGCTCCATTCATGGTAAGTGTACTACACAGGTGTACTGCTTTTTATACATATTATTACTGTATCTTTTCTATATTCAGATGCTCAAATACTTATTATGTTACAACTGTCCACAGTATTCAGTCCAGTAATATGTGGTACAGTTTTGTAGCTTGGGACCAACACGCTCTACCATTTAGATTATGTGTGGAATAGGCTACACCATCAGATTTGTGTATGTTCACTCTGTGATGTTCACACGATGATGGAATTTCTAACGAGGCATTTCTCGGAATGTAGCCCCATCATTAAGGGATGTATGGCGTGACTGTATTTCATAACGAAAAATTTTGACCAAGAAAGCTGAAGGTCAAAAGATGATGAAAAGACAAGGAGACGAAGTGAAGGACAGGCGTTGCAAAAGGCTCAACAGACAGTGATGAGCGTTGAGAAAGGTCAAACAAACCTACAAATGCAGGGATTTAAAAATGCTAACCATGCAGTTAAAGATACCCCCTTTCAATAGCAGATGACAGGGTAAAGTAGTTTCATCTTCTAGGAAACTGCAGCAGAATCTCACAGACCTGAATAGAATGTCTAAATACACAATTGCATAGAGTTCAGATGTATACCATAGCTGATATGAAATAAGTTTTATATACTTAAAATTCAGATAATACAATATATTCCTAGAATATTGGTGTATCTGAAGGAGGAGGGGAGCAGACAATACTTTTCTGTCCTTGTAATGACTAAGTATATTGGAATATAAAACTAATCAGAGGGTTAGTGCCTGTAAGTTTATATTTCTGTCAGAATATATATGACAGTATGCAGAAGCCTTTGGGTTACTGTCGAAACAAAAGTTCTCCTGAAGCTGGACAGGGAGAGAACTAGACACAATTCGAATCTACCGATAACTCATGGTATATTTCCAAATCTTCAGATATATACATCTATCAAATTTATTCATGAGTCTATCAATTAACTAAAGAATGAGAAAAAGTGAAGTAGAATTAGAAAAATATAATCTTTGTATTTTAACATTTTTATTGATTACAGTAACTTGTAGTTACTAGAAATAAAATTTAAAAATAGAGAAAACTACCATTTTAATATAAACTTAGCTACATAATCACTATTTAGATTTTGATGTTTCCTTGTAATCTTTTTCCATGAACATAATGTTTAAATTAAGATTATACTGTGTTTTGAATTATATCTCTCCATGACAGAGTTTAAACTTCACACACAGCTTTTGGAAAATGAAAAGTATCATAAAACTATGTTAGTGGTTTTGCCTAACTAGAAATTCCATTCTGTCAGGATTCTGAATAAATAAGCTTTTGTAATTTTGTTTTTGTAAGGCATTTTCATTTGGTTCCAGAAAATTATATTTTGCCCTATTTGGGAGGTAAATAATTGGGAAAGGACCAGGTGCAGTGGCTCATGCCTCTAATCCCAACACTTCGGGAGGCCAAGGTGGGCAGATCACCTGAAGTCACGAGTTCGAGACCAGCCTGACCAACATGGCAAAATCCTGTCTCTACGAAAAAATACAAAAATTAGCTGGGCGTGGTGGCACACACCTCTAACTTCAGCTACTTCGGAGACAGAGACAGGAGAATCACTTGAACCCAGGAGGCAGAGGTTGCAGTGAGCTGAGATTGTGCCACTGCCCTCCAGCCTAGGTGACAGGGCAAGACTTTATCTCAAACAATAATAATAATAATTGGGATAATTAAATGATATAAGAATCATTCTGGATTCCCTACACAGTGAGAAAATGTAAATTAGAGGAAGGAATCACATTTTTTTGGATTGGTGCTAAAGTAATGGCAAAACTGCTATTACTTTTGCACCAACCAAATAAATTATATATTTGTAATTTTACTGCTATTTTGAAAAATATCTTTAAATATGATTATTCATTGAACCATCTCAAACCCAACAGAGTAGCAGCTCTGAGAAAGTGTGGATCTATTTCCTTATCATTTTCAAGACCACTGTCTCCATACTGAGTAAGTCAAAAATCAAATTATGAGCATTATTATTTACAGGTGGTAAGCGTGGGGACAAACAAATGCTCAGAGTCCCTGTACATAGACGACTCGTGAGTCTCTATCCCCAGGAGCTTAATCAAAAGCGTAAAGTCAGCTTGGTCCAGCCTCTGTTCTCTTCCTCCATAGCTCATCCCTTTCCTTTTCCCAAATTGATGCCTACATTCTACCAACTCTAAGTTTATAAAATATCTGTTCTCTTTTTCCATTCCATTCTCACACTAGGACACTAATTTCTGTTCTCATTGTTACTGACTTGGACTATTGTGGTAGTCTCTCCTTTTTCTTTCTAATCTAACATGCCACATTAATCCTTCTAATAATCTTACTTTGCTATTTAAATGGGCAAATTATTTATTTATCTTTACTGTGGTTAAAAACACACTTAACAAGAGATGTACCCTCCTAATAAATTTTTAAGTGTGGAGTACAGTATTTACTGTTAACTGTAGGCACAGTGTTATACAGCAGATCTCTAGAACTGAATCATCATCTTGCTTAATCAAAACTTACTCTCATTGAATAACAACAACTTCCCATTCTCCCCTCTCTCCAGCCTTTGGCAGCCACTATTCTACTCCCCGTTTCTTTGTGTTTGACTATTTTATATACTTCATATAAGTGGTATTTGATAGGTGATATTTATCCTTCTGTGACTGGTTTATTTCACTCAGCATAATTTCCTCAAGGTTCATCCAGTGAACATCCAATCCTGTAGCAAATGGCAGGATTTCCTTCTTTATTTAAGGATGAATAATATTTCATTGTGTATATTTACCACATTATTTTGAGACAGGGTCTCACTATGTTGCCCAGGGTAGAGTGCAGTGGCATGACCGGCGCTCACTTCAACTCCAATCTCTTGGGCTTAGTCAATCTTTCTGCCTTAGCCTCCCAAGTAGTTGGGACTATGGTACATGTCACCACATTCTGCTAATTTGATTTTTTTAGTTTTTAGTGAAGACAGGGTCTTGCTGTGTTGCCCAGGCTGCTCTCAAACTTTTGAGCTCAAGCAATCCTCCCACCTCAGCCTCCCAAAGTGCTGGGTTTACGAGCATGAGCCACTCTGCCTGGCTTATACCTCATTTTCTTTCTCTATTGATAAGTTGATGGACATTTAAGTTGTTTCCATAGCTTGAGTCTTGTCAATAATGCTGCAATGAACATGGGAGTTCAGTTACCTATCTGAGGTCCTGATTTCAATTCTCCTGGATACCTAGAAGTAGGATTGCTCACTCATATGGTATTTCTGTTTTTAATTCTTTGAAAAACCTCCAGGCTGTTTTCCATAGCAGTTGCACCATTTTTAATCCTAACACTGTACAAGGGTTCCAACTTCTCCAGATCCTCAGAAGCATTTATCTTGTTTGAGTTTTTGGGGGATTTTTTGATTTTGGGGTTTGGATAATAGCTATTCTAATGGGTGTGAGGTGGTATTTCAGTGTGGTTCTGCTTTGCGTTTCCCTGATGATTAGTGATATTGAACACCTTTCTATATAGCTGTTGACCACTGAATGTCTTCTTTAGAGAAATGTCTTTTCAGCTCCTTTGCCTGTTTTTTAATGTAATCTTAATTTTTTATTCAAATTATTTAGTGGGTTTCTACTCAACTAAACACAATTAAAGTTTTTTGGGTCGTGTGTGTGTGTGTGTGTGTGTGTGTGTGTGTGTGTGTGTGTTGGCACTGGCTGAGGAAAATACAAGGCTCTGTGTAATCTTTCTTTTTCAGCATGACATCTCACTACAATTCTACTTGAACTTTCATGCTCTTTTCAAACTTGGCCACGTACTGTTACCAAATTACCCAATCAATCCTACTTCTAAGTGTTGACTGAAAAGGCATTGACTGAAAATATCTTCTATGCTTAATGTATTTTACCAACATCCTTCTCCACCTGCCATAATTCTACCCAGGCTTCAATTCCAATTCCCATGCCACATCTTCCATTAGGCTTTAACCACCCTCCCCGGCCCCCAGTCTGAGATGAACTTTCTCTCCTTCGCATCCAACAGCACTTGACATAGCACACATCACATTTTAAATGTATCCTGTCTAGTTTTGCAGTTGTCTAATGCATAAACTATCATAGTATAAATTCCTTAAGGGAAAAAGACTGAGACTAATTCATCTTTGTATTTATCATAGGACTGTATAAAACCTTACATATATACATATGCAAAAAATTATTTGTTGACTGAATGAATAAATGAGTGAATAAACAAATAAAAATTGATCAGTCTTCAATTTTGTAAATTTGTAAAACATCAGTATTTTGCACTTACTTGCCTTTGTAGAAGAATTCATATGCAGAGGCGTATTTCCAATACAATGCATTTTTGGTTATCTGTAAATAAAGTGCCTGCTTTGTCAATTATCCATAGCAACTTGAGACTTTCTTTGATGTAATGCTCAGCCAGATAAGATTAACGAGTGGACAAAATTGGAAGGAAGTCATGGTTGAGGATGAGCTTATAAACATTCAAACACTTAGCAATCACAAAAAAAATGATCAGAAAATCAGCTTGAATTAAGAATTTCTGCCACATGCAGAAAAGGAAAAGACTAAAAGGTTATAGCTGGGTAACTTTTTTTGATAGCTCTGTTATTATGTATGTACAGAAGCCTTCTGTATCTGACCACATATATTTCTTTGGTTATATCTACATAGTAAAGTCAAATAGTTTTTATTATCTGTCCCTTTGTTTTGCCTTTTCACTTCAATGCATGCAGCTAAAAATAATTTAGCCTAATAACTTTAAGCATACTTGCTTAGAAATATCTCTAGCTTAATTTTGTCAGTCTTACAAATATGCCCAAAAAGATGTCAAAGCTGATATAAAATGAATATTTACGCCATGTGCAAATGTTGAGAAAATCATAACCTTGGGATATTCGTTCAATATATATTATCTGTTTACTTATCTGTAAGTCATCAAAATTATAAGGTAGGATCTGTAAAGATAAATGCCACTAGGGAAACTGATTTCCTTTGCACAGAAATAGATCGTCCTCTAAGCTAACCAATGAGTAAACCACGGGGCAGTAAAGCAGTAGTTAACAGGGAGGGGATCATCCTAAAAGATACAATCTAGCTTTTGATGTCTCCTGATTTGGATGGTCTAAGCTAATCTTAAGATTAATAAGATCTATTCTATTGCTAGATACACTGACTGGGACTCCTAGGGCTACACATGTCAATAGAGGGAATGGGGGAATTTAATGTGTTTCGGGAGCCCATGGAGACCTCTCAGAAAGTCTTCAAAGAGGGTCCAGACCACTATGAGGCTGAACCACGAGGCTAGATGAGAGTAGAATCTCAGTGGGAATCCTTGGTCCCAAGCAGAATTTAAAGTCCTCATATCAATGGCATCGAACCATCTCCAGAGGTGATGAGACACCCAAAAGAAGCAATTTCAATAGAATCTTCCCAAGCCATTGTAGAATTCAATGTCTATGAATTCAAATAAGACTTGGCCTTCTCCGCTTCCATTACTGACCAAGCAAGGGTGATCATTATCTTCTTCACCACTGTTTTATATTAGTGTGATGTCTGGTGGGGGAAAAAAAGTGGCTGATTACTTGTAACTTTTGGATCAGCTCCAGGGATAGAGTTAGGAAAGCTGGGGACGTTGCCATGTCATTGTCTTTGTTGTTGATCATTCCCCACAGCTCTGTGCAGATGGTCTGAGGTTTTGACCAAGTCGGTGGTGACAAATTAGGGCATGAAATTAAACTCAGGAAGTCATGCTATGTAGCAGCTTTTTTGAGTTGAAAATATCCCTTTGAGAAAACAAAAACACTTTTAACAAAATCACATATGTATGAACTGTCACTCATCTGCAGATGTAAAAAAGAGTACATATTCAGAATGACGAAACTTATGATTACAAAAATGGTAATATCTGTTTGTAAAATATTTTTATTCTCATGTCATAACTGTATTTTTGTGTTTTCAAGGTATTTTAAATCTCAGGATGAATGATGGCTTAGGATATTTATCTTCATCTCTGTTAAGGAAATCTTAGAAATCTGGCTTATAATGCCTTTTTGTTTTAATTCCAAAAATGTGTGCTGGCTCCATATCAATAAGAGTAGCTGGAAACAGTTGTTAGTAGGGATGATATTAACCACTGTCCATCTTCTTCTCTGTTTATTTAAATATGTTACTTCCCCTTTCTACTACAGATCAGTTTGCTTGACTTCCTCTGCTGCTCAGATAGGGTATAAAATTGTTACACCTCAGTTTAGTTCCTCAATGCAAATTAAAATGTTCATGGTATCAAAAAGTATCTCACATTTCTCACTTTCACTATAAGTGAATTTTCCCGAAACATTAACAAAACACTGGTCATTGGTAACAGCTTCTGAGAATTCCCATATCATCTGACTAAGCTGGCTGTTTTGGTGTATGCTCTGTAAATGTTTAAATGAAAGCTAGCCCATTATGGTCTACTGCTTTGCCATCTTTACCCTGACTTTTTAACATTTTCATAACTTAAATTACTCTAAATATCAATACAAAAGCACAAAAAGATCCTACCCCACAAAATTATTAAATATGATTTTATTTGGCTCATAATTCCAGAACTTGTGTAAAGAAAAAGTTAACAAACAGCAGAGATTGTATCTGTGTGGTATATGCTTTAAGAGCAATGACAGCTCAAGAAATAGGAGAGAGCATTGTAGGGAAGGAAAAACTAGGGCCTGTTTTATTAGTGATGTGATTCTGAAATTTAGATGAGTCTTAGTTTAGATGAGGTGTTATTAAAAGAGGGAAGATATCAAAGGTATGAAGATCATACTTGGGGAAATTTCCAGAGATAGACTTTAATAAAGAGAATGCAATACACCCAGGAAATAATCATCTGACCATTAATTTTTTTAAAATACTACTTTTAGTAAACTGTTATGCAGTAAAATGGGAGCATAATTGTCACAGACTGTTAAGAATTAAATTAAGTGAACAATTAAGTGATTATTAATCATTATCACTTGATAATTTAATCCTTTTTAAGTGATCACTATTCTCCCATTTTACTGATGAGGAACTTGAAACACAGAGATTACGTAATTTAACACATACAGATGGGCAGAACTACAAATCTAATGCTGATTGTATTTTCAATAGCGACACTAGTGTTTCTCAACATTTTTACAACATGCAGAACACGCTAACATTTGTAAGTCAACCAGGGTGAATGGACAACACACACCTAAGACCTCAAAACTGCACTCTCAGCTGACAGGAATCAAGATCTTAGCATAGCAGTAACTTATTTGTGTCAAAAACCCACAGCTTATTAGCTGTTAAATTCTGTACCATGCTACTGTGGTTGTATGTCAGAGATTCGTGGAAAATTTGGCTGAATAGGTAAGGTAAACTCAATTGTGCAAGCTCATATGAAAAGAAGGTAAAGCAATTTGGGTTTATAGATTGGTGATAAGAGTTCTTGAAGAGTGGCAGTATATTAAGAGGATCTAAATAAATGCGTATCTTAAGAATGATTTCCTGATGGAAGGAACACAGTCTTAAAGATACGTTGTGGATATGCTGACAATTCAAAACCACTAAAGAAATGCTAGTGGGGATGAAAATGAAGAAGATACGAAAGACACTGAAGTGTATGGTTTTCTTTGCATATAGCAAGAACTAAGAAAACGTGCATGAATGAAATGACTATTGAGTGAAAGAATTTAACAATTCCAGAGTTGCATAACCACCATGGCCCTCACAAAGATAATTTTTTTTTTTTAAATTTAGCAGACTTTATTAAAGGTGTATGGAGATCAGGGTGATTACAGTAGAGTAATGCAAATAGTTCTAAATTTTGTACTGAATTTTATCAATTCCAAGATAGTGAGTTAAAAAAAAACTCAGTGATGAGTTTTTTAAAAAACTTATGAAGAAAAAAATGTGATTCTAGCAAAGCCAAGAAACCTTGGCAAAGCACGGATCAAGGAGTACTAAAGGCCATTTTAAGCTATGTAAGACCAAAAAAAAAAAAAAAAGAAAATCCTACTTTTGTTAAAACTCAAACATTAAGGTAAGAGATGGGAAACATACGTACACACACCACACCCTCAAAAAAAAAACTAAAATTTAATTTGCTGCATAGCATTATGTCATCTGCTATTCACAGATAGCTAGAAATTATGTAAAAGTAAGAGTTTATTCAGTCATAAATGGTGAAAGTCTCAACATATACTGATTAGACTGCAAGCAGACTGGTAAAATACTAAAATGCCAGTAAAATCTGTGAATTCAGCTTGTTGCTATCACTAGCTGACAGACGCCAATGTGGATCACCAATAATTTTATAGAATCAGTCAATTCCCAAGTCCCAACTTCCCATCAGGTAAAAATGCACCAAAATTATGAATATTTTACAATGCAATTTTATTACCTTATTGAAATCACCTTCTCTACACAATTATTCTGCTGGGAAAAAAAATGTGTTTATGTTTTCATTACTGTGTTTCTGTTTATAATTCAGCAATTGTGATTTGTGCGAAGTATATCAATTTAGAAATTGTTTGATTCTTTCTTTAATGGCACTATCGCAAGATTTTTTATTTCTAGTAGATATTTGAAGTTGATATTTAACTTTTAAATTGATTTAGAACAATCTCAACATGGTTTGCAAAGACTCGGGGTCCAACTTGAGCCTGATAATTTGGAAAAATTTCAAAATGCTAAAAATATGTAAAAATAAATCATGTGAAATGGGAATGAAAATGAACCAAGCTTTTTATTTTCCCTGTGGGAAGTAACCTTAATTTTACGAGAAAATGATATTTCTAATGGTGCTTCAGGTAGTAGTTTCAGCATATATTTTTAAACAGGACTTTATGAGACATTAGAAGCTGAACGATAGTAAACTGGCCAGGTCAGTTTGAGCTCAGTAATTAGCTAGGTCTTATGAATAAATTACTTTTTCGATGTCAATGAAAACATCAGAGCTGCAACATCTTTTTAGTACCTACAGAGCATTTGACACAATCTTTTTTTAGTGATGAATTTATCCAATAGCATTAACTGCAGTTTTGGGTCTTTTTCTTTTCAAATAAGAATTTTGTTCATGGAAGCAGCAGGAACTAATTCCAGGCCAAGTGGGGTTTTCATTTTTATCGTGTGTGTCTCTATGTAACCTTTATTTCAGTTTTATTGTTAATTGCAGAAGTTAGGGTGATTTATTTTGTAAAATTTGTTTTTACTATTGTCGTTAATATTCATACATTGCCTTTACTTCAAATCACAGGTGTACTTTAAGGCAGGGATCTGCGAACATTTTTTGAAAGGTCCCAGAAAGTAAATGTTTTAGTTTCTGCAGCCACATGTCTCTGCAGCACCTACTCAACTCTGCTGCTGCTCTGCAAACACAGCTCTAAACAACACGTAAACCAGTGGGTGAGGCTGTGTTCCCGTAAGACTTCATTGATTACAAACATTCAGTGGACAGAACTGGGTCATAGTTTGCTGTCCCCTGGTTGAAAGGATTATCTTTTTGGGGAGACAGGAGATAGATGTTCAAGGAGTTAAGAAACCTCAAACTCTTACTGTCTATAATTCATTAGATTTTAGTGGCTCCAAAAATAAATATTACAACTTAAGTGCTAGAGAAGTAAGTTCCTATTTACTTTTACTGGCTGCTTTTGTAATAAGTCATATTTTGTTGACCTCAGGCCTAGGTTTGGAGAGAAGATATTTCAGGTTTTTATATTAAAAATAGGCATTCGGATAATTTTTAATTTCCCCTTAATACATTAGCCTTTTATACATGGTGCCACACCCAACATGGCTACTGCTTAAGTCAGCTCAGGGGGAAGGAGACGTTGATATTGACCTTCCCTGTGTTCTCATCCCAGCACACTCACCTCAGAACTTTAGATGGCAGTGTTCCTTTTTGCTCTCTTTATTTTTACTTAAGAAATTCATTCAAAATCCTGGTGTACTCTGTCATATTGTTTCACTCTGAGGTCAGGGGGAGTGCTGGGTTTCAGTTTCTGTATCTTTCTGTACTATCTGAGTGAGCAGTCATTTCATTTCCCCTGGGGAGTTAGCCTCTTATAGCTATATCTATATACACTTTAAAGGAAAGAACAGTGCAATGATTCATACATTCTTCCAGGCTGCCATTGTGACTCAACTCAAAAAAGTAATTATGCAGAGTTTTTTTTTTTTTTTTGAGATGGAGTTTCGCTCTTGTTACCCAGGCTGGAGTGCAGTGGTGCGATCTCAGCTCACCGCAACCTCTGCCTCCTGGGTTCAAGCAATTCTCCTGCTTCAGCCTCCCGAGTAGCTGGGACTACACACACACCACCATGCCCAGCTAATTTTTGTATTTTTAGTAGAGACAGAGTTTCACGATGCTGACCAGGATGGTCTCGATCTCTTGACCTTGTGATCCACCCGCCTAGGCCTCCCAAAGTGCTAGGATTACAGGCGTAAGCCACTGTGCCCAGCCGCAGATATTTTTAAAGTTTAAATGTTACCTTGAACATTCATGTTGCATTTTGTAAAATGTTGTTTTAGATTCAGGGGCCAGCTATGCAGGTTTGTCATGGGTGTTCTGCATGTTGCTGAGGTTTGGGCTTCTCATGTTCCCATCACCCAAGTCTTGAACATAGTACCTCATAGATAGTTTTTCAACCTTTACCTCCCACCACCCTCCCCCACTTTAACAATCTCCAGTGTTTATTGTTTCCATCTCTGTGTCCCTGTGTATTCACTTTAGCCCCTACTTATAAGTGAGAACATGCAGTATTAGGTTTTCTGCTTCTGTGTTAATTCACTTGGGATACTGGTCTCCAGCTTCACCCGTATTGCTGCAAGAGACATGATTTCATTCTTTTTTATAGCTTCATAGTATTCCATCGTGGAAATGTGCCACATTTTCTTTATGCAATCTACCACTGATGGGCACCTGGATTGATTCCATGTCTTTGCTATGGTGAATAATGCTGCAGTAACATACAAGTGTATGTGTTTAACAGATTTAAAGCAACATTTCTAAGGAAATTTATTAGTAATGTCTAACTGCTGGTTACATCCTTCAGATTATTAAAGGGCTGAGATTTGAATTCACCAGGTAACATTATGAGAGACTTGTCTCTGCCAAAGAGAAAAATAAATTAGTTTTTAAAATATGAATATGAGATAAAATAAATTTAGACCGCAAATCTGTGAAACTAGAATTCATAGTAGTTCAGAAACTAATTCAACTTAATTCAGTGGCAGATGTATTTATTAGTATTTTTAAACAATAGGATTTTTTTAAACAATGATAAATATTGACAGTTTAGACCATTCGTTGTGACCAAATAGGTATGCATCTTCTTAAGAACATATCTGTAATATTTTCAAGCTAAGACTTCTTGTATTAACCTTATTACTTTGTTATACCTTAAAATTTTTTCAGAATTTTTCCACATTAGTAAGATACCATATTTAATAAATTATATGCGATGGTCTTATATTATCAAAGTAACACAGGAAAGTCTACCAAACTATAATATTCCTTAGAATACTTAAAACTCATAACTTTTATATATGAAAGCCCATAGAGAGTATTCTATTAAATAGATTAAGTTGGGGACATAGCACGATAGTGGTGCTGTTAAAATTGACTTCCATGTATGAATGAAATGACAGAGCATTGTTGATAAGCCGGTGTGTAATGCACAATTTATTACATGATTTGAATCCAGCAATGACCATACAAGTAAAAGTCAATTAGTATAGATTGAGTATCCATTCTCCAAAAGGATTGGTGCTAGAAGTGTTTCCAATTTCAATGTTGTGGGGATTTGGGAATATTTGCATATACGTAATGAGATATCGTGGGTAGGACTAAAAGTGCGTTGGATTGGGGATTTTTTTTTTTTGATTTGACAATATTTGCACATACATAATGGGATATCCTGGGGATGCAACCTATGTCTAAACACAGGAGTCATTTATGTTTCATATATACCTTGTACACATAGCCGAAGATAATTTTATTTTCCCTTTGAGGTGGTGAATAAACTTTGTGTTGTGCACCTATGTTTTGACTAAATGGAATTTTCCACTCACAGAATTATGTTGGTGCTCAAAAAGTTTTGGATTTTGGATTTTGGAGCATTTCAGATTTAGGGTTTTCAGATTAGGAATGCTCAGTCTGTATTGATCATAGATTTGGTTCTAGCATCAAAGTTGGAGTGAAATGTCCATGTGTTCTAAATCTTAGGTTGCCAAATCTGGTATAAGCAACGGTAGAAATAACACACGCAAGAAATCTTCTCTGCGAGATCTCATAGTGGCTGCTGTGTCTTTCTGCAGAATCTGTCACTGCGAAGGGGATGAAGAGAGCCCCCTCATCACACCCTGCCGCTGTACTGGGACACTGCGCTTTGTCCACCAGTCCTGCCTCCACCAGTGGATAAAGAGCTCAGATACACGCTGCTGTGAGCTCTGCAAGTATGACTTCATAATGGAGACCAAGCTCAAACCCCTCCGGAAGGTACAGTATCCGTAGGAATTGCTTTGGGAGGGACCGTTTGCAAAGCAGACTTGTTTTAGAAATCTATTTCCTCTGCCAATAAGATTCTCCTAGTATGCTAACATCCGTGAAGGGTACATATCTTATATTGGGCTCAGTACACAAAATTCATCTAAGCATTTGCAGATAATCCTTCCTGTCTTCTATGTTTTATATTCTAGAGCTTCTGAATGATATATTACTTCAATGCTTTTTTAAAAGTCAGTGCATGCACATACATATATATATGTATATGCATGCAAAATGCACTTGTAATTCAATGATTCAATGTAATCGAATTGATGAGGACTATGATAGTGTTGTGCTCACAGAAGCCAGTTCCCAAGAAGGTTACATGATACATTGCCTTAAACAACATGAACTAATCAAATTTCTTACAAGTTATTTATTAGGTAATAAAAGAGAGATTTCTTCTATTAAATGTATACCATTTATGTTTACTTTTATTTGGGAATTGGTTTAATGACTTGTGTGTAATTGCAGTAGGTAAAAATAAAATGTATTATTTTCTATATTGTGCATCAATCTGTAAGAGAGAGATAAGTATATTTTGTATCTATAGTGTTTGTCTTCAAATTCCTCATCTCTATTATAGTTTTCTAAAGAAGAAAGGTAAGACTGTGACTCAGATACAAAGTTAGGGTCTCACTCAAAGCCAATGAAGAAAAACTTGTAAAGAATACAAACAAGGACAATGAACTTTATATAACTCATGTTTGATAGTTGGACTCCTGGATTTTAAGGTGTAGCTTATTTATCTTTTTGCCCAACTATAGCCTTACATATCTGGCTGCCTCAATTTCCAAGGGAGAGTATGAAGACCACAGTTTAAACAATAAATCATCCTAGAGCTGCTTTTTTCTTTAAATTAAATGCAAAGCAAAAGTTTTAGAACATTGCTGGGAAAGAAACACAATGGGTTCCAGAATGAGCAGAATTGAAATGCAAATAAGAATATTCTAGAACGTATCTGATTGCTGGCTATCCACGGCAATTCTTCATTAATTCTGTAAATTGTGGAGAAAGAGAATCACATTCCTTGCTTTTGTGGTAGCCTCAATTTTAAAAACCTACAAATGGTTTATAGCCATCAAAAATCATGGCTAAAATTCTTTTAGGATATGCGTGGCCTTTTTTTTAACACTGGGGTGACCTGAGTGCTGCAGGGTAACATTGTTTTTCTAGGGCTCAGGGTATCAATGCCAGAAATAGAAGTGGACCCCAATTCCTTGCCCTTTGCTTCATCTGCTGGACAGATGCTGAGCACTGTCTGAGTAGTGAAATGACACTTTGTACTCCACGAATCTCTAAATTCCTTTTCTTATCCCTCAAGGAACTACAAATTATTTCCTAGAATCTATATATTTCTTCATTTTTTTCTCATGCTAAACTTACATAAAATTTTCATTTCAACTTTGTTAAACACAGGATTTTAATTTGAGGGCCACAATCTAAGATAATACCGTATTGTAATTTTCCCTTCTTTACCGTACCTATCACCACTACTCATTTTTTGTTTAATAAAAAAACGTGATGCTGAGAAGAAACTTGCAAAGTCCTTTCATCCTACCCCCAGCTTTTGCAGTATCTAGTATCACCTTTTCAATACAACTTTCACCCTTTGTTAACACTCCATTCCCAATAATTTACAACTCTCTCAGGAAATCTTATTTTTTTCCCAAACAAGCTGATTTATAAACCAAAGAAAGGGAGCAAATATAACTATCTTTTTAAATATTCATGATAATGGGCCAGGGACAGTGGTTCACACCTGGAATCCCAGCACTTTGGGAGGCTGAGGCAGGAGTATTCCTTGAGCCCAGGAGTTTGAGACCAACCTGGGCAACAAAGTGAAATCCTGTCTCTACAAAAAAATTCTTTTAAAAATTAACCTGGCATGGTAGCACACATCTATAGTTCCAGCTAGTCGGGAGGCTGAGGCAGGAGAATCCCTTTAACATAGGATTTCAAGGTTGCAGTGTGCTGTGATCACACCACTGCACTCAGGCTTGGGTGATGGAGTCACACCTTGTTTCCAAAATAATAATAATAATAATAAATTTATGATAATGAATGTGTTGCAGCAACCTAGTGGGTACCTATGTACCTACTATCTGTTGATTAATATCCTAGTTTCTTCTAAAAAATGTCTTCTTCGATTAACTTGAATAATTAAATTGAATAATTTTCTTAGGTTATTAATATATTAAGCATTGATGAAGGACAGCATTTCAACATTCTTTATTTTTAATAGCACTTACAGATGCATAGGAATGTCAGAATCTGATCCAGAGTTTGCTTCCCAAGCACCCACAGATGGTGTTTTATTTGGGCCGCAGGGCTTAAAATTATAACTTTAGTTACCAACATTTAAACATGTAACTATTTCATGTGCCATTCCACACATCTGAATTTGTCTGAAAAATCACAGTATCTGGCTTCACTGGAACCACATTCTCATATGACAACAATCAGTGGACCTAAGTGGTGTCTGGCCCCTTTAAAAAGCTACTTGTTTTCATATTTTTCACAGTTCTCAGCCTTCCCTCTCTTTCTGATCTTGTGCCATCTCCACTCATCTGTGTACCTCTGTGGCACTTGTGTAGGGATCTGAATCTTCAACTTCTTTTCTAACACATGAGCCTTAGACGTGAGGAACGTGCATTCTATTCCTCCCTCCATGATGTATAGGCTTTAAAAACCTAGAGAAAGTATTCCAACATCTCACTTTCTCCTTTGAAAACATGAGGCACTGGAATAATACTTAAGAGGCAGTATTCATAGTGATGACTTTCTCAGTCGTCAATCTGAGTCATCACATTCTGTGGTAATACAAACTATACAGATATGATGCATTTTAGAACTGTTCTAGTTGGGCTATTTTGATGGCACTAAGATTCATCAACAGTTTTCTTTTGGTGCTTTGTAAACAGTTACAGAGAATGCTAGGTATAGCATTTGGTTAGAATATATTTGAAGTACATCCAGTTAATTGCCTTCAACTCGGTAATTCTATTACAGTTTAAAACATTCTAAAGACCAACCGGCATGAAACAATTTAGCTAATGTTGTTGAATTTCTGCCATTTTCCAGTGCAGGGAGGAGACTCTGTTTAGATGAAATGATTTCTTCATAGAAAGGTGCAAATCTTCATAGATAAACCTTGGGGCTTAATGGTTAATTTCCAAAGATATCATAAAATGTTACTTCATTGATTGCAACTTCATCAGTTGCATTATTACTCCACCAAAATCTAGTTAGTAAATTCATCAAGGTATCTTAATGTTTCCAGAAGACAATCCTTAAAGTGAAAATAAAATCAAGTACTTATTTAAGGAAAAGCAATTTTCATCATCTTTAAGTCAGTAACTCACCTACTTTTGTAACACTCAATAAAAGTCTCATTAATCTGCTAAATTACCCCAGGTCAGAAATAATTTTGAGGGTCCAGAAAAGTCAAAAACTCACACATAAAGTAAGCATAGTGACTACTCAGCACAATTGGGAGATGCACTCAATATCAACTAGGAAGCATAAACTAATCTATTCTGAAGCTAAAGAATTGCATGGAGTTCAGATTTAAGCTACTCCTGAGTGGGAGAAGCCAACTGTTGAATATGAAACCAAGTTTATGAGGACAGCAAATACTACTGACAACTTTCTATCTTCCCTAAAATATTTTTTCTGTAATTTTCCATACAGAAACTATTTGACAAATGTACAATACAGGATATGTAAGTCCATGCATCTTTTTGTTCCTTGTCTCATGTGCACAAAGAAAATAAGGTAGTGAATAAATTATCTTTGCTTTAGTAATGATTATGTCGAGCCAGATGCACTAACCATTTTGTAGATCAAAAACAGTTGAATATTGGAAAGTTCATAAAATGCAATTTCTGTGTAAATTAACTGTGTCAAATAAAGAGTAGTCATCTTGGTATTTCTACATTTCAACTATCATGATTTACAGTGCTGTCATTGACATGCCTATTTTTTAAAATGAAGAACTGTCTTTAACGAACACTGTTAATTCCTTCCTTGTCTTAATTTGATGTAGGAGTCATCTTTCAGAAGAGCCAAGGGTTAATGAAAGTTATCATAGAAGGTTAACTGCCCCAAATTTGTTATTGATTAGTTGATGATCTGAATGTCTTATCATTAATAGTCTTAAAGTTGAACAGGGAAAAGGATAAGGCCAGATTCCTAGCTAGGATATTCTCGCACCCTTTGAATGATGTTGCCTGTGACAAAAAAAAAATTCAAAATGCATCATTTTCTTACCATTAAGGGGAATTTGCTATTTCACTAATATGACCATCACATACTGAATTCTTTCTATGGGACAAATATTTAGCATATATCATTTAACTAATTCAATTTTCATTACAACCCCATTTTATGTAGACATATCAAGACCCTTTTGCAGATGAGAAAAATAAAATAAAATATCAAACTCACTCAATATCACACACATCAAAGTTCCCTGATTCTAAAGCATGTGCTCATTTTACTGTATCACTCTACCACCAAATAGCTGCGAGATTCTCTATTTAAGCATCACAGCTTTAGTTCTTACTTAAATCATTCCCAAAGGAAATCTTTCAAAACAAATAATTCCAAAACAAAAATTTTTCCAAAATCTTCTTTCCTAGACAAGAATATTTTACCCAATATATTTTCCTAATAACTGAAATATATCATTATATGCACAGCAATTATTTTTCAGGCTGAAAACATTAATGACTTCCGTATCTTGACATACATATAAGGCTGTTTCTCTTCATTCTTCTTACTACACCCTGCTATGTTTTGAAAGCCTTTCTATCTGGGTTTGTTGTTTCTCTTTCTTCTCTGCTCTCCGAGCATCAGATATTGCTTCTGTTTTCCCAATAGTCCTTATTCAACATTTAACGTAGGTGCTTCTTTCTGCTTTAAACAACATCAACGCCAAAAAATTTCGGGCTTATAAAAATGGGTCTACAAAAGGCTGAAGACAATTCTGGATAAACTTCTGTTCTTTTGATCATTGGCAAGAGTTTTAGTGGGCATGGACATTCTGCAATCATTCTAGGGTTCTTTGAGTTCTCTTTGGCATTCTTTTTAATTAATTCTCAATTTTACTTTAAGTACTTGGGATTACATGATAAGAAAGCCCTCAGCAATAAAATTTTGATGTCTTCAGGCTATTCCCCTTTCACAGGAACCGAATTCTAGGGAGTAGATTTGCTATTCCATTTATTCACAAATGTATAAGCCTGAAAGCAATGAAAATTTCTGCCATAGTATAGCTCAAACAAAGCTTTCTTACGATTGCAAAAAAACATTCATGCTCACAATTCACAATGCATACTCATTTCCGTTCTATTATTACATGAAGCCTAAGGAAAGTCTAAGTGACTGAGGACACTCTAGGGAAATGATTTGTTTTCAAACTTATACTCTCCAAATGAGCCGTGTATGTTTTCCACAACAAATTTCTCACTGTCCAGTGGTGGTATTGTCTACAGTCAAATTCCCTTTTCTTTGCTTCCTCACTGCTTCAGTCATTAAGGAGGAGGAGTCCAGTAGGCTACTAGGCTGTTTGCTATGGGAAAGGACAAAATAAGAAGACTACAAAATAAACAAAAAGATTATTAAAAGAAAAGTATTATAACTTGATTGAAGATTAACCTTTTTACTAAATTTTTGTCTTTGTTTTGTTGTTTTAATTTGTTTTATTTCCTTAACTCTTAGAAGTACAATTTTTGCTCTTACAAGTACAATTGATATTGCAACTAAAATAATATTCCAGTGTGAATAGATAACAATGCCAACATGTATCAAATAATTATGACATGAAAAATACAAGTGTCTCATGATTTATTCTAATAGAACTTAGGATTTATCACATGTATTTTTATCTTTTGGCTTTAAATAAAATACTAGTAAGTCAAATAGTCTTTCAAAATATCAAGAAATTCACCTGAGATTGGTATTATAGAGTAGCTTGTTGAAACAGAAATATTGTTCTCTGGGCAGCAAAAGAGCTTATTTCTTTTGGGAAGCATCCATCCATAAACATAGCTCTCCCTTTAGTCAGAGTTCAGCTCACATCACCAGCAAACTATGTTCTAAATGATTGTTCTGAGAGACTTCCAATGATGCCCAGTTTATTAATTCTCTCAACTTACTGTATTATCTACCATATGCCAGTCATGCTCAGTAATGAACAAAAGAGAATAAAATCCTGCTCTAGGGGATGCGTCTACTGCAGAAGGATAGAACAAGATGAGAGAATTTTCTGTACCTTCTGAGGAAATGGTACAGGCAGTTTAAAGAAAGAGCTTGCCACCATCATGGGTTTGGTCTTTGTAAGACAATCCATATCTAAAGATATGCAAAATAAAAATAAAGCCAAAAAACTCTACAAGCACATAGAACAATTAACGTCTTTCTCTTTTGTTCTCCATGTTTCACAAAACCTAGGCGAATCAAAAAGTGTTATTTACCAAGTAAATACCCAGAACATTACTGGGGAGATAATTGGGAATGCAGAGCAGGATTTGATACAGGCTGTCACAAAGTAGCTTTAAATAAACAACTGCTGAATAATAATTGTTGGCTGGAATAGATTAAATGGAACATTTCTTTTCAGTACTTCCTTATTAGTAGATTGATGCACTATTTTAATTCTGTTAATTCTGTTTCTCTCTTTGAAAACTATTGCTGGAAGAACATAACCTCACTTGCTTAGTAAGAATGTCCCCTTGCATTACTATTACAGATATGAAAGAAAATACCTAACTGTAAAACGATAAAGATCCACTCCTGAGAAAATCCATTTTTTACTTTAACAAAGAACTAAGAATACACAGAATGCAGCTTATTTTATTCTGGCTTTTGAAACATAAATTATGTTTAAAATGATGCAGTCAATATTCCAGTGATCCATATGGAAAGCATAAAAACATCAAGTTAGAATGTGCAGAAGTCAGAAGCATACACACACACACACACACACACACACACACACTTAGAACAAAAGATTTCCCCAGAGCATCATCTCATGGTTGAGTTTTAAATTAATTTCATATTTAAATTTTTATTAAGTTAAATATATTTCTCTCTTAACTGTGGGGATGTCTTTCTTAATTTAAGGAAGTTCAAAATGTAATTGAAAGCTATATTAATAACCAAGTAGAAGAAAGAATTTCAGAGCTTAAATACTGGTCTTTTAAACTAACCCAGTTAGACAAAAATAAAAAAAAAGATATTAAAAAATGAACAAAGTGTTCATGAAATATAAAATTACATACAGCAACCAAACCTACAAATTAGTGGGATTCCTGAGAGAGAAGGAGAGAAGTAAACAACCTAGAAAATATAATTTAGGGAATAATTCAAGAAAATTTCCCTAAACTTGCTAGAGGGGTAGACTTTCAGCTACAAGAAATCCAGAGAAAAGATGCAAGAAACTATACAAAATGAAAATCACCAAGGCATATAATTACCAGACGTCCAAAGTTAACATGAAATTAAAAATCTTAAAGGCAGCTAGAGAAAAAGGTCAGCGCACATACAAAAGAGAACTCCACTAGCCTAACAACGGGAGATCAGAGGCCCATTTACATCATTTTTAAAGAAAGAAAATTTTAATCAAGAAATCTATATCTCACCAAACTAAACTTCACAAGCAAAGGACAAATAAAATATTTTCCAAACAAGCAAGCACTAAGGGAATTTGTTACCACTAGACCAGTCTTACAAGTGATCCTTAAGGGAGTTCTAAACATGGAAACAATAGAACAATACCTGATACCAAAAAGCCACACCCAAGTACATAGTCCTATAAAGCAGCCCTGTAAAACAACCACACAATAGAACCTACAAAGCAACCAGCTAACCATCTCATGATAGGATCAAAACCTCACAAATCAATATTAACCTTGAATGTAAATGGTCTAAATGCCCCACTTAAAAGGCAAGTTGGATTTAAAAAAATACTCATTTGTCTGCTTTCTTCAAGAGACCCATCTCACATGTAATGGTACACAAAGGCTCAAAATAAATGGCTGAAAAATGATCTACCATGCAAATGGAAAACAAAAAAGATTAGGAGTCACTTTTTTTATATGAGATAAAACAGATTTTAAACCAATAGTTTCAAAAAAAAAAAAATAGACAAGGATAATGCATAATAATAAAGAGTTCAACAATAAGATTTAACTATCCTAAATATATATGCACCCAATATTGGAACACGCAGATTCATAAAGCAAGTACTTATAGATCTAAGAAAAGACTTAGAGAGACACACAATAATAGTAGGGAACTTCAGTACTCCAATGACAACATTAGACAGATCACTGAGGCAGAAAATTAACAAATTCTGGACTTAACATTTGACACTTGACCTGTTGGACCAAATAGACATCTACAGAGCACTCCACTCATCAACCACAGAATATACATGTTTTCTCATGTGCACACAGAACATACTCCAATATCAACTACATGCTCAGCCATAAAGCAGAAGTCTCAATAAACAAACAAACAAACAAAAAAGTATAAATCATACCAACCATACACTTGGACCATTGTGGAATAAAAATGGAAATCTATATCCAGAAGATTTCTCAAAACCAAACAATCACATGGAAATTAAACAACTTAATCCTAAATAACTTTTGAGTAAACAATTACACTAAGACAGAAATCAAAAGTTCTTTGAAACAAATGAAAACAGAGATACAACCTATCTTAATCTCTGGAATGCAGCAAAGGCAGTGTTAAAAAGAAAGTTTATAGTGCTAAACACCTAACTCAAAATGTTAGGAAGATCTCAAATTAACAATCTAACATCACACCTATGGGAACTAGAAAAACAAGAATAAACTAACCCCAAAGCTAGAAGAACAATATAAATAACTAAAATCAGAGCAGAACTAAATGAAATTGAGAACCAAAAAAGTATACAAAGAATCAGTGCAACCAAAAATTTGTTCTGTGAAAAGATAAACAAGATCAATAGGCCACTAACTAGGTTAACAAGGGAAAAAGAGAGATTCAAATAAGCACAATCAGAAACAACAAAAGTGACATTACAACCAATTCCACAGAAATATAAAAGATGTCCAAAGGCTATATGAACACCTCTATGCACACAAACTAGACAATTTAGAGGTAAAAGATAAATTTCTGGAAACATTCAATCTCTCAAAATTGAATTAGAAAGAAATTAAAACCCTGAACAGATCAATATCAAGTTCTGAAATTAAGTCAGTAATAAAAACATAAAAGCCCCAGACCAGATAGATTCACAGCCAAATTATACTAGCTATACAAAGAAGAGCTGGTCCCACTTCTACTGAATATATTCCAAAAAATTGAAGAGGGACTCCTCCCTAACTCATTTTATGAAGCCAGCATCACTCTGATAACAAAACCCGGCCAAGACACAACAAAAAAAGAAAACTACAGGCCAACATCCCTGATGAACGTAGATGCAAAAATCCTCAAATAAATTAGCAAACCAAATGCAACAGCACATCAAAGAGCTAATACACCATGATTAAGTAGACTTCATTCCTGGGATGCAAGGTTGGTTCAACACATGCAGATCAATAAATTTGATTCACCAAATAGACAAAGTTAAAAGCAAAAACCATATGATCATCTCAATAGATGCAGAAAAAGCTTTCAATGAAATCCAACATCCCTTCATGATAAAAACCCTCAACAAACTAGACTTAAAGGGACATATCTCAAAACAATAAGAGCCATCTGCATCTAAAGAGCCCTACAGACCCACAACCAACATCATACTGAATGGACAAAAGCTAGATGCAGTCCACTTGAGAACTGGAACAAGAAAAGGACGCTTTCTCTCACCACTCCTATTCAACATGATACTAGAAGTGCTAGCCACAGCATTCAGGCAAGATAAAGAAATAAAAGTCATCCAAATAAGAAAGGAGAAGTCAAACTCTCTCTTTGCTGACAAAATGATTCTAGACCTAGAAAACTCTACTGACTCTCAAAAAGCCTGCTAGAACTGATAAACTACTTCTGTAAAGTGTCAGGATACAAAATCAGTGTATCAAAACAAGTAACATTTCTAATTTCTCAAGTCTTAACATCAATTTTAGAGGAAACTTTCTTTAAATTATTGGTTTAATTTTTTACAGTGTAAGGTGATGGAAATCAACATGGCTTTTTGGAAGTTAATATTTTAGATTGAATCAAATTCTTATTAGATTGATAAGTATGTAAGAAATAAGAAATATTTTGATATGATCTGTCTGAGCTGATGTTGTCTAGCTTCATTGTACATGCATCAACACCCAAGTGTGAGATTATCAACATTAAAATAAGACAGATGGCTGAAAGATTTCACGCCAAAAGAGAATTAATCTCTCCCAAGTCAGCCTCCTTCCAATCTCCTATTTTTCTCTGAATTGTACCATCAAGTGGCTTCTCTTCTGTTGTTTCCCACAAGAACACACCACTCATAGCCTAATTATTCCAATGTTGTTATCCTTCACATGAATATTTATTTCAAACTAGACAGCCACAGAGAACTGTGAAATATATAGCATGAGAGATTATAAAATACGTGGGAAAAGCAGGGGAGGCGGACAGATGCTGAGCAGTGCATGCCCAGTTTGGTTTTTTTCCCCTCATTCTTGATGGTGGAGAAGTGAATGATGGGGTAGCTTTCTTATTCTAACAGAGGTCCCTCCACATGGATACATGAAGCAAAGTAGAAACAGGCTTACCTAGAACACAACAGTGCTTCTACTGTAAGGCCTTCCCTCCCAAAGACTTTGTACTCCCTTCCCATGACAGAAAGAGTCCTACACTCAGGGAATTATAAGTAGTTTTAAATCATCTTTTAACTAATATATAAGGAGCATAGCTTAATAAAAAAGAAGAAATAATTCCAACAGTAAAGTACTGTACTAGGAGGCAGAAGTTTGGGTGGTTTTAATTCTGGTTCTGCACTTAACCGCTTTGAGTCTTGTCAGTTTCTTCATCTGTAAAACGGGGAGAGCAGTAGGTATCTTTAAAGTTTCTTACAACTTAAAATTCTGTGATTTTATGAAAAGGAAAGTGAAGAATCAATTTATTTCAAAAAAGGGAAGAAATAAAGAGACCTCACATTCAAATGCATTTTAAATGTTCAGAAACATTCTTAAAAGATATAGAAAAAAAAATCCTTTATCTCTTCGGTAGCTTAAATGGTACAGGACAGAATGGTGAGTAAGAGGGTGAGTCCAAGGTCTGAGTGATAAACATCCTGTGTCTTAGTCTTTCTCATTACCCTTTAAAGCAAACCATGGTGAGAAAAGCAAGAAGGACTCTCTCTATATATTTTTAAATTTAAAAGGTAGGATTAAAATAGTCAAGTTAGAACAGGAAAGAAGAAAGAAAAGAAGAAAGAGAGGGAAAATGTTTGAGGGCAGTTAGCATTTAGGAGGCATCCTGGAAAGTGACTGGAAGCCAGATGTAAATACCTTTGCTACACTTTCTTTTTTTCTTATAAGATGTTGGCTAGTGAGTAAAGGCTAAAATAAAGCAAAACCAAGTGGTTCTTGACAGCAAAGCTCTTCTGCAGCCCTGAGGCATACATGAAAGACTTCTGACCCCAAGAAAAGAGGCTGGTTAGGCTGAAAGCCATTTTGTACTTGGCACAGTGAAAAAGTCAACGAACAAACAAACAAAAAGCAGTGTAGATTTCAAGTCTAAGCAAATCAGTTTAGTTAACCTAAAGGAGATAACTCTATTTACTAAAAGGCTAGGTTTTCTGTAAATGTTATTTCAATACAAAAACTGATAATTTTGAAAGAGTATCAGTAAACCAAGTTAAAAAATTTCAGAGCTAGATCCTTTTCTGCTTCTAGGAAATGGATTTTTTCCTAAAAGATTGCTGAGCAGAGAGGACTATGTTCATATAGAAGACCACATAGCAGGCAACTCTATCTGAAAGACCACACTGAGAGGGCTCCAGTAACATCCCTTATGATTTATCATTTTTGCCTTCTTCATTTAGTAAACAAATATTTGCTGAGCACCTACCATGTACCAGTCATTGTACCTTGTCCTAAGATTTTAGTGATGAACAAGACCAGAATCTTCTGATGTCAGAGAATTTACACTCTGGCAGGACATATATGGAGGGAGTTGGAAAATGAGTTAGTCAAAATATTTTGAAACAGACTTGAAAATGGCAAGGGGGATAATTCCAGCAATTTCAGAAGGGGCTGATTCCCACTACTAAAGTATATCTCAAGGGAAATTTGTGGGAATATTTAGCTGAAAAAGTTTTGTTTCAAAGCTGCCTGTCTGTTCCATTAGGGGAAAAAGTTAATGAAGAAAATGGAGATAAAAAGGTTGCTGAATGAATGTAGGGAACCAGGGCTAGAAAGATGCATAAAGATTACCCTGTCCAAGTTGGATAAGGAAAATTACTAACAGTGTCTGTAGAGATCTGCTTAGTCCCACAGACAATTTACTTTATATCAGGAACCAGAGAGGTAATATAAATGAATAAAGAGATCTGGTTTTATCATGAAAAATAGCAGATAACACAGTACAGGGAAATGTGGTAAGGAGTGGTAAGGTCTGTGGCATTCTGAAATAGATGTGCCTTCTCTAAGGGGAGAAGTCCCTACTAAGTTCCGGTTGATTGTTGCCAAAACTATTTTGCAAATGAAGTGAAGTTCCAGATTTAATCTCTTATCATTTTTAAAATAGTAGTAACTAATTCAAATTCAGAAACGTTTCAGACAAAACCAAAGAGGTCTGAAGGCTAGATTCAGTCCCTAGAGCAAGAATGTATAATCTCTGTGAGGCAGAAATGTTCATATAACTCTGCAAATATTTGCCTAATGAGATACAGTAAAACACAATGGAAAGAATCTAGATTTAGTATGTGGAAGAACTGGATTCACTCTCCCCTCCATGTAGTTGTTTGGTAGCTTTGGGTGAGTCCTGTGACATAAGACAGTTTTATTTCAAGAAAGGGAAAGGAGGTAGAGGGTTGGCAATAATACTTAGTTTTTCAACTTTTGGGGGTTCTGTTAAATAAAATGATATAAGTAAAAGTACTTTGTAGAATCCTAGAAAATGATGATATTATTGTCTCTCCCATCCCTCTGTCATCAACGCTGTAGCAGATTCATTGTTTTTGTTCTTACTAAATCCATATTTAGCATTGTGTGCACTTTAAGGCCAACAAGAGGGTCACATGCACATTTTCAGAGAGCTATTTCTAGAGCACTAGATGATTGTCAGGGTTCAATGCATGGATTAATTTGCATACCAGTCATTCACACTGTATGGTCATCCAGATGAAGGTTATGTGTTTTAAGTTTACAATCTAGATTATCTATAAGAAATTGCTGAGCAAATTAATAAAGTAAGCATGATTAAGAGAGAAAAATAGTTATACCAAAACCTCTTTAGGAGTTCATTTTAAAAAGTTAATTAAATAAAAACAACTACCCTTGTCTGACATATTTGAACAATATTTATCTTGTGTTTACTTTCCAAAGTGTTGTACTAATTGTTCCAGACAGTCATTTGCATAAGAATATTTGATAGAGTAATAAATCATTTTATAGATGCATTAAAATATTTACCTTAAAGACTTCTCTTGCAAAGTAATCCAATAGCCTATAATTTAAATCTACTGCATTTGACCAGTGTAATGATTAAGATCTGGAGCTTGAGACTGAGCAGCTTGGGTTTGGGTTCTTAAAAGCAGTTAGTGTAGCTTTATAACCTTGGATAAGCTATTTAGTTTCCCCATGCTTCTATTTTCTCATGTGTAAATGGGGATAATAAGAATACGTACCCACTTCGATAGTTCTTAGGAGATCTGAATAACATAATGCATGTAAAGCACTTGCCATCATATCTGGAATATGATGAGAATAAATATTAACTATTAGTATGTTTACACTATAAATTAATTTCAGCTTTTTAGCATTTTGGACGGTTCTAGAATTTTTGTTAGAAGTGTCTTTGAGATTACAACTGGTTTCCAAAGCTGTTTAAGATAGTAGAATCTACCCCCTACTTCCAAATATAATCTTATTTAGAATTCAAAAATATAAAAAACTAAAAGGACAACAGAGTAGACAGAGACACTCTAATGTGGCTATCGTGACCCAGCTGATTGAACCATAGCATTCCCAATCTCACGTCCGCAAAACCAAGCTGTGCTCATTGAAACCATGAAGTTTTTACCCTTGAACAGCTTAGAGTGTTGAAATGTGTGTTCCAAAAGACCGTGTACACAGATTGCTATGCAGCATCACTCCTCCACCTTGATGATCCAGTGATTACTATTTGGTTCAAGAACCATGGAATGAAAGAAGCAGAAGTGAAAACCTTGGCCATGGCTGACACCAGGAGCACCAAAGCATACCATTTCAGTGAAGGAGGAGAAACCTACTTAGACCCAACTGCTACAGACACTGTCTTTTGAGTCCTGGAATTTAGAGACCTGACGTGCCTGATTCACCTTAGCTTTCTTGCACTGAGCAACCTTGAGCAGCTACTGCCTCTGTTTGGAGTTGATTGTGGGATCTTAGCCTCAGACCCAAGAGATATGTCTAGGAATCTCTGGTCCTGCTTGGATCACTGCTCCCTCTGACAGCCACAGACCAACTTGTGCAACTGTGTGCCTTAATGGGGAAGATGATCCTAGCAACCTAGATGCGTATTCATTTCCCAAGGTACCCTGGCCAAAAAGGGTTAGCTGGCACTGATCTTCAGTATGACTTCAGCCACTCAGCTCCTGAATAAGGTGTGTGCTCCAAAGACTCATTGTCATAAAGATATTTCCAGATACCTTTAATAGGTAGGCTCAAGTCTAAAAAGACTAAACTCAGGAATTTATTTCTGTAAGAAAAATAAGCTCCTGGTTTCCACATAGCCTACATCTTCTGTCTTCCCTAGAGTGCCTCCTCATCCAAATTTCAGAATCAAAGGCACTAATCAAGTGACTCTGGAGAAATAGTGGAAACTAAGAGCCCAGCTTAAGTTTATTTCAATGAAACACTCCAACCAAATTTAACCAAATGTTTTTAAAATAAAAACCAAAGAATTATTATTTGTTTTGACTACATGGATCCCTTGAAAGGGTCTCAGGGTCCCCAGATGACACTTTTCAAAAACACTGTTCTAGAGTTACAGTTAAAAATAAAAAAAAAAACAATAATACAAAAAAAAACACAAAAAATAAAATAAAATAAATGCCATTTGGTATAGTTATAATTTCTTATATTGATATAACCAATGTAGCCATACACTTATACTGGGAGGTTATGGGAAATGGGAGTGAGAAATGGTTTGGCTAAAGTTATCAACAATAATGAGATCGATAGATAAACTATGGTATTAATGAGCTGTCAATAGTAATAGAAGACCATTATATAAAAAGATGGAGGTAAATATCAGAAGCATTATTTAATATATCTTGAGATAATGGGAAAGAAGGGTGCAGAGAAAAAGAGCAAGAGATTGTCATAAAGTGAAATTCTATGTGGTTGTTAAAATGAAACTTTTCCTGTAGGTACATGGCATACATCTCAAAAAAAAAAAAAAAAAAAGAATCAGGTCTTGTATATTAATCTGTTTACCTGCTGCTGATAAAAACAAAACTGAGACTGGGCAATTTACAAAAGAAAGAGGTTTAATAGATGCACAGTTCCACGTGATTGGGGAGGTCTCACAATCATTGTGTAATGTGAAAGTCACATCTTACATGGCGACAGACAAGAGAATAGAACTTGTGCAGGGAAATTCCCCTGTATAAAACTATTAGATCTCATGAGATTTATTCACTATCATGAAAATAGCATGGGAACTACCCACCCCCATGATTCAGTTACCTCCCACTGGGTCCCTCCCAAAACACGTGGGAATTATGAGTGCTACAGTTCAAGATGAGATTTGGGTGGGGACACAGGCAAACCATAACATCTTGGTTCAGTAGGCATAAGGCGGGGCATGGGATTCTGTATTTCTACCTTGTTCCTGGTAATGCTAGAACAGGACCGTGTTTTGTGTAGCATTGGGTCAGGGAGAAAATGATTACTAACACATTTTTCAATAATCCTGAAAATATCAAAAAGAAAGCCTCAGTTAGGTTCTAGAAGTCATTGGCATAAATATTGGTTCTATTTTCTTTTATATATATAATATATATATATTAAAATATATATATAAAATTATGTATATATTTTATATATATATATATACACACACACACACTTTTTTTATACACACGCCTCATTTCTTACTGCCCTCTTACTTATTTGTGGAAGAGATTTTATTCTTCACTGAATATGCTGTAGCTACAATTATTTTTATTATTATACTTTAAGTTCTGGGATACATGTGCAGAATGTGCAAGTTTGTTACATGGGTATACATGTTCCATTGTAGTTTGCTGCACCCATCAAGATAGGTTCTATTTTCTTAGATTAAATACCTGGTTCATTAGGTCCTATAAGAGTGTTTGCATGCAACGTGTATTGGTGAACCTATCAATTTATAAGGTAAAAGAATATAGTAAAGCACAAATTATGGCTTTATACTTGTGTGGACTTTCTGCATTCTTATATCGATTCAATGAGAAATTCTAATAGGACTGAATCAGAAGCTGTCCATGATTATTTCTTTGGCATATTTCCCAAATAAGCCTATTTTTCTGCCTGGCATATAGTCAGTGAGCCATTGTTGATGCTGTTTGTGTTCACTTGTCACTTGTAAAGATATTTCTAGCAAACAATGCTTTCATTTGTCCACTGGTACCCTTTAAACTATTCATAGGCTTGGAGTGATGGTTCATGCTTCCACCAGACATAAAACCTGATGAGTAACACTGGCCTTTATTGTAGGTGGCGAGTCCATCTATTAGGCACCCTATCACCCAGGAGAAAGAATATAAATGCCAGTTGGAACAAAGACTCTCTTTGTTCTTAGCTTTCATAGTCAACGGTACAGTCTGCTAGGCTACCTTTGCCCTACACAGGTTGGAGCCATCATCGTGCAAATTTATACTATCTGAACTCGTGGGAGTTTTCCCTAGTGCTTCTCCACTTTGTTGTTACAGAGGCAGTTCCTTTGTTCCTAATATGTGTCCCTCCAGCCCCAATTCACTTCCACAATCTTCAAGCCAGAAAAGACAAAAGCAAAGGGCAACCTGGACACACAATATGTCTCCTGCACTCGGGACCACCTCTGATAATATCAGATGGGTCACAGCATGTGACTGTGTTGAAAATGAAACTCATACTGCTGTGTAAGCCAAAGGAAAGCATTGCTCTAATTGCCTTAAAAAATCCTTTATGAAAGAAAAATCTAAGGTCTCATTCAAAATTGCTTTATGGTGATTCTTAGAGTATCAAAATTGTGAACTTTGAACAGTGCCACAAAGGGGTGCTTGCTGTGGGGAAGGAAACAAGCATGTTCAATAATGTAGGTTTTCATTAGGAGGCTTTGTCTTTGAGGCCTGATACTTTATAGATAAATCTCTCCTCAGGCCCGCCAGGGTAACTGGACTACAGGGCACAAATGTTAACAAGTTTTGTTTTCTATTTAATAACTAGCTCTGTTGTGGTAATCCTTATTTATGCTCATTATTTAAGAATATGCAATAGGAGCAAGTGATAATCCCCAGAGAGAAGCTTTGTGGAGACTGCTGGGGAAACCTACAGAATTGGGGTAAGGTACATTTTTCTTAGCAGGATCAACTTTTGGGAAATATGCAAGAACTCCTGGAATCCTTCTGGGGGTGAAGCGGATTAGAAGAGAGGAGAGCAGACTTTTGAGTGAAGCTCACTTTACTCCTGCTCTCCTGACTGTCTTGCCCACCTGGATTTTTCCATCTTTTCTAACAAGGTTCATGATAAAAAGTGAGAACTAATATTTCATAGGTCAGATAACAGTCCCTTGCTGTGGGATTCATTTTCTTTAAACCTAATTTTGTAGATTGTTTCCAATCTTGACATACCAGAAGAAGGTCCTGCATTGCCACGGATTTCTTGATGCAACTAACCCACGTTGTCAAGGCAACCCACCTCACTGTTTTCTCCTATCTAGAAAACCTTAAATCACAATCATCTTTTAAAACACACAGGGTCAAATATGTATGTCCCCTGTATGCACAAACCTGTTACTTTTTCATAAGATATCATGTCATTACAGTGAAAGAATGTGGCATGAGGGATAATGTGTATGTTAAAGCATTAAAGTTAAAAGAGCCCCATGGCAGTTATGGCGTGTCTCTGCGTTTGCAGGAAATTCAGGGCTGTTTACTACAGGCAGTTACATTTTTTGAAGCTGCAGTCGCAATGTTGACATATTTTGACAAATTTCTATGTAAATTGATTGAAATCAACAGCTTTCTCATCGTTTGCGTAATTAAATCACTGAAAAGACAAAGTGTTTTCCGAGATTAATAGCACCCACCTATTGCATATCTTTCTTCTTTTTAAGAGTCAAGGCCCAGTTTTGGGAATTCCTTCCATGGAAGTGGGGTCACTCGAAAATTCTCTGATTCTCTATGACAGCATCACTCTTGAATTCAGAGACTAACATCATGAAAAAAAAAAAAAAAAGTGTTTCCCCAGAGATCTGTGCTGCTGACTGGTTGATTTAAAGGAAAATCCCAATGCAGGACAGTAACAAACATCTGACTCTTTGTTATGGCTCACTACTAGCAAGAAAACTGGGCTTCATTAAGATTCTTCCTGAAGTTTGAAGATTTAAAGAGCTTTTCAAAACCTAATCCTGGCAATGCACCTCGCAGGCTACATTTAACCTACATTGTAATTTGAAGTAATTCTTAGTCACTCACCCATTTGTCTGCATTTCCAGACCATTTTTCAAATAATTTTTTAAATATTTTTAAATTTTTAAAGCTGATTACATAAAAGGTAGCCACATTTCATTTCATGATTCCTAAAGGTTTGAGAACGAAATTATGTAACCTTAAGTCAAGTTTCTACATGGATCTTAATGGTTCAGAGCCTTTTCATGCTGCACATTTATTAGATAAAACAGACTTCAGCTTCTTTTAGCTGCCATTCTTATTTCAATAAACCAAAGAATTGTATCCATATAAAATAGTACAAATTATCATATCCTCTACTGAGGAATTGGAATTATTTTATTTCCATTATTGTAATTTGACAGATCAGGCATTCAAACATCAGTCAGTCAACAAAGGCTTTTAGGTTGCCAAGCTCAGCCCTCTCTTTCCATACCCTTTAAAACTACTAGCACTCCATCACAACGTACAAAAGATTTGAGCCTATTTATAGAAATAAATACCAAAAAGTAAGGCGAATGGTTAAGGAGGTTGTGTTAAAAAAGAGTGACGTGAAGTCATAAGGCAAACATAAAGACAACATGTACTCCAGGTCCTGTATATAGATAGGTGGGAAGAGATTTTGCTTCTAAAACCTTTCACAGCCAAAGCAAAAACAGAAGCCTGGTCAGTTAAATGATTTATAGTATGACAGCATAAATGTTTTGTCAAATACAGAGGCTATCAGGTCACTGAGGATCCTAGGGAAATTTGTCTTCTAGGTTATGATTAAGTAAATTCGATAGAGGCACTTATTTACCGTGATAACTGTATTCTAAGATGCATTATGTTAATGACCACAATATTCGGCCAGAACTCACACATTGCTCACTAGTGCCAAGCATTGTGGTATGTGCATTGTTACATTCGTAGCCCCATTTAATCCTCCCAAGAAACGTGAAATACATATTCTTATCATAGTGTCACAATGAGAAAACTGAGCCTTAGACAGACTATATGAATCTTCTGAGGTCTCAGTTTTCACCTGGTGGAGCTGAATTAGTTTCAAATCAGTGTGATGTCCAAGTCTATGGTTGTAAGCAGGAGTCTATGCTGTCACTGTGGTTCAGGGTAGGGAGAGCTAATTTCTGCCTGGGTGTATTAGAAAATGCTTCCCAGGAGAGGAGGTAGTGGAAACCGGTTTTGGATGGTGACTCGATGTTTCCCAGTGAGATATAGAGAGCTGAAGATATCCTAGACAAGAAAATAGTATATTTAAACATGCAGAAGATAAACCAGTCACAAATTCAAAATAGCTGGCTTTGCTGGAGAGAAGGATGACCACAGCCAAGTTTCTTAGCCACTCCTTTCTTATCCAAATGGAAGTAATAATGGAATGTCTATCACAAAAAGGTTGTGAGAATTAAGTTAATAATATAAAAACATTAATATTAATATTCAGACAGATCATATTTAAAGTTAAATAGAAAGCAAGCATCAGATTATATAGGATGCTTTGCTAAAGAATTTCAACTTTATCCAGAAGGAAATGGAAAGACAGTCACAGGTATTAGACAAGGAATTAATGTATTCGTAGTTTTCAAACATCACTCTGCAGCAGCATGTGGAGAAGGAAGTGTCCAGGTGAGTGATCCAGGCACAACATTCAAGCTAGAAATGGAGATGGACTCAACTAAAGTAGCAGCTGAGAAGACAGAGTAAAGCACTTGGCAGGGTTTAGTTCCTGAGATAAGGTTGAGTTACTACCAGGGCCAAAGATGAAGGATGAAGGGTGGTCTGGAGGAAGTGGTTCATGATACTCAGCTTTCTGACTTGAGTGATGGGGTTTAATTACTAACTGGGGAAGAATATAGAACATAGAAGTGTGCAAATCTGGAGAAATAACATAAAATGTCCCATCAAGACACATGGGTTTGAGATGCCTGTGAGCCAGCCAGTGATGAGTGGTCAATCTGGGAAAGACTGAGTCTGGACTGAGTGAAGTGTGAGAGAAGAAATCATTAGGATGTCTCTGGAAGCTTCAGGCTCGGAGGAGTCAACAGGAGAGTGATGAGAAAGAGTGGGAGAATGTGATGAGACTGCAGATGAAGGTGAAGGCCTGGGAACTGAGGGGAAGGGGCAAGTGGAGAATGAGAAGCAGAAGCAGCCAGAGAGGTGCAAAGGACCAATAGAGAGTAATACTCTTGAATGAAAATCTAAAAACATGGGAATAGGCAATAGTAACTAGAGAGTAGCACACTTGAATCAAAATCTAAAAAACATAGGAATAGTCAATAGTGACTAGAGAATAATACTCAAATCAAAATCTGAAAAACACGGGAATAGTCAATAGTGTGGTGTTGCAGACAGGACTGAGAGAACAATACATTTAAGATGTCATTGGTAATTTTGGCAAGAGCAGTTACAGTCGAGTGTTGGCTTTTTTTTTTTTTTTTTTTTTTTTAGACAGTTTCACTCTGTTGCCAGGCTGGAGTGCAATGACACGATCTCAGCTCACTGCAACCTCTGCATCCCAGGTTCCAGCGATTCTCCTGCCTCAGCCTCACGAGTAGCTGGGATTACAGGCATGCACCACCATGCCCAGCTAATTTTTGTATTTTTAGTAGAGACAGTATTTGCCATGTTGGCCTAGCTGGTCTCAAACTCCTGACTTCAGGTGCTCTGCCCACCTCGCAGGCGTAAGCCACCACTCCTAGGCTGGAGTGTTGTTTTTGATAGCTGGATTTCAGAGGGTTGAAGAGTCAAGAGCAGGTGAGAAATAGTTGACATTTGAGGAAAAGTACAATATTCTTTCCAAAATATTGCCTGTAGAGAAATAAGCAAGTCAGTAACTATTGGTGGAGCACAGAAACAAAGGATAGCTGTTTTTACTGGAAGATAAACATAAAAGAGTTCTTAAACATCAGTAAGATGAGCAAACAATGGAAAAAATATAATAGGAAACAGAAAAAAAAATTCACAAAATAATATAAATGGTAACCATACAAACAATTTTATAAGAAATGTGAAAAAGTGAAAATTTAAACAATAGCTGATACTAATCTTATCCTTCTAAATTGGCATTTAAAAGGTGGTACTATTGAAACAATTTGCTATAATTTTCCCGGAGGGTAATTTGGCTATATATTTGTGTGATGTATGTATATCAGAAATCTTAACTATGTTATCCAACCTCTCCCTTAAATTTCATTTATAAGAATTTACCTTAATGAAATAATCACAGATGTGCACAATATTTTGCTACATAAATTTTGGGCACAGAATTAGTTAGACAATACAAAATGTAAAACCTAAAACAACTATACTTTTAGAAGAAGGCATAAGAAAACATTTGTATGACTTTGAGATGGATGAAAATATTTAGATATGATATCCAAGCCAACAAAAGTTTCTAATTGTAATATAAATAATATAGATTTCCATCAACCAATATGATAGCATGTATGTAGCCACTGAAAATGAAATACACATACATGATATATTGTTACATTTAAAAAGAAGTTATCATTGAAGCATATTAGTATAATTTTGTTTTTTCATTTAGAAAGAAAACTGTTATTTGACATTATAATGAAGGTTCTAGCCAGTGCAATAAAGCAATAAAAACAAATAAAAACATCCCAATTGACAAAGATTATGCAAAGTGGTTTTTAACACAAATGACATGATTGTCTATGTAGAAAATATGATGGAATCTACCAAAAAGCTACTAAAACTAATAAGTGAATTTAACAAGATTGCAGGATATAAGCTCAATATATAAAAATCAAATGTATTTTTGTATACTAAAAGCAAACTATGATAAATTAAAATCTTTAAAAATATTATTTGCAATAGCATTTAAATTATTAAATACTTAGGGATAAATATGACAAAAAAATGCACATGATCTTGAAATTAACAAAACATTGCTGAGAGAAATGAAGACCTAAATGAATCAAGATGTCTATTATAGTCATGGATTGGAAGACTCAATATTGTGAAGAGGTTTTTTCAATCCAAGATGGCTGTTTAGGAACAGCTCAGGATTGCAGCTCCCAGTGAAAGCGAAGAGGGTGAGTGGACGCCGCATTTTTATTGCCCACAGACTAGGAAATTCTCGGGCGGAGGCGCTCCACGGTCGCCAGCGCGGCTGTTTCGGCCAGCGAGGCTGTGCCTGCCGGCGCCACTGCTTTGCCCCGCGCGGCTGCTTTGTCGGTGCCCCGGAGCCGCGGTTCTCCGTACAAAATGTCCGGGTGCCCTTCTGGCTGGCGATTGGAGCCACGGGAAGTCACCCGTTCGCCGGTTCAAAAAGGGGACTGAGCAGAGAACCAGGACAGTAGATTCCAGGGCAAAAAAAAAAAAAAAAAGTGCCACAAACCTCAGTGTGCTGTTTAAGCCAGTGCAGTGAGTGGCCGCAGGGGAAAACAAACAGACCCCGGCACCTCTTCAACAGGCGACTGGAACACCAACTTAAAAAAGGCTCTGAGGCAGGGAGCCAGGCGATCAGGCTCGGCTGGTCCCACCCCCATAAAAGAACAGCAACCAGAAACTCTGGATTGAGACTTTCACAGCAAACGCAGCTGAACCCGGGAGGGTCCAGCTCTGTGGGGGAGGGGCGTCCGCCATTACCGAGGCAGCCCGCCACGACCGAGGTAGTCGGCCAATACTGAGGCAGCCCGCCTTTGCCGAGGCAACCCGCCATTGCTGAGGCAGCCCGCCGTTGCCAAGGCAACCCGCCACAGCAGAGAGACTCCACCTCAACAGACGCGGGCCACCATCGCCAAAGCAGTTCTAACTACACCCATATAAACAGGACTGCAGGGAAGTTCACTCGGCAGCTGGGTGGAGCCCACAGCAGCTCAGCAAAGCTGCTATAGGCCGACAGTGACTAGGCTGCCTCCTTGCTGGGCTGGGCAGGTCTGAAGGGAAAAAAAAAAAGGAGGCGGCAGCATAACGGAAACTCATAAATAAAGCCCTAAATCCCTGGGACAGAGCACCTGGGAACAAAAAGCAGTTTATGAGTTCTGCTGCAGCAGACCTAAAAGTACCTGCCCAGCAGCTCTGAATGAACAGCAGAGCTCACAGCTCACCATTGAGCTCCTATAAAGAAGAGACCGTCTCCTCAAGCAGCTTCCTGACCCCTATATATCCAAAGAGACACCTCATAAAAGAGAGATCAGATTGACACTAGGTGGGTATCCTTCTGGGACAAAGATAGCAGAAGAAGAAAACTGGTAACAACCCTTACTGTTCAGCAGCTGCTGCAGGTGAACCCCAAGCAAGCAGGGCCTGGAGTGAACTTCAGCAGACCTACAGCAGAGGGGCCAGACTGTCAGAAGGAAAACCAAGAAACAGAAATAACCTCATCATCAACAAACAGAACGTCAATCTGAAAGATTTGAGACCCAATCTGAAAGCCAGCAACTACAAAGTGGACAGGTGGATAAATCCTTAAAGATGGGAAGAAACCAGCTCAAAAAGGATGAAAACACCCGAAACCAGAACACCTCTCCTCCTACAAGGGATCACAACTCCTCACCAGCAAGGGAACAAGGTTGGAGGGAGAACGAGTGTGATGAAATGACAGAATCAGACTTCAGAAGGTGGGTAGTAAGAAACTTCTGTGAACTTAAAGAACATGTTCTAACCAAATGCAAAGAAACTAAGAACCTTGAAAAAAGATTTGACGAAATGCTAACGAGAATGGACAAAATAGAAAGGAATATAAGTGAATTGATGGAGCTGAAAAACGCAACACGAGAACTTCATGAAGCATGCACAAGTATCAACAGCCAAATTGACCAAGCAGAAGAAAGGATATCAGAGGTCGAAGATCAACTCAATGAAATAAAACGGGAAGGCAAGACTGGAGAAAAAAGGGCAAAAAGGAGTGAACAAAGTCTCCAAGAAATGTGGGACTATGTGAAAAGACCTAATCTACGTTTGATAGGCATACCTGAATGCCACGAAGAGAATGAATCCAAGCTGGAAAATGCTCTTCAGGATATTATCCAGGAAAACTTCCCCAACCTAGCAAGGCAGGCAAACATTCAAGTCCAGGAAATACAGAGAACACCACAAAGATATTCGTCAAGAAGAGCAACCCCAAGGCACATAATCGTCAGATTCACCAGGGTTGAAATGAAGGAGAAAATACTAAAGGCAGCCAGAGAGAAAGGTCTGGTTACCCACAAAGGGAAGCCCATCAGACTCACAGCAGATCTCTCAGCAGAAACCCTACAAGCCAGAAGAGAGTGGGGGCCAATATTCAACATCCTTAAAGAAAAGAACTTTCAACCCAGAATCTCCTATCCAGCCAAACTAAGCTTCATAAGTGAAGGAAAAATAAAATCCTTTGGGAACATGCAAGTACTCAGAGATTTCGTCACCACCAGGCCAGCTCTACAAGAGCTCCTGAAAGAGGCTCTACACATATAAAGGAACAACAAGTACCAGCTCAACTAAAGGGCAAAACAGCCAGCTAGCACCAAAATGGCAGTATCAAATTCACACATAACAATATTAACCCTAAATGTAAATGGACTAAATGCCCCACTCAAAAGACACAGACTGGCAAATTGGATAAAAAGACAAAACCCATCGGTTTGCTGTATCCAGGAAACCCATCTCACAGGCAAGGATACACAAAGGCTCAAAATAAAGGGGTGGAGGAAGATTTACCAAGCAAATGGAGAGCAAAAAAAAGCAGGAGTTGCAATTCTCATCTCTGATAAATTAGACTTTAAAGCAACAAAGATCATAAGAGACAAAGAGGGACATTACATAATGGTAAAAGGATCAATCCAACAAGAAGAGCTAACGATCCTAAATAGATATGCACCCAATACAGGAGCACCCAGATACATAAGGCAATTTCTTAATGATTTACAAAGACACAGACTCCCACACAATAATAGTGGGAGACTTTAACACCCCATTGTCAACATTAGACAGATCAACCAGACAGAAAATTAACAAGGATATCCAGGACTTGAACTCAGACCTGGACCAAGCAAACCTAATAGACTTTTACAGAACTCTCCACCCCAAATCCACAGAATATACATTCTTCTCAGCACCACATCACACGTACTCTAAAATTGACCACATAATTGGGAGCAAATCACTCCTCAGCAAATGCAAAAGAACGGAAATCGTAACAAACAGTCTCTCAGACCACAGTGCAATCAAGTTAGAACTCAGAATTCAAAAACTAACCCAGAACCACACAGCTTCATGGAAACTGAACAACTTGCTCTTGAATGTTGACTGGATAAACAATGAAATGAAGACAGAAATAAAGATGTTTTTTTGAAACCAATGAGAATGAAGACACAACATACCAGAATCTCTGGGACACACTTAAAGCAGTCTCTAGAGGAAAATATATAGCAATAAGTGCCCACATGAGAAGCAAGGAGAGATCAAAAGTTGACACCCTATTGTCAAAACTGAAAGAGCTAGAGGAGCAAGATCAAAAAAACTCAAAGTCTAGCAGAAGACAAGAAACAGCTAAGATCAGAGCAGAAATGAAGGAGATAGAGACACAAAAAACCCTTCAAAAAATCAATAAATCCAGGAGCTGGTTTTTTGAAAAGATCAACAAAATAGACAGACCACTAGCCAGATTAAAAAAAAAGAAAAGAGAGAATAACCAAATTGATGCAATAAAAAACGATAAAGGGGATATCACCACAGATTCCACAGAAATTCAAACCATCATCAGAGATTATTACAGACAACTCTATGCACATAAACTAATAAACCTGGAAGAGATGGATAAATTCCTGGACACTTGCCTCCTCCCAAGCCTAAACCAGGAAGAAGCTGAAACCCTGAACAGACCCATAACAAGGTCTGAAGTTGAGGCAGCAATTAAGAGCTTACCACCCAAAAAAAGCCCAGGTCCAGATGGGTTCACAACTGAATTCTACCAGACGTACAAAGAGGAGCTGGTACCCTTCCTTCTGAAACTATTCCAAACAATACAAAAAGAGGGAAGTCTTCCCAAATCATTTTATGACACCAACATCATCCTGATTCCAAAACCCGGCAGATACTCAACAAGAAAAGAAAACTTCGGGCCAATATCCATGATGAACATAGATGCAAAAATCTTCAATAAAATACTGACAAGCCGATTGCAACAGCACATCAAAAAGCTTATCCACCATGATCAAGTAGGCTTCATGCCGGGGATGCAAGGCTGGTTCAACATACACATGTCTATAAATGTAATTCACCACATAAACAGAAGCAAAGACAAAAACCACATGATTATCTCAATTGATGCAGAGAAGGCCTTTGACAAAATTCAACAGCCCTTTATGCTAAAAACCCTCAATAAGCTAGGTATCGACGGAACGTATCTCAAAATAATAAAAGCTATTTATGACAAACCATCAGCCAATATCATACTGAATGGGCAAAAACTGGAAGCATTCCCCTTGAAATGTGGCACCAGACAAGGATGCCCTCTCTCACCACTGCTATTCAATATAGTATTAGAAGTTCTAGCCAGAGCAATCAGGCAAGAAAAAGAAATAAAGGGCATTCAAATAGGAAAGGAGGAAGTCAAATTGTCTCTATTTGCAGACGACATGATTGTATATCTAGAAGACCACATCGTCTCAGCCCCAAACCTCCTGAAACTGATAAACAAGTTCAGCAAAGTCTCAGGCTACAAAATCAATGTGCAAAAATCACATACATTCCTATACACCAATAACAGACTTAAAGAGAGCCAAATCAAGAACAAACTTCCTTTCACAATTGCCACAAAGAGAAGAAAATACCTAGGAATACAACTAACAAGGAATGTAAAGGACCTCTTCAAGGAGAACTACAAGCCACTGCTCAACGAAATAAGAGAGGACACAAACAGATGGAGAAACATTCCATGATCATGGTTAGGAAGAATCAATATCGTGAAAATGGCCATACTGCCCAAAGTAATTTACAGATTCAATGCTATCCCCATCAAGCTACCAATGGCCTTCTTCGCAGAACTGGAAAAAACCACCTTAAACTTCATATGGAACCAAAAGAGAGCCCGCATAGCCAAGTCAATTCTAAGCAAAAAGAACAAAGCGGGGAGCATCACACTACCGGACTTCAAACTATACTACAAGGCTACAGTAACCAAAACAGCATGGTACTGGTACCAAAACAGAGATAGAGACCAATGGAACAGAACAGAGGTCTCGGAGGCAACACAACATATCTACAACCATCTGATCTTTGACAAACCAGACAAAAACAAGCAATGGGGAAAGGATTCCCTGTTCAATAAATGTTGTTGGGAAAGCTGGCTAGCCATGTGCAGAAAGCAGAAACTGGACCCCTTCCTGACACCTTACACTAAAATTAACTCCAGATGGATTAAAGACTTAAACATAAGACCTAACACCAAAAAAACCCTAGAAGAAAATCTAGGCAAAACAATTCAGGACATAGGCGTAGGCAAGGACTTCATGACCAAAACACCAAAAGCATTGACAACAAAAGCCAAAATAGACAAATGGGACCTAATCAAACTCCACAGCTTCTGCATAGCAAAAGAAACTATCATTAGAGTGAATCGGCAACCAACAGAATGGGAAAAAGTTTTTGCAGTTTACCCATCTGACAAAGGGCTGATATCCAGAATTTACAAAGAACTAAAACAGATTTACAAGAAAAAAACTAACAAGCCCATTCAAAAGTGGGCAAAGGATATGAACAGACACTTTACAAAAGAAGACATACATGAGGCCAACAAACATATGAAAAAATGCTCATCATCACTGGTCATCAGAGAAATGCAAATCAAAACTACATTGAGATACCATCTCACACCAGTTAGAATGGCGATCATTAAAAAATCTGGAGACAACAGATGCTGGAGAGGATGTGGAGAAATAGGAACACTTTTACACTGTTGGTGAGAGTGTAAATTAGTTCAACCATTGTGGAAGACGGTGTGGCGATTCCTCAAGGACCTAGAAATAGAAATTCCATTTGACCCAGCAATCCCATTACTGGGTATATATCCGAAGGATTACAAATCGTTCTACTATAAGGACACGTGCACACGAATGTTCATTGCAGCACTGTTTACAATAGCAAAGACCTGGAACCAACCCAAATGCCCATCGACGATAGACTGGATAGGGAAAATGTGGCACATATACACCATGGAATATTATGCAGCCATCAAAAACGATGAGTTTGGGTCCTTTGTAGGGACATGGATGAACCTGGAAACCATCATTCTCAGCAAACTGACAGAAAAGCAGAAGATCAAACAACGCATGTTCTCACTCATAGGTGGATGTTGAACAATGAGAACACATGGATACAGGGAGGGGAGCACTACACACTGGGGTCAGTTGGGGGGAAATAGGGAAGGGATGGTGGGGGGTGGGGAGCTGGGGAGAGATAGCAAGGGGAGAAATGCCAGGTGTAGGTGATGGGGAGGAAGGCAGCAAATCACACTGCCACGTGTGTACCTATGCAACAATTTTGCATGTTCTTCACATGTACCCCAAAACCTAAAATGCAATAAAATAAATAAATGGGAAAAAAAATATATTGTGAAGAGGTCAAATTCTTCCTGCAAACTAACCTACAGATTCACTACCATACCAATAAAATTCCCATCCTGAATTTTTAAAATAAATTGCCGAGTTAAATATAAAATTCATAGGGAATGCAAAGGAACTAGAATAGCCAAGTCAACTTTGAAAAGGGACAAAATTGAAGGAATGATACCTGATTTAAAGACATATTATACAGCTACCAAAGTCAAGGCAGGGTGGTATAGTTGTTAAGACTGACAAATAAATTGATGATCCATAATAGACAGTCCAGCAGCAGAACCACACATACACATTCAACTGATTTTTAACAAAGCAATTCAGTAGGTAAAGAAAGGTCTTTTTAATAAATGTAAAAAAATAATTATCTATATCTCAGACCATGTACAAAAATTAACTCAAAATATATCCTATAAATATAAAACCTAGAACAGAAACACTTCTACAAGAAAACAAAGGAGAAAACGTTGATAACTTTGGGTGAGGTAAAGATATTTGGATAAGACACCAAAAGCAAGAAACATAAATGAACAAATGGATATATGAAATTATGTCAAAATTAAAACATCTGCTCTTTAAAAGTTACTTTTAAGATAATAAATTGACAAGCCACATATTGGAAAATAATATTTTCAAATCAAATGTCTGATAAAGAACTTGTATTCCACATAAATAAAGAAATCTAATAACTCAACAATAAGAAAACAAACTCTCTGTATAACAAATAAAAATGGACAAGAAATTATAACAGACATGTCACTAGATTTCCAAGGTTGATATTCTTCCTATATGTATAAATGCCCTAGGGCATTGTAGAAGACATTGTCGAAGACATTGTCCACACTGGTTATTCAGATACAGACTGAGAAATGCTATGGCACGGAAGGGGACACTCTGGCTTGTCAGCCAACGAGTGAAGTGACAGATGGAGATAAATTCAAGTCCTCTTGGGCCCTACTGATGTAAGGAATAATAGAGGACACAAGTGCAGATCATCAGAGGTTCTGAAGTAAAGGGCGGTCTTTGAGAGGTGACTTAAATTCAGCAGTGGCTCCTGTCATTTAAACTACGTTTCTCAAAGTGGTTCTTTGTTGGCTCTATTCTCCTGGTTCTTCCTGAGCAAACAGACCTCAGTCTGCTAGGGCAGCTTCTCATTGTTATCATCCAGGTTCTCAGCATGGATGTGTTTTTTTCTTCTTCCTCCAACCTTTGACTTCTTAGTTGAAAAGGAGCCTTCCTTTCTACTTTCCAAATCGCCAGCTGCTTCCTATATCTCTGCATTGCATTCTGCTAGTGCCCCAAAGAAATGAAAATATACAAAAACTAAAGTTTCATCTTAAAATGATTTGAATATTTACATTCTAATACATTTGCATATATACATAAAAACTAAAAGATTAAAGACATACTTGCAAGTGAGATTATGAATAATTTTATTTCTATTTTAGTTTTCTATGTTTTATAAATTTTCTACAATGAACATGCAATTAATAAAAAATAAGCTATTGTAAAAGTTGAAAGAGACATAGAAATAGATTTTAATGTTGAAGAGAAGGGGGCTATAGGGCTGGAAAGAAATTAAAATTAAAGGATCATGGGTCATAGAGAATGACAAATCTGGACTGTAGAGGAACATTTTGTCCTCATAAATAAGAGGAGAGGAAGTGAAAGGGGTGTGATGCAGTTATAAATGTATCTAGCCTGACAGGAAGTCAAGGGAGTTGGTCTGTGACAGGATCAGTGTCCTCTGAAGTAGCAGTCATATTTAATGAGACCCCCTGTCAAGACAGTAGTTCTTTTTATTCTCTGGACTGTACGGGCCACAAGCTGCTCACCGTCTCTCCAGTGCATCTTCCACGCAGCTGCAAAAGAGTCCTTCTGAAACCCTGGCGACTCAAAGCCTGTTTATCTTGGTCTTTAGAGATCTGGTTAAACATAGCCCACATTTCAAAACCAGGTCAGAGCCAATCCACACCCCTCACATGCTCTCGGCAAGTGCCTGAAGCTCATTGTCCTGTTTCTGCAGACTCTGTCTATACAGGCTGTCCCTCAGCTGTTCATGTAAACCTGAGTTCAAAGATCAGTAACTTCATATATTTTTGTCCATAAATCCACTCACTTCAGCATGGATGAAGTTCAGTAGCAGAAGACCCATCCTGAAGCCAGAGCACCTTCTATCTTCTCCAAAGCATCTCCTCCACTTACTCAACCAGCTTCTCAGAACAACAGAAAAACTCCTCCTACTGCCTCACCCAAAAGAGGTCAGCTTACATTTGTGTCCCTTGTAATCAGGCTTTCCACCCCAAATAGTAATAAAGAAATTCCTTTTGAACAAATTTCATGAAGGAACTCTGAGAAGAACACTTTCTACTTCTCCCTGCACGCTGAACCATTCATGTCCGCTCCACACCCCATGTTTCCCCACTCTAGGTGATAATCAGTCCTGAGCATCTGGACCTAGTCCTCGTCATCTGGTCCTTCCCCCTCACCTGTGCCCTTCCACTTCATGCTCAGACACTCAGTCGTCTCAGTTTCCCAGACAAATCTCTATTCTGTGCAACTCCATGTATTTTCACAGAACCCAAATCTTTCTTTTTTTCCCCTCTTTGTCAAAAGAGTTTTATGCTCTTTAATAGAAAGGAGATGTTTAAATGGGAATATTAAATCTTCCTACTCCATTTTCAGTACGGATGCTGAACTTTACCTCTTTGCTTTTTGTAAGAACAAATTACTGGAATAGTATTAGATTGGTTTAACATTTAATTTTTCTATCCCCTTGCTGTGATCCAATAATACCAAAGAAATGGACAACTGAATCTGCAGTGAAAAGTATTCAACATAAGGATTTATAAATAATCATCATAACAGTGAATAACTGGGAATGAAGGATGTAGGAAGAAAAAAAAAACAAAACTAACTCATTTTTATTAGGTTTCCAAAGAGAGAGGAAAGAAAAATGACAGACTATTAAAGAAGACCTTTTGAATGAGTTCCTTTCATATTCTGTTCTCACTCTTACGCTTTAGGAAGAAAAATGGAATCTGTTCTAGAATGTGAAAAATTATCACCTATGTCTCAAGAAATTTCACATAGAAAGCATAAGGGTCTCAGGAATCATTACAAAAAACAGACTCCCTTGGCATGGGCTCCCAAAGACCCGGACAAATTATGCTGGTGTCCTTGGAACTAAATGAGATTCTTTATTTTCTTTTAATTTTGAGACGGAGTTTCACTCTTGTTGACCAAGCTGGAGTGCAACGGCACAACCTTGGCTCACTGCAACCTCCACCTCCCGGGTTCAAGCAATTCTCTTGCATGAGCTTCCTGAGTAGCTGGAATTACAGGCATGTGCCACCACCTCCAGCTAATGTTTTGTATTTTTAGTAGAAACGGGGTTTTACCATGTTAGCCAGGCTGGTCTCGAACTCCTGACCTCAGGAGACCCGCCTGTCTCAGCCTCCCAAAGTGCTGGGATTACAGGCATGAGCCACCATGCCCGGCCCTGAATGAGATTCTTAGTCCCGCTGAAGCTTTCTTTGGTTCAAACCAACTGCTCTCTAATTAGAGGAAAACTGTATTTGGAGATGATAGGATAGGACAGCCTCTATGGCAAAATAATGAAAGAAAGTTGAATACTCCCAGGCAAACACAAATGAGCACTTTACACTCCCTCCCATCACCCAGGAGGATGAGAATCAACATTTGGGATTTCATCCTAAATGCTGTAAATGAGGAAATTTGGCAAGTTGTGGTTGCAAAGTCATTTTTTGATTTCCAAACATATCAAGTCCCTGAACCACAAGTTTCATTTCCTACCTTTGGAGATTATGTATGCCTCCAGCCCTTCCCTGGCCCAGTACTCCATTATTTTTAAGTCATACATCACTATTAATTCAAGGGAGAGCAGTTTAAAGCAGGGACTTTCACCAGGAAAATCTCTTAGATTTCTTTGAGAATCCATTGAAAATCATGAACCTTTCACCAGAAAAAATAAATGCACACAATATTTTGAAAACAATCTAGTGAATTTATATACCCCACAAGAATCTTCTCTTTAAAAAAAAAATCTTCAGTTTTAGGGCAAAATTCTTAATAAACACTGAGTCAGTATGATGCCAAAAACAAATTCAAATGTAATGTATTGAGCCAATTAATCATGCTTTATATCAAAGTACTGTTAAAATGTATTTTTAAATATAGTAACTAAAACACTATTTTTTAAAGTGTTATTATATGCAAAACTGGAGTCAATATTTAAAATTTCACTGGCTCTCATTTAAACTGGAGTAGAATATATATATAAATACGTATTCTATGTTTTATTTATATATATAAATCATATGTATGATTTATTTCAAGTGTGTATGTGGTTGAAAGACTCTCAAGAGTAAAAAAAAAAAAAAAAAATTCAACCCAATCACATTAAATACAATGTTCAGATGTGACACTGCTGTTAAAGGGTGGAAATAGGACGTAAGAATTTTTTTGACCCATGAAAATAAGCATCGACAATGGATTGTCAGCAGATGAGCTTACTGTGGGTAGATACATATTGAGGGTTCCAAAGATTCTCTTTTTATTTGCTGCCACCCAAAGGAATATTCTAGAAAGACATTTCTAAACACACACACAACAGAGAATTGAGAAGGATAGAAGCACTTATGAAATCAAAATCTATTATCTCTTATAGATGGAAAATTATACAGTTCCCTATTTTAACAACTACACAAAATTCCACAATTGTGACCCTAATACAGTTTCATTAAAGCAGAAATCTTGGCTATTTTCTTCCCCAGCATCCTACAACAATGTCCAGTACATTGTGATGCTTTAACAATTAGCTCTTGAATGTAAAAAATCTAATCATTTCACGTATCACAATGGGTAAGTCAGTTCAGTGCTCTGGGCCTAGTTTCTTCATCTAGAAAATGATGAGGTAAAATTGGGTCTTTTAAAAATCTTTTCTCTTTTAATCTTCCCAGTCAGTGTCTGTGCTTCTGCTTAGTATACGAGCACTGTCTCCTAAACGGCAAGGCTGTGATCGCTGTAGGCACAGCGAGTGATGCCCACACACCTGGGCAGATTCCACATGTTCACTGAAGAGGAAAGAGGGGAAGCTCCCACAACAGAAACCAACTTCCAGGGAGAACATCGTCAATGGCAGTGTCATCCAAGAGTCCGCTCGGCAAGGGTTTCAGTCTCTGGGGAAGGGAGACTATGCCACTATGAAATGTAACCCAATTATTCCTTTTGTTTTCTTTATGAAGCCACAATCCATAATTAAGTATCCTCGTGGACACAGCTCAGTCGATTTTCCGCTAGTTCACCATGCCTGAAGCAGTAATATGAATGCTCACTTCTCTTTCAGAGTGTGACAAAATGTCTTTCACCATAACCTCGAAGAGGAAGCAGACAACCAAGTATTGGTTCAATATTTTTAAATGCATCTATTAATTAAATCTTTAAGTAACTTGTGTTCTTACGTGGTAATGTTAATCAACTCGGATTTAGGTCAGTTTTGGGAGGGATATGGAAAGTGGTAAAAATATATTCACTCTTGTGAAAAAGCGTCAGACATTACAATGTCACTCTAAAATATATCCCTGAACTTTTCTTTCCTTAGGGAAGTAACTCTTCTGCTGATTTTTATGATTTCAGTATCATAAAAATCACTTGGAGTGCCTGCCAGGAATGCAGATTCCTAGGCCACACCCCCAGATATAGAACTGGGACAAAGCTTAGGAATCTGCAATTTTAACTTTTACCCCAAAGTTACAGTGCAAACATGCCTAAATCCCATATATTATGTCTCCCCTCAGGACAGATATATAAAATAAACATTTTTCCATTTCTTTTTTCCATTCAAATCATCGTCATATGTGATATAATTTCTCCCTCTAGTGGATGATTTTACACAGCACCTTTTTTTCTGTATTACAAATAACCTTGTTCAAAACTTTTAGGAAATCCCATCTGTCATGAAAATCTTGAAAGAAAACCATGAGAGATCAAGACAAGGTTTATAAGAAAAATTATTCTGGTAATCTAACAGGCTCATATATATTTACATATGTATTATACATATATTTTGTAGAGAGATTCTGAATCCTGATTTAGTTGACTGAATATTAAATGGCTTATTTGTTTTATAAAAATCACTCAGTAACTTCGAATATACTGGTCACACTATTTTTAGAATATTTATGCCTGTAATGTCAATATTCTCACAACCCATTTTTTTTTTTTTTTTTTTTTTTTTGAGACGGAGTTTCGCTCTTGTTACCCAGGCTGGAGTGCAATGGCGCGATCTCGGCTCACCCCATTTTTCTAATAAACATCTGGTCTATCAACACAACAACTTGAATCTTCCTGAACATTTTTTCAGTACGGGCTGGCCCCTCTGACACCTCCTCCTGCTGGCTTCTAAGATCCACAGCTCTTTTCAAGATCACAAAAGTTTTGAGTCTGTTTTACACTTTATGGCTTCTTTCTTTCTGAAGAACAGAAGCTAACAGGGACTGCCAATTGCTTCAAGAATCACCAACTCTGTTGCCCACAGTTGCCAAGCAGGTGACATCAATGAGTCAAGTGGGCTGAGAATGGCTGGGCCTAAACCGAAGATAGCGGTGGAGACAGGAAAACTAAGTTTGTTACATTTAAATGAATTCAAAGAAGAAGAATTTTTTTAGCCCACCATGGGCCTAATAAAACATCTGTGAACCATATGAAACCTTGTTTCCTAAACCAGCTGGGGATCCCTGGTTTACTTGCCTGCTTCTTATGTGCGAACTAGATTATCTCGTATAATTCCAGCAAACTCTATACAGGAGACATTAGTGTCATTCCAATTTTACCAATGAGAAAACTGAGGCATGCGGAGGTTAGGTTACTTGACCCAAGTCAGACATAGGTCTCTGATCCAAGATTCCCTAACGCAGGAGTCTGAGTTCTTAGCTGTTTGGGTCCAATGCCTCTCTGACCTCGTGGCTTCTAGCCTGTTCAACCTAACTACCACACTGCATGCCCCTTCCTACCACCACCCCAGACCTCCTGCTCCTACCCCAGCTCTCTCTGCTCTCCATCACTCTTTCCAACATCTTTTATGTTCCCCTGGCCTCTGACTCTACTAATATCCTTGATTTGAACAATTTCTCATCTGGTAGTTGTTAACATGTCTCTCATGCCTCCAACAGCACCACTGAGTCACAGTTCTTCGTAACGTATTCCTCACATTGTAAACTAACGTGACAAGCACATCAATACAATATATGTCTCTTACTGTTACTTTAAGTAAATGCACCTTTTTTCTAAAGATTTAAAAATGATACTTCAGGCCGGGCACGGTGACTCACGCCTGTAATCCCAGCACTTTGGGAGGCCGAGGCGGGTGGATCACGAGGTCAAGAGATAGAGACCATCCTGGTCAACATGGTGAAACCCCGTCTCTACTAAAAATACAAAAAATTAGCTGGGCATGGTGGTGCGTGCCTGTAATCCCAGATACTCAGGAGGCTGAGGCAGGAGAATTGCCTGAACCCAGGAGGCGGAGGTTGCGGTGAGCCGAGATCGTGCCATTGCACTCCAGCCTGGGTAACAAGAGTGAAACTCTGTCTCAAAAAAAAAATAAAAAATGATACTTCAACAGTGCTTGGGTTTATGTTATAGGTTGCATTTTCCCTACTATCACACCTCTATTTTTTACTCGACTGGCATGTCACAAATACTAGTCTAAATACTGCAAAGCAATGTGAGCTCTTGGTAAAATAGTATATAACATCAATTAACCTCAAAACTTTTTTTGAAAAGTAAAAGAGTTTTCATGTGTAGAAATCCAAGTGAATTAACTTGTGAGGATTTTTTTCGTGTAACCATTCTCAGGTAGCTTCTTGGATTCTGCAATCACGGAGGTCGTCAGAATAGCTTCTTTGGGGCTGTCTCAGGACCCTTCTAGGCAGACTGTGTCTCACGTCCTCCATTACCCACAGAAGACACAGTTCTAAGCCACACACCCACGTTAATGCTTTCACTTTATTTGGAATGTTTGAGTTCTTTAACCTTTTGTGAAATCTGTCACCCAGAGCAGTATGTCTTTGGGAAACATGAAACCTTAACATACCATTTTAAATTTGACAAAAAAGAATGAGAAGTTACTGGGGCCTGTATGACAACCAGTGATGATATTTGTTCCATTTCTTATGAAGTCATCATTGTGCTGTCTTTTAGCTGTTTCTCCCTAGTATATGCAAAGTAACTTATGTAATAACCCTTCTTATCTTTGTTCACCTACTTCACAAACACAGACTGTATTTTCATGATAGGAGACTCAGTATTCTGAAAAATATATTTGTACTTGGAAAATAGATGGGGGACGGGAGCTTTCACTGACTTAATTCTGCCTGAGCAAATCTCAGCTTCACCTCTCAGAGATGTTATCAACATGCTGCATTAATCTAGATAGTAAGGACAACTGAAATCTAATTGGACGTGGTACTACAAGCGCCAGGTCGTGATAATTGTTACATTTATTGACTTCTTTCTAAGTGCCTGATAGTGTTCTGCATGTACATGTATTAAGTTGCTTAGACTTTATCCTGCAAAGTAGGTGCTATTCTAATCACCATTTTACAGATAAGGAAGTGGAAGCACAGGGAATTAAAATAACTCACTCAAGGTCACACAGTACTTAGTGGCAGAGCTAGAACATGAACCCAGAGCTGTCATTCTTAAGAAACACTCCTTGGATCACAGACAGAGTATACTGCACAACTGTATGGCTCACTCCTCAGTGATGGATTCAACAAGGCCTGAGTGTGTCTGTTGGGAACTTCCTGCCCCAAATGATTCTGTTAGACAGCCAAGACTGAAAGCTACTTTGAAGTAGAAAAGACTCCCAGAACTGGATACTTTTTATTGTCATTCCCCTCCACGTTCAGAGAGTGCCCATTATCCAGCAGTTCAGAATGCAAAAGGAGACCCACACTGAGTGGCAGCAAAATGAGGCCATTGATTTCAGGGTCTCAGGTAATCCTCTTTGTGGAACTGTTAATTTTCATTTTTCAGTAAGACTGCCAATTGCTTGCGGTGTTATCTTTACCCTAACCTGGGTATCAGTAACTACTTCCCCTAATTCTAAACCAATGTGTGCACACACTGTCCCAGGATGGTAGCTGTGAATTCGATGTTTGTATTTGGGTTGCTGATCTCCCAGGTTCATCTGGACACGTGGCTCATTCCTCACTGTTGCCATTTGCAGTTCCTTTGGATCGCAGCTCCTGGTCTTTGGTGCAGTACAAGACCTTTCCTCTTGTGCTGTTATCAGGAGAGACAGAGGAGCTGCACTGAACCAGAAAATAGAGTGTCCCTTTATATTGGGCCATGCACGGAAGATGCCAAATATTATCACTGGTGGACCTAACATGGATGAGAACTAAGGGGAAAATATTTTTTAGGAAAAGATAGACTCGCAGAGCATTTATGGCTATCATATCTGAAGTTTTTGACTCTTAGAAAGCCTCCACATACCTGCTTATCTGTATATATCAGTCCCTTTTCAGGTGACTGATAAAGACACACCCAAGACTGGGAAATTACCCAGTCTTATAAATTTATAAATTAATAAAGAAAATGAGGTTTAATGGACTCATAGTTCCACGTGACTGGGGAGGCTTCACAATCATGGCAGACAGTGAAAGGCATGGTGGCAGGCAAGAGAGAGACCTCATGATCTAAAACCATCAGATCTTGTGAGACTTATTCACTACCATAAGAACAGTATGGGGAAAGCTGGCCCCATGATTCACTTACCCCCCACCAGGTCCTTCTCATAACATGTGGGAAGGAACTACAATTCAACATGAGATTTGGGTGAGGACGCAGACACCACATCACTGTAATGTGAGGAAGGAACAAGTTTGCACTCGCGTACACTTTCTGACTTGTGTCTAATACCGAGCACCTTAACTAGTGAACTTTATCAGCTGCCTACCACCTACCTGGCTTTGTTGTTCCCTCCCTATCCTGTTTTGTAGCAAATTTCACTGAAGGCCTACAGAGGTCAAATTTTTTTGCTGGTCTTTTAAAATACATTTTTAAAAGGGAAATTATTTACCATAGGCATAACTATAAAATTGAAGATTTATTCAGGTTCAAGAGTTGCTCCTCAGAATTAAGAGTTTGTTGCTTAGTTCTCTCCCAGAGTATTTGATATTGTTACTAATATAATTAGCTTTTAATAGAGTTTCATGTCACCTAAACACTACATTGAAGAGTAACATTAAAAATGAAACAGTTTGCTTTAGTGATGAATGAGCTAACTCTAAATCATTTCAGTTCAAATAAATGAATTGATTACGTAATTTTTTCCAGTCAACCTGAAATATCTAAATCAAATATTTAAACCAGCCAGAATACCAAACTCATTTGTTGATCTCGCTTTCCTGGATTACTAATTAGCTCATGACATGGAGTAACAAGCACTACTTCTAATATAAACTCCACTGAGGTCACCATGCCCCTCTGCCAAGTGTCATTCTTTAGACAGGTGGTTCTCTAACTTTAGCTTTCATCAGAATCACATGAGGGCTTGTTAAAGCACATCACAGGGACCCCATCTGCAGAGTTTCTGGATCAGTGAGTTTAGTGTGGGGCTGAAAATACTGGGTTTCTAACAAGTTTCCTGATTGCTGCTGCATCTGCTACTGGAGAACACTGAGACCCACTGCTTCATATGAATGAATGCTCTAGAAACTTCTCCAGCATGGCAAGTCCAAGGGCTTTCAAAAGGTTTAATTATTATCCTCTAGCACAATATATCTTACTATGGCATGTAAATAATGTGATAAACTACACTTGCTGTTCCAGGTATTATTTTTGCTCGTCTGCAGCAAAACCCCACCATACTATGACAGGCAGGGCCAGAAAAATGTAAACAATTAAAATGTGGCTTTGCATATATGCAAAATTATAGGAAAAACCTGCACACCTGACTGGCTGGAAGGTCCTGGGTCTGGCCATACAAAAAGAAAAAAAAAAAAAAAAAAGGCTACTATACTAGCTACTGTTTGGGCCCGGCGCCACCTGGTGGTGGTTTTTGCTCTATCAGCCTACAGATTGATAATTCTAAGTAACGCGACTGTTAGGGAAGCTGGAAACCATAGTGGAACTGTCAAGAGAAAAGAAGACATGGATTTGGCAAAGTAGTCCCTACCTCTCGCATTTTTATATCATACAAATAAACTACCTTTATTCTTCACTGGTACAAAGATTTAAACAACACTTTTCTTCAGGCAGTACTTTTAGATTTATATTTTGGGACAGAATATAATGCAAATAATTTAAATTAGAAAACCTGACACTGTCATGCAAAGTTTGATTTAGCTTGATCAAATAGGAAGTTTCACACAATGTTTGCATCAAGTTATATTACAATTCAGAAAAAACACAGTCATATTTTTCTAAGTGAATAATAGAGTTCCGCTGGATTTCTTTCTATTGATTAGGGGCTTCCGCAAAAAAATCAAGAGCAAGAACAGTAAAACAGGTACGAAGGACCCAGGGATTGTAAAGTCCAAAGCGAGGTTTAAGACTACCTATGTAGGAGGTGCTACGATTTTGTCAAACTACTTTTGCCAGTCTTAGCTCACCCTCCGTCTTCAAGGTATAAAGGAGAACTTGAAGACTAAGGAAGGGCAGACCGGAGAGTTGGCAATGTAAACGTTTGTAAAAAGTATGGTGGTGTGTATGCTGTTGCGCGTTTCCGCACCCCGACCTTCGGGAAACGGAAAGGGAGCTGTGGTCTTATCACGTCCACCAGCTTCGTCACGACCGCTTGGAGAGACACCGAGAGACCTGAGGATGAAATATTCGACTCAGGCCCAAGCAATCGAAAGACAAAGGTGGTGACCCTTGCTGCCCTGTTGATGGCAAAGCAAAAGACACTTTGCTTCATCACTGACAAAGCGACAGTTTGTATTTTCTGAGGGTCCTGCGGGAAAAAGTAACTTAGAGTCATCTTCAAATTGAAGCTCAAGAATTTGCATCTCTAACAAGTGCCCGGGTGAGGCTGGCACTGCTGAGGCTGATCAGGAACCACACTTTGGGGACTTGAAGAGGATCTTCTCAGGAACAACCTTCTCTAGAGGTGTAACCATGGTAACGATACACTCCTGGTAACGGCAGCATAAGTCACGTATGTTTTGCTAAAGCAGAACATGGGAGCAGAACTGCTATGGAAATTTTCACAGATTATCACTTGCTTATCACGAAATCTTTTGTGAACTACTACTGAATTTCAGCATCACAAATATTAAATGAAGGCACTCTTATGACAGCTTTATTAAAATAAGATTTCTGTCCTTCTCCATTTCTCATTATTAGAAGGGTTGGAAAACTTGCTGAAATTGTGTAAACAAACCTGAAAAGACAATATAAAGGGAATGGCTTATAAAATAAACCTTTTATGTGTTTTGTAAACATTGATTTCTGCCGGCAACATTAACTGAATACTGTATGCAATAATGCAGTTGTTCGGAAGAGGGCGCTGTGGCATTACATTTACTTGTGTGCTGTCAGGCGAGTTTCTAAATGGTTTCTCTAAAGATTCATAAAGTAGAAAATGTTGATGGTCCCCTTACACTTCGCCTCTCCGTAGCATGTTACTGAGATTCAATAGTGACGACTTCAGAGCTTCTATTGCCTGGAACTAGATGAATTTTTACGAATGACTTGGTCTATTCTTGTCCGATCCACTGATGTTTTTATATTTGAGGCTCCTTACTTTTGAATGATGTGTTCCAGCCATTTAATCAAATTGCTTCAAAGATATAAGAAGTCCCAATTTTAAGAGCATTTTAAGCCAATTTTTATAATTGAGGGATGATTTGATGTGAATATTCTGTTGCTGCAAGGATTCTCTCTACTTGGAACCCAGAAATTTTTAAAATGTGCAGCTGTTTTTCCACACCATCTTCCCCTTTTTATCATCCATATTAAATATTGAAATAATTCAAGGAATATTTATTAAATTGCAAAGTGCTATTGTCATATAATATTCTATGATTGTACGTTATTCAGATTAACATTACAATAAACCAATGGCAAAAGAAGATTTTTAAAAATCAATCTTGCACAGATATGATATGAAATTTTGATAAAACTCAAAGTAACACTAAAATCTTCTCAGTTCAAGATTGATTAATTCAAAATAGAGTTGATATTGAAATATCTGTTTCTTCCTTAACCACGTAATTAATATTTCCCCATTGTTATACTTGGAATAATAGATAAATAGAGTTTGATTTTTTAAAAGTATAAGATAAAGTGTGAATTTTTAATTTACTCTATCAAACTCCTACTAGAAAAAGTGTGTGATGACTGGCCAGTAGGAGGAGAGGAAGGGGTGGTGTTTGTAAATAAAATATTTTTTTTCTCTAAAATGTTTAAAATACTCTCTAAAGCATCAAGGTCAGACTTCAAGTATTATTCTGTCTTACAAATGAAATTATAGGCCCTTACTCCTTAGACTGGAGGAGAAGCTAGGAAGTATCTATTTAATTATTTTACCAATAATTGCATTTGACAGAAAGTGGCAGAGACCTGGGACATAATGGCTTCATCAGGGAGACAACAGGATGTCCAAAGGCAAGCGGTTGCTGATTGGGCTGTGAAATCTCCAGTTCTTGCACTTTTCCTCAAGGGTGCAAGATGGCTGTTGACACTCCCACTTGATTATGAATTCCAGGTAGCCAAGAACAGAAAAGGAAGGAAAGGACCAAAGGACAATACCTATATTAAAAAGGCAAAAACTTAGTGTCCCACTAGATAGCGGCTCGCCTCTCGTTGCTGGAAAATAATCCATGTCCACCTGCGCCAAGGAAGGCTGGAAAGGTAGCCTTAAGCTGGGCACAGTGCCAACCCTAATGGAATTAGTTTGTTAACAAAAGAAGAGAAGAGCAGTTATTCTGTTCCCCACCGCTCTGTCGCAGCCTCTGTGAAAGTCTGCTCCTCATGAAGATGAAGCAGTGAGGCCCAGAGAGACTACGTGATTGTATCCATGTCTCAAAGCTGGTGGCAGAGGCAGGACTTTATGTACCACAACTTATAGCATCTTGTTTTTGAGTTGTGCATTGAATTCTACACATGTGACGGTCAGGTGGGGAAGCAATGGGACCTTTTGAAGCTCTAAAGATTTTGCTTTAGCGAGGGCATAATGTAAAGAATCTTAGATTATTAAAAGCTTGGCATGTCAGTTCACTTCTAATAAAATCACTGTAATTTTTTATGAAAAGAATGCAAAGAAAAGTAAAAACATAATTCCTAACCTCATAATGAAGTGATATTGTAGTTACAAAGGCATTAAAATATATTTTGAGAGGCTATTTCTTCAAAGTAAATATGGGAGATATTCCCTTATGTAAAACATAACTTCAGTAAAACTGTGGCCTTCTTCCTCTCCCAGACTGAGGGAGCAGCCCTCAGCTTTCTCCGGAGTGTGATGAAAGTGGAGGTCTAAATGCAGTCGCCACAGTGGTTATAACGCTTATGGCAGCAGCAAGTCAAAGCTGCTCTAAAAGAGGCTGCAGCAGAATTGCTTGTATTGCCCAAATGATAAAATTTGCTTTTCTAGAATAGTTCTGAACAGAAAATGTTTACTTCCTCTTGCCATTATCATTCAGCCATTCAAATACTTATTAAATTTATACATTCAAGAATATAACACTGTGTCCAATTGCATGATAATCCAAGAAGACAGTGTTGCCTGTTACTACTTATAACCTCGTACCGTAAGGAAGTGATAGGTAGAATTCTGAAAAGAAATTTTTTAATTGTTCAGTATTAAAGCTATCTCATTCATGGGACAGATGAGGAAACTACAGACTTGCAAAACAGAAATGATTTAATTCATTTAGAAAATAGAAAATGATTTTTGTTTATAATTTAACATATATTTAAGTTAGGCTGTGCACAGTGGCTCAAACCTATAATCCCAGCACTTTGGGAGGACAAGGTGAGTGGCTTGCCTAAGCCCAGGAGTTTGAGATTAGCCTGTGCAACATGGTAAGACCGCAAATCTACAAATACATACAAAAATTAGATGGGCATGGTGGAACATATCTGTAGTCCCAGCTCCTCGGGGGCTGAGGAAAGAGGTTCTCTTGAGCCTTGAAGGCAGAGGTTGCAGTAACCTGAGATTGGGCCACTGCACTTCAGCCTGGGTGACAGAGTGAGACCCTGTCTCAAAAACACACACACACACACACACACACACACACACACACACACACATATCACAAACACATATATACATATATATTTAAGTTACATGTAACTCTCTAGGTTATAATTTCATCTCTCTCCAAACATGAGGACTTATTTGAATATTATACTGAAATCGCAGATATTTACTGTTTTTCTTCCATTCATGATCTATGTCTGGGAAATAAAAGGGGAGCAAAATGTCCTAGTTTGCAATTCAGTTTTGTGTCATTTGTTTCTGATTGCAGTGGGAGAAACTACAGATGACCACGAGTGAAAGGAGGAAAATATTCTGCTCTGTCACATTCCATGTAATTGCAATCACCTGTGTGGTTTGGTCTTTGTATGTATTAATAGATCGGACAGCGGAGGAAATCAAGCAAGGCAATGACAATGGTAAGAGCACGTCTTTCTTCTTTCTTACTCTCTTGGATCCTAAAGACAATACTCAGAGGTGGATAGGGAAGTCATTTCCCCGGGTTAGGCCTTCATCATGTATGGTATACTAGAAAAACTAGTATTTGCTATTGATTCTTCCCTAATCATGTTATTGATTAGTACTCTGATTAAAAATTGCTAACTACATGGAGTCCCGAGCTGAGATGCGAAATTCATCAAATCCGTATAAAACTTAGGGGCAAGTTACATACAGACAGCAAACACCACTTCAGGCTTTTTGGGCACTGAATATGGATCAAGTTCTGCCTGAAGCGAAAAGGCAAATGGCTGTAAAAATGAAGAGTTTCTCATTTCATTTAATTCACTCTAGTCATCTGTCCTTTAAAGCATGAAAGACAGCGCATTCTGGTAGAGAATATGTTACAGCTTTGAGTTAGTACTATATAGTTTGATAGAGTGGGTTATCACCATGGTTTGACATTTTAGCCATGCGAAGTTTCATTGTGAAGGATAATATCAAGTCTGCAATGAAAAATTTTTCAAAATCAGTAAAGCATATTCTCACATTAAAATGGGTGGACCACTTAGAAACAAAAAGAGAAAGTGTAATGTCTATAAAAGATTATTTTCATGTGTGAAAGCACACAGTTATGTTTCTCATTGGGCTCCATAAGTTTTCATACGTTATCCAGCCTAAATCATAGGTGGCAAAACAGTGAGAAACGTCCCCACACCTCTGCAGGAAACAGTATTAAACCACTGACGCCTCTAGGAAAGACATTGTTCAGATGGTAACACTTTGAGATTGTAATGTTGTGAAAAATGTTTGCACATCCCTCCACCCAGCGAAAAAATGGAAGAAAATAAAAGAACAAAAAAATGAGAGGAGGTAAGAAAAAAAGAAATAAGGAAGATATTAAAACACAGAAAGGTGGATTACGTCTGTCTTTCTGCGTGTGGATTCATAAGCACGGGAGAGGACGCGCCATTCTCACACTCGCCCTCTAGGTGGCAGCAGCACATGCCAGTGTGCACCGCTCTGAGCGTTTCTCAAAGCCGAATGGGGCTGCGGGGCTAGAAGGGACGGCCAGGACCCACGATGGGAACTGTGGATGGGGTTTATGTGTCTCAGTGAGGGGACAGTGACAGCGTTTCAAGTGCCATTGTCCTTTTCTGGACGAAAATGAAAGCACTACCATGTCGAGTCTAAACGTTAGAAAAACAGGTAGGGTGGGGTTTTGTGGGGGAGGCTGTTTTTATGTGTTAATTTATTCCATATTAACTCATTTACATACCATTAATATCAAGCTATATTGTTCACAACTATATTATGTACTGTTTCAGAGATTCTTGCTTTTAAATGTCATATTACATCCTTATTAAATAAGTTTCTGAGGGTAGAGCTTTGTTTTACTTTTTTAGATCCCATATCCTCTCTGATATAGGTGCTGGCCCAAGCCAAGTAATGAACACTGTGCTGTAAAGACTGCTGTCACACATGAATGGAAAAACAAAGAGGCATCCCCACTTCGCTTCGCCCAGTGTCTTACCTTAGACTCTAGTGCTTTCCTAGCAATCCAGGGCAGACATGCTACCCTTAGATTAGATGACACAGAGGTCCTGTTTATAAATAATGCTGAACTCTCAGGTTCCTGGTGGCGAAATGCTCTTGGATTTCCCCAGTCCATGTCTCCTGACCCAACTCCAATAGAGTTCAGGATTAGGAAGATGTATGGGATTTGTGTGTGTGTGTGGAAAAAGATTGACAAATTTTACTTTTTAATTCATTTTTGCCTTTTCATTCAACTTTTTAAAATAATGTTACTTTTAACCTGAACATCCCAGTCTCCCTCTCTGCCTTGCTAAAAATAATCTTGCCCAGCGTCAGACTCCCAAGAGTCTAAAATGAGCTGTGAAGTCCGTCTGCTTTTCTTTGTCTAAAGTGTTTTCACTTGCTCTTTAAATGTAAATTTCCCTACAAACTGTGGACTGATATGTGTGGTTCTAGTGGCACTAGACTTTAAGGCTGATGCATTTTGATTCCTTTAACTCTAACTTGTGAACATTTCAATATCATATTGAAGGGCAAGACTATACAAACTATCTTAAGCCTTTCCTGGAAAGCCTACTAGCATGCTGATTGTTCTGGAATGACCTGGAGGGTGCTGCAGCCTCCAAGTACCAGATCACATATATGCAACTGTAAAAAGGAGGTCTGGAAGAATTTACTTCAATAATCATATTAAATCAACAAAAATATTGAGACTGTTGGAGAACTTATTGCTCATCCTTGTGGGATTAGCATAATATGAATGTGAATGAATCAGCTAAAGTTATTATGAGAGACTAGCTTTCTGTTTTCTCAGAAAATGGTGGTAGAGAGAATGCCTCCTCTTCTAATTGCTGTCCAAGAATTTCCAATAAATATTTCCCCTTAATGCTTGAGAGGTAAAGATGGGCAGAGAGTTTATTACTCAACTTACAGAAAAAGGATTCCAGACACAAAGTCAGCAATAGAGATAGGTTCTTGGGCCTCAGAGAAATGAACAGATGATTGAATTGCCTGAAGTTAGATTCTCCAAATTCCTCTGTTAAATTGGCAAATAGAAACAACTTTGTCCTCCTGGCATTTCGAAGTGCAGGATACAGCTTCAATATATATTACCAAGGACAAAGATACCTTGAATTGTACATCCCCAGGGAGAAAGACCAAGTGCCTTCCTTTCTCTACCATTGTCCTTTTTTTGTTGTGTACATTCTTTTGTCTTTGCTAAAGACAGCATAGAAACTGACTAGTCTAACAGAATGTAAGAAGACAATTGGCTATGTCTCAATAAAAAGAGGCAAGTACATCTTAGTGACGAAAACATTCTTGAAAAATCCATTTAGCCTCATTTTAGCATCTTCTCTCAAGATGTCTTTAAAGTGGGTTTTCCAAGATAGAATCCTTATAACCACTCAACAGTAATTTATTTTATAGGAAACAAGAGTCTTGTCCACTTAGTTGAAGAAAGTGGTCATCTGGACAGTGAGTTTATGCCCAAATGGCTTTCGTATGTGGGGGTTGCGGTGCTCTGCACTCTAAACTTAATGCAAGGATTTTGGGGGAGATTTAACTTCCCAGGAACATATTAAAAGATGGCTTAGGCAGAGAAAACTGACTCAGAAATACCTTGTGAAGGAAAGTGGAGGAATCAGGCTGAGTCTCCCAAAAAGGGCAGAGAAAATGGCAATTATTTACTCCTGGCCCAGATTCCTGGGTAGATTATGGGCTTTGGTCACTATTTCTAGAAAGCGAGGTGAAACATGAGTGGACTTTTCTTTAGATTGTCCACCCTCTAAAGCATAGCTTCACTGACAGTGAAGATAAGCTGTAAAAGCTTTCATTCATCCTTGAAATAGTTATTGAGTAAGGAACTATGGAAAACAAAGGCCAACCCAGACAAATTATGCGCTCGTCAAGATTATAGCATGACAAAGTAAAAATCCTTAGGTTAGAAACTGAGCTCATACTGCAGATGGAGAAATAACATCAAATTGGAACAGTGGGAAAATTTATTTCAAGCTGGAAATGACCTGTAACTGGGTTTTGTGGGACAGGTAGACACATAGAAGTAAAGCGAAACCAAGAAGGAAAAAAGATCATAGACAAGGATTATAGACAAAGGCTCAGAAATGGAAAACCTCCAGGCAGGTATGAGGAACAGCTGCTAGTTTGGGTAAACAGAGGGGAAAGCTGGATGTAGTTCATGAGCATTTCCCTAAAAATGGGAAATAAAGCACATTTCATCTCCAGCCTGTCTGTGGTTAACCTTTCTAAACACATTGAAACTACTGCTTAATATAATAGCTTATGGCAAAAATCCATTTGAATTTGGAGAACTGCAAGATGTCTCATTCATATTCCAAATCCTTTCTGCAAATTTCCCAATAAGGAGTCATCAGTTATTGTCTTACGCAGTAGGGATTCTCAACGTCAGCACAGTGGACACTATGAACTGGATAATTCTTTGTTGGAAGGTGCTGTCCTGTGCACTGTAGGATGTCTAGCAGCATCCCTGGCCTCTAATAAAAGTCAGTGGCACCCCACCCAACTCCAGGTATGACAATCAACAATGTCTCTAGACACTGCTAAATATCCCCCGGGGAACAAAACCGCCCCCAGTAGAGAACCTATGGTCTACTCGGAGTCTTGTGTTTCAGATGATTGTTCTCCTTGCATAGCTGAAGACAGCTAAGTAGGAGCTTAAACAACAACAACAAAAAAAGCCTTTCTATATTCCAAATGCATGGACTTTCTGCATAGAGAATAATTTAGCTCTTTTTATTTGTAACTACCATTTGATGCCACTGTGTTACTTAGCATACAGGAAAAATGGAAACAGAGTCCATTCATGTGTAAATGTGTGCTGCCACTTATCAGGGAATATGAGAATCATCACATATTCCTGATTATTCTTCAGAATTCCTTAAATCATTTATAAAGACTTTGCCTTAAAATATTTTTAAATAAAAATAGCAAGTTAACTGCTATTTCCATGCAATACACAAATCAAATTTCAACACTATCAAAGATTACTAGGTCAAGATCATTGGACAATAATCTCTGCCTTTGCATGAAATAGCACAAGGAAGAGAAGGGAGAACTGAAATAGATGGTCTTTAAAGATCTTTGAACTCTGAATTTTCAGTTCAGTTCTTTTGTTAGAACACTAGAAAAATCAAGAATAAAACAATATTTATTGTATGGGCCTGATACTTTCTTTAAAAACATTTTTATAAGAAAAAATGATTCTTTTGAAATGGAACCCCCTTGACTTTTTTTTCCAAAAATAAATAATATATGTAGGAATACCTAGAATATGTTTAAAGTGTAGAATATATGTTTTATTATGAACAACATTGTGAAATCTTTAGATGAGGACCAAGTGCTGCCAAGTAGAACAACACTTTTTAAAAGTTGCACTAATGGTCAAAAATTATTATTACTGCTTTAAAGTATTATATTGGATTGTCTTGGAAGTAAAAGATAATACTTCATGAAATGTATAAATAAGTATAAAGCAATTCATCTCATAATTTTATGTAATTATTTGTATATTTTTTGACCTAAAATGAAAACGTTTCTGCAGAGTATTGGAATGCATAATAGAGTCCCATTATTATCACTAGCTAACAATAGTGCTATTATTGAACACATGTTGGTTGCATACACCTGTATAAATCAATCAAATCCAGGTAGCATACTTTCATTGTTAAAATTCCTATCCTTAGGATCAAAGAAGTCTATAGGAGAAAGAGACCATGGAAATATTTGTATATGACTAACAAAACACTGATTTGTATGTGACTAACAAACACTGATTAATGATAAGTCTCTGGTGTAGTCCATTTTGTACTCAAAGTTCTGTTTTCTTGACGATTTGTTTTCTAACATCTTTTAGCATCTTCTCTTAAGTAAATTTATTGACAATTGAATCTGTTCTTTTAAAGAGTTTAACTCCATGATACACTAATTTTTCAAAATAGTGACAGGTAGAGACATGAAACCCTCAGTATTTCTCCTAGTTTTACTAAGTTCAGAGTTACTCTATTTTATTCCAAACCACAGCATTTAATTAGTTAACATTAATAGGATTTCCCCTGGACTACGATGTAGGGAATTTGCCATATTGTGAAAAAGCATCTTCTTCCTCTGGGCCAGACGGCAAAAAGATTTTGCCTCATGCCAACTCCAGAAGTTGACCTAGATTGTGGTGTTAGGAACCATGAAGCTATCATAGGGATTAGCAGGAAAGAGTGTTGGCAGTAATTAGGGCACAAATCCTGTTTGCCAACCTCATGACAGATTGCACTCTTTTTTCCGTGGAGTGGGTTCTGAAACATGATTAGAAGTTTATTGTAAAGAGGGCAGCACTCGAGACAGAGGAAATAGCATGTGCTAAAGCTTGAACCTGTATTAGGACGTGCATCATTTGGAAAATAGCTACCCAGATAGGAGTTTGGATAAAGTTTACTAAGAAAGGCACTGGATGAGAGAAATCAGGAAGCTGAGGATGACGATAAAATAAATAGAGGTATAGATCATGAGCATTTATTGGGCAGGACTGCAGCAAATTTTAAGCACAATAAACTTCCTTGGGCATGGCTAAAAGGAAATGGAGTTTTTTGGTGCAATAAAGTTTCCATAAATATATTATGCATACATTACCAATTTCTGAATATTTAAATGCTCACAAACATATCTCTTACTGTAAGAAATTCTATAATCTGGCTGCGTGTAGTGGCTCAGCCTGTAATCCCAGCACTTTGGGAGGTGGAGACAGTCGATCACCTGAGGTCAGGAGTTCGAGACCAGCCTGACGAACATGGAGAAACCCTGTCTCCACTAAAAATACAAAAAATTAGCGGGGGCGTGGTGGCACATGCCTGTAATCTCAGCTACTCGGGAGGCTGAGGCAGGAGAATCGCTTGAACCTGGGAGGCGGAGGTTGTGGTGAGCTGAGATCACACCATTGCACTCCAGCCTGGGCAACAAGAGCGAAACTCCATCTCAGAAAAAAAAAAAAAGAAAGAAATTCTATATTCTGGCCTAGACACAGAGGTGAATTCATGGAATTAACTTCAAGTAAGAAGCTAATATATATATATACACACATATAAATCTTTTATATATAAAACTAATTTTAGAGCAGATTTAGGTTTACAGAGAAATTACAAAGAAGGTAAAGAGAGTTCCCACATACCACCCTGTACACACACAAGGTTTCTCTAATTATTAACATCTTGCCTCAACGTGCTACATTTGTTACCATTGAGGAGCCAATATTCATACATTATTATTATTTTGAGACAGTCTCGCTCTGTTGCCCAGGGTGGAATGTAATGGGACTGTCTCAGCTCACTGCAACCTCCGCCTCCTGAGTTCAAGAAGTTCTTCCCGCCTCAGCCTCCCGAGTAGCTGGGATTGCAGTCTACCATCACCACACCCAACTAATTTTTGTATTTTTAGTAGAGTCGGGGCTTCACTGTGTTGGCCAGGCTACTCTCAAACTCCCGACCCTTAGGTGATCCACCCACCTCGGCCTCCCAAAGTGCTAGGATCTCAGGCATGAGTCACCACACCTGGCCTCATACATTATTAAAGTCCATTGTTACATTGGGGTTCACTCTTTGTGTCGTACATTTCTATGAGTTATAGCAAACGGATAATGTGCTGTGTCCAGCATTATGCAATCATCCAGAATGGTGTCACTGCCCTACAAAGTCCCTGTGTTCCATCTATTCATCCCTTCCTTTCTCCCCTAAACTGTTGGCAAACTCTGCTCTTACTATCTCCATAGTTTTGCCTTTTCTTGAATTATAGTATAGTTGGAATCTTGCAGAATGTAGCTTTTTCAGACTGACCTCCTTCATTTAGCAATATGCACTTAAGGTTCCTTTGTGTCCTTTTGTAGCTTGATAGCTCATTTCTTTTTAATCACTAAATAACACTCCATTGTGTAGATGTATCACAGTTTATTCATTCACGGATTGAAAGACAACTTGGCTTTTCCAATTTTGAACAATTATGAATAAAGCTGCTACAAACATTTGTGTACAGGCTTTGTGTGGATGTTTTTGCTCATTTGAGTAAGTATAGTGTTGCATCATTTGAAAAGCTTGTGGTTACCATTGTAAAAAACTGCCAGACTGTTTTCCAAAGTGACTGTACCACTTTACATTCCTATCAATCAGCAATGAATGAGAATTCCTGTTTGTCCTTTCACATCCTCTCCAACATTCAGTGTTTTCAGTGTTCTTTTTTAAAACTTTAGCCATTCTAATAAATACATGGTATCTTGTTTTAATTTGCAATTCTCTCATCACATATATTGATAATCTTACTTACCATCTGTTTATCTTCATTGATGACCTATCTGTTCAGATCTTTTGCTAATTTTGTAATTAGGTTGTTTATTTTCTTATTGTTGAACGTTAACGGTTCTTTGTATAATTTGGATACGAATCCTTTATCAGAATGTGTTTTGCAAATTTTTTTTCTGTGGCTTTTCATTCTTTTAACAGTTACTTCATCAGAGCGAAAGGTATTAGTTTTAATAAAGTCCAATTTATCAATTTTCTTTTCATAGATCATACTTTGGGCACCTAAGTTTTCTTATCTTTTTCAAATTATATAGCTTCACAATTTACATTTTAGGTCTATAATCCATTTTGAGTTAATTTTTGTGAAAACTGTAAGGTCTGTTTACAGACTCAGATATTTGATTATACCAGCACCCATTTATTTGTTAAAAAGACTATCCTTTCTCTATTGACTTTGCTCCTTTGTTAAAAATCAGTTTTCTGTATTTGTATCAGTCTATTTCTGGGCTCTCTGTTCTGTTTCATTGATCTATTTCCTTATTCTTTCATTGATACCACACTGTCTTGATCACTGTAGTGATAGTGATCAAAGATAGTGTCAGTCTTCAAAAACTCTATTGTTCCACCTCAATATTGTGTTGGCTCTTCTAGTCTTTTGTTCTCCATATACACTTTAGAATCAGTTTGTCAATATCCATAAAATAACTTGCTGGAATTCTGAATGGGGTAGTGTTCAATCTGTAGATCATACTGGGAAGAAAGGATATCTTAATAATATTGTCTTCCTATCCATATGTGGAACATTTTATTTCATTCAGATATTCTTTTATTTCCTTCATCATAGCTTTATAGTTTTCCTCACATAACTCTTATACATATTTTGTTAGGTTTATACCTAAGGTTTTTGTTGTCATTGTTCTTTTTGTTTGCTTTGTTGGCATAAATGTAAACAGGCTTGTTTTTAATTTCAAATTCTGGTTGTTCATTGCTGTATATAGGAAAGCAATTGACTATTTGTAAAAGTTTGTTTCCTACAATATTGTCATAATCACTTATTTAAAAAAACTTCACCAATTCTTTGGGATTTTATACATAGACAATCATATCATTTGTGAATAAAGGTAGTTTTATTCTTTCCTAATCATCTTTTCTTATTCTTGCTTTACTGCATTAGCTAGGACTTCCAGTATGATATGGAATAGGGTGTGATATGGAATAGGGGTGATAAGAAGGCACATCCTTGTCTTGTTCCTGATCTTAGGGAGAAAGCATCTAGTTTCTCACCATTATGATGTCAGCTAGTTTTCTATGTTCTTTATCCCATTAAGGAAATGCCCTTCCATTCCTAGTTGTTATCATCATGACTGAGTGTTGGATTTTGCCAAATGTGTTTTCTGCATTTATTGATATATTCACATTTTTTCTTTAACTAATTGATGAGATTACATTGACTTCTGAATGTTGAACCAACTTAGCATACCTAGGTTAAATCTCTATTGGTTGTAGTGTGTAATTACTTATATACATTGTTGAATTCAATTTGCTAATAATTTGTTGATTTTTTTATATCTGTTCATAAGAGATACAGGCCTATAACTTTTTCTTCATAGTAATTTGTCTTTGCCAAATTTAGTTAATGCTGGTCTAGCTGGATTAGTTAGGAAGTATTATCACTTCTGTTTTCTGAAAAGGACTGTAGAATATTGATGTCATTTATTCTTTAAATGTTTGGTAGAGTCTACTAGTAAAACTATTTGAACTTGGTGCTTTCTGCTCTGAAAGGTTATTGTTGATTTAATTTCTTTAATAGATCTAGGATATTTAGATTATCTGCCTATTAATTACACCTGCCATTGTAATGATCTCTTATTTCTCCTTGTGTGAGCTTTAGCCAATGATATTTTGAAGTATTATTTCCATTAGGATTAAGTAAATGTTCAAGATGACAACTATTATGAATTATTCAAGTCATAAAGAAGTTATTATATATTAGGAGTTAGAAAAAAATTACCTTTGCTATCAGTAAAGGTTCTAATAAATTTGATTGCACATATTTAGTCTACTGCAAAACTAAGTTCATATCTGATAACTGAAAGAGGCATAGAAATTTACTTTGAATCGACAATGTCAAATAGAGCAACAAATTAATGAGACATCAACAGTGAGAGGCTTTTCATGTTTTCTTATAAATACTTTTAAGATCAGAAACATTTTTTCCCCAAAATTTCAAAGAAACAGTTAGAGCCAAAGCATTTTTAAAAGAAAAAGTTTACTTGCAAAGGTTCAAGCGAGTCAGACTTCAGAAAAACTGGATAAGCAAGTGAAAAATATAACAGGTATTTAGAGAAAAAGATAAAGAAGATTACCACAATTACTAAGTTTGCATTAGTTTGTACATGGAGAAAAAATTTTGGCCAAGTATGGTGGCTCACGCCTGTAAACTCAGCACCCTGGGAGGTCAAGGCGGGTTGATCACGAAGTTAGGAGTTCGAGACCAGCCCAGCCAACATGGTGAAACACCGTCTCTACTAAAGATACAACAAATTAGCTGGCATGGTAGTACACACCTGTAATCCCAGCTACTCAGGAGGCTGAGAGAGGAGAATCACTTGAACTTGGGAGGCAGAGGTTGCAGTGAGCCAAGTTTGCACCACTGCACTCCAGCCTGAGTGGCAGAGTGAGACTCTGTCTCAAAAAATAAAAAAATACCAAAATCTTATTACATGATTAGCATATCCAGAAAGATTTTGCAACATGAGCTAAATAAAAGTCAAGAACAAAATGTCTTTGTTGGGGGTCTGGGGATATAAGAAATACTCGATGTTTCATTATTTCAGGACCAGAAATTGACAGGGTAACTCTCTTATTTTTGGTTAATCCTAGGATACAAGGTGCTTCATCATGATGAAGGACCTGACATGACTTCTGCTTTGCGACCAGAAGCATAAAGCAAATGTCACTACTACAAAATATAGATAGGATATTTCTTATAACTCTATTCACTGCTATAAGTAAATAACCCAAAGCCAAATCATAGACTCTCAATTACCGTGGTTTTTACACATTTCTACCATCCCTACCTGGTGCACCGTATGGTGCCATACTGAGCTATATTTTTCTACTTCACAACTTTTCACTTACGGAAGACGGCTATTATGTCCCCTACACTATTCTTATGTGGGCAAGAAGAGAACTTTTGACCCTCATATGTTTAACATTTATAATTATGTGTGGCCTAAATACTCACCATTGTAGTTACTGAAACGCCTGTGAAATAATTTTTAAATCTGCTTATTTAGAAAAGAAAGTCTATCTCTAGTAAGAGTGATGGAAACTAAGAAAAAAATATAGATGTCTATAAAAAAGTGATGGTTTTCAATGACAAAATATGATTTATGAAACAAATGGCTAAAATCCTAAATCCTTTGCACATTTGTGCTCAGGAATTCTCTGATGTGATGTGGCAGCTTCTGTCCTCCCCTTCCTTTCACTCCTCCCTTCTCCCTTCTTCCACTTCCTTTTAAATTTTTAAAGGAGTGAGGGTGGGAAGATCAATACATACAAACCCATACATGTACTCATAACTTATCTTCTTAAAAGGCTTTTAAATTCTGATTTTTCCATTATGTTCACTGTCCTTCCTTAAAGGTTTAGATATGTGTCCAAATGTCCAAAATCTAACATAGTATCTCATAATTATACTAGATACTTGATGCTAGGAGAAATAAGAGATTATTGCAGTGGCAAGTGATAAAATTTCCTTACATACAATTTTGATAGTACATGTAGGATACGCAAAAGGAATTATTAAGCCAATTCAGGTTGTAGCTCTTTCTAGTGATTAACAGTATATTCCTGTTAATATAGTCTAGCAGGCAGGCATGGGCTTTTGAAGGGGCATAGAAAAAAAATGCCCAAATCCACAGAGGACAATTTGGTGATAATATCTCTCTTTTATATATTTCAAAGGTGTCCTTGAATGGCCATTTTGGACAAAACTGGTTGTGGTAGCCATTGGCTTCACAGGAGGTCTTGTCTTCATGTACGTACAGTGTAAAGTCTACGTTCAGTTGTGGCGCAGGCTGAAGGCCTACAACCGTGTGATCTTTGTACAAAATTGCCCAGACACTGCCAAAAAAATGGAGAAGAACTTCTCATGCAATGTAAACACAGACATCAAGGATGCTGTGGTAGTGCCTGTATCACAAACAGGTACAAATTCACTGCCATCTGCAGAGGGTGGCCCCCCTGAAGTTGTATCAGTTTGACTGAACCAGTTGGAAGTTTCTTCACAGAAGAATATCTTTCTAGCCCTCAGCCACTACAAATGACAGAAGTGATCTTGAATTATTTACTCCCTTCAGCTCCTCCTTTCTCCTACTGACACATTTTTTTTGACTTTGTTCAAAGAGGAAAGACGAAAAACACACCAAATGATCAGGATCCCATGAAGTATAGCCTAAAGAGTGATATGGACATGTGAAGTTTGCTAGAGAATGATTTCTAAGACAATTAAGAACTACTGCAGCAATGAATGCTTTTAAGCAGTAATAAAAGATTAAATGGACCCACGATACTCTTCACAGTAACAGGGGAAAAGTTCAAGAATACAGACTTGAATTGCAACGTGTATTACTTCTTGGGCCTTGCAATGTTAACTATTTATCTCGTCTGGAAATAACAAACATATTTGGTTTTAAGCCTGAAATTGTCTGCATTATCCTGAGGTCACACTGGAAGAGAACTTGGAGGATGCATATTTTGATATGCTTTGACAGCTAACAGATTTTTATGGTAATAGTGGAGTCTGGTTATTTTGACAGATGCATGTTTTTAAAATCGATGCAATATACATTTGAAGACATTGATACTTGGAACTCTGTTTAAATCATGAACAAAAAATTTTCAGAAAATGTTCAGATGTAATTATCTCTGTTAAATACCCACAGAAATCAGTTACCAGGTCTTATATTTTTGTCTGGTTCCTCTAATACCGTGCTGTCCAACAGAAACAGAACAGCCACAAATGCAGGCCACATATGTAAATTTTTAATTTCCTAGTAGCCCCATTTTGAAAAGTCAAATAAATGGTAAAATGAATTTTGATTTTTTAAAATTTAACACTATACATGTTATTTCAACATGTCATCAATGTAAAAAATTATTGAGATAGTATACATCTGTTTTTTGAACCAAGTTTTCAAAATCCGGTTTGTACTTTAAAAGCACACTTCAACTTGAATTAACTATATTGGATAGCACAGCCCTAAAGGTAGAAACGAAGCTTCTGCTTTATTTAACAGTTGAATATTTCAAAACAGCAGTTTAATTCATTCTTATATTTCAAAGTCTCACAAATGTTATGATTTTTAAAAGCACTAAATTAAGTATCCTCATTTTAAACTCAGCTGAAGTTCACATCTCTCAAGGGTAAAAACACCAACTGTATAGAAAGATAAAACAATCCGCCTATAGCCAAGTTGTGAAATTAATTTGTCTGCTACTATGAAGTACTTATGATAGGGGACTAAAACTACCTAGTTTTGTTATTAAATCAAATGTGTAAGGTTTATTTCATCCATACGAGGTGTCACCTTGACAGATGAGTAGTTATTATGACTAAGAATCTAGACCTTATTTTTAAAAGCTGACAGGATTTCCCTTGCTCAGTTAGAAAGCAAAAATATTCAACAGATTCTGTGATAAGTAATTAATTAATTGTTTAGGTTTGACAGTTGATTATTGTGTTCTTTGCATATTCATGTAAAACTGATGTGTGAATGATATTGCAGTGAGCTAGATTCATGATTATAGATACAGTAGCCTGTCAAAGAAAGATGTCCTACATTAAAAAAGGTGACTTATTTTTGTTAGCTGTCATTATTTATTAACATGAAAAGGCAATGATGGCCATAACCAAAGCATGAGTGTCGCATTGCACAAATCTGGGTATCACATGGATGCACTTTGTAATTATCAGTGTGCTTTGTTCTTCACAGATCACAGGAAAAAGGAAAAAAAAAAAAAACAATTCAATGAAGAGAAAGACGGTATGAATATTAGTAGTGGCTGACACTGAGTCCAAATAGTCTTGATTCTTAGAAATAAAGAAAAGGTAAACCATGTCAATTTTGTGTGTGTGTATGGTGTGTGTGTATTCATGTATATATGCGGGAAAATGTTAAGGCATTCAGTCAGGAAACAAAAGGTTTAAAACTCATCTTTCTTAAAACTTGTTATAAGCATAGGGAAAACAAAGTTGAGGTAACTAAACTGAACCAAAAATTGTGCATAAATTTATAAAAAGGATACAAGTAATGTTTTTAAAAAAATGTGGACCTTAAATTAACTGTATATTAAATTCCTCTTAAATTCCCATTTTAAATATTTAAGATAAATACATTTATGAATAACAAAGCTGTGGGTGATTTAATCATGGCATCACATCTAAGGGTTAACCTGAATGCAATTTTCCTAAGCTTTTTACTAATCCATTTTCCCTGTGGGTTAGTAGTGGCAACATGCTGTTTACAAACATTCCTGGGGAAAAACATCTAGACACTAGCAAACAAAGAAATGTTGGTTTCTCTTTTGTTTGCTCTGAAAGTAAAATAATTTTTTACCTTAATTAATATGGAAAATTTTGTTTAAACTCTGTACAAACCTAAGCAAGATAGGTTGCAGGGCTGATTTCACAGTGGAAGATGATTGGCTAAAATAAAGCCTCACTTATTAAGGGCTACATCTAACACTAAGAAAACACTTCTAGAATGAAAAGCAAAGGTAAAAGTATTATTGTACTAATAGTAAAAGAGGACATGAGATTTTAAAACTATACCTATGGGCTTTGACGTTGTTGAAATGAGAAAATAATATAGCTTCCTGGCAGGTTAGAAGTCAATACTTTATTTTGCTATTCTTCTGACTTTTTGAAACCTGAAGTTCTGAATTTCAAGTTTTTCAGAAGCTTTTCAGCAATGGTTATGGTTCAAACATCTGAAGTAACTACCTGCATCTAAAACCTAATGTTAATTATTTTTATTTTACATTCTGTGTGGCAATGGAATATTTGCGCTTTAAAACAATAAAACGATTAGCTTTGTGGCAGTGCTTTCTTGTGGCTGGCTGTCCCCTTCAAAAAGAAAAACTGTTGGACAGAATGCCAATTCTGAGGCATGTTTACCTGCTCATGGAAGAAATAAAATGGAATTGAAATAAAGGACTAAAATTGAAGAATGAACTTACAGTTCTGTTAAAAACCTTGGCTTTTTATAATCATGACTCATCAGTGTTATCAATACCATAAACCACAGGCATTGACACTGTTAATTTAATATTGTACAGGAGTAAAGATTAAATTGTAAAAGAAAGAAATTGCAATTTTTTTTAAAAAAACTGAAGCCCAAAAAGCAATTAAGCTTAAGTATGAAAACAAAATAAAAATGAAAAAATCTAAAGTGAGCCCAACAACCTGAGATACAGCAACGTGTAAACTGAAGGAAGATAGGTATAGACTGAATGAGTTTTTCAAAACACCCCAGCATTAAATCTCACTGCGCTGCTTCTGTACGTGATTATGGTCCCAGAGAGACGATCTCAGTTATATTTTATCTTGTTTTACGAAAAATCCTTGGGTACCCTTTAAAACATCTATTCTTTGACAGGAAAATTAGCTCATTAGAGCAATGACACCATTAAGGGAAATTATAAGGGTGCTGGGGATCAGGTGGAAAGATTCTGCCATCTGCCCCATAGTTTACCCTTCCTTGCCTTGAAAATGAATATTCTGAAACAGAGTAGAGCTCTTAAAAGTTATTAGTATCATCATTATTATAGTTGTTATATAATACTTTAAGAAAGATGAAAACCTTTTTTCTTTCCTGACTCAGCCCAATGGTGCTATTTTACATATCAACACAGTTGACAGGAATTACTGTTATTTTGGGCTGCAGTGTTTCCTCTACATCTAAAGAAAGCCCATTTTCAAACTGGATACTGCATTAACACAAAGAAGGGAAAATTATTTTAACTGTGTGCAGTTTTTGAAATTAGGCATTTGTACTGTTTTGGTTTTACATAATTCTCTTGCATTAACAACTTACTGTTTTGTGAATCAAGTGTACTAAAGCAAATTAAGAAAAAGAAAATAATAATCTGTGAAAGACTTTGTATATTAAACAAGTGACGCAAACCTTGGTTGTGTTTTCTATACTTTTTGCCTAACATACTGATATTTGTATTTGCAATGTACACAATAGACATAAATTTTTTATTTAAGATTTTACAAGGGTCTGAACATATTTAAAAGCAAACCTACACTGACTAACTAATGACATTGTACAAAGGAATAAATACGCTAACAGAAGGAAACCAATGGAAATAAACTATGTGGACTTTCAAACCTGCCTTAAAAAAATGTTTAAGAGAAATCACAACGTAATCTAAAGAAGGATTTTCTCAAGAATAAGGCTTGGATTTAGAAAAATAAGACTATAACAGCATTTTTCTATTCAGAGATAATAGTGGATTCAGAAAATTGCATGGATAATAAACATTAAAAGCAAGATACTGGAATCTAAGAGGTTTGGTGATAGCAAAAACAAAGCCCATTCCAAATGTCCACCTTCTAAGGACTTACAGGGCTTTCTACCAGGCTGCTAACTATTCTGACCAAACTGGAAATCTGAACTTATCACCCTCCCTCATCACCAGAATTTATAGCAAACACTCCTAGATCATTAATCACTGTCATTATGTGTGCAATGATCCTAAACTGGGTGCTGTGATAGAGATTACCAAGAGAAGCAAGGGTGTCACGGTAGAGATGCTTTACATAAAGAGGACACTTTTAAGCTCAAACCTAAAGGAAGAAAGAACACTCAGTTATTGTTGGCCTTGCAAAAGCTCAGGGGAATGGCAACGCAGGCAGAGGGAATGGTAAGTACCAAAGTCCTGAATGGGAAATGTCAAGCAAGGCTGATAGATTCGGCCAGTAGAGAAATAAGCCCTAGTAAGGCTGTTATTACAGTTGTCCCTCAGTATGTGTGGAGGACTGGTCCCAGGACCTCCTTCGTATACCAAAATTCATGGATGCTCAGTCCCTGATATAAATATGGTGTAGTATTTGCATATAACCTATATATATCCTCCTATATACTTAAAATCATTTCTGAGTATCTTATAGTACCTAATACTATGTAAATAGTCATGATAATATATTTTTTAAAGAATAATGACAAGAAAAATGTCTGCATCTTCAGTACATCATTTTTTTTTTACTAGAATATTTGTCATCTGTGGTTGGTTGGATCCAGGGATGTGAACCCTTAGATATGGAGGGTCAACTGTACTTGTAGAGACAGTAAAATGCAAAGGTGCAGCCTTCCCATAATGTCTTGCCCTACAGAAAGACACAAACAGAAAAGGGACCAGATGACACGATAATACACGTAAGGGGAAGGGCAGTCAGCCGCCAAGATGCTGAGTCCATGTCACAGCTAAGTATTATATTAGATTGGTACAAAAGTAATTGCAGTTTTTGCCATTAAAACACTTTTTTAAAAATGACAGGAAACAAATTTACAAGAAAAAAACAAGCCCATCCAAAAGTGGACAAAGCATATGAACAAACACTTTTCAAAAGAAGACATTTATCTAGCCAACAAACATATGAAAAAATGCTCATCATCACCGGTCATTAGAGAAATGCAAATCAAAACCGTATATCACATTGAGATACCATCTCACACCAGGTAGAATGGTGATCACTAAAAAATCTGGAGACAATAGATGCTGGAGACGATGTGAAGAAATAGGAACGCTTTTACACTGTTGGTGGGATTGTAAATTAGTTCAGCTACTGTGGAAGATAGTGTGACAATTTCTCAAGGAAACAAATATCATTAGACCCAGCAATCCCATTACTGGATATATACCCAAAGGATTACAAATCGTTCTACCGTAAAGACACATGCACATGCAAAGACTTGGAACCAACCCAAATGCCCATCAATGATAGAGTGGATAAAGAAAATGTGGCACATATACACCATGGAATACCACACAACCATAAACAACGATGAGTTCATGTCCTTTGCAAGGACATGGATGAAGCTGGAAACCATCATTCCACTGACAGAAGAACAGAAAACCAAATACCACATGTTCTCACTCATAAGTGGGTGTTGAACAATGAGAACACAAGGACACAGGGAGGGGAACATCACACACTGGGGCCTGTTGGGGGGTGGGGGAGCTATGGGAGGGATACTAGGGGACGGGTTGAGGAAGGATAACATTAGGAGAAATACCTAATGTAGATGGTGGGTAGATGAACGCAGCAAACCGCCAGGGCATGTGTGCACCTATGTAACAATCCTGCACGATCTGCACATGTACCCCAGAACTTAAAGTATAATAATAAAATAAAAATAAAAAATAAAAATGACAGGAATTGTAATTACTTTTGCACCAATCTTGAGTTGTTAGTTTTATAGGCTGCAGCTCTATGCTACAAGTGACTCGAGGTGGAGTCTCAAGAGTTCATCAGAACCCAGGTGATGAGAAACTGTCTCACTCTCTCCTTCCCAAAAGATCAAGAGGCAAATGATATCCTCCATATTCCCATGTTCCAGTTAGATTACAGAACAGTCTTCCAAGGTTCAGTCAGGTCATCTGCGACAAAACCCTGCCCAGCTGTGGATTAAGCGGCCATACACCAGGCCATCAGCATGCTGGCAAGAGTAAGAACAGTGGCAAGAAAGCCAGTTAAGGAGCTACTGCACATAGGACAGGAAAGACATAGTGGCTTTGGTAAAGTAGAGATTGCCTGACACGGGCCGATTTGATTTTCATTTTTGAAGTGGAAGAAATAATCACTAATTAACTCATACTGGGGTAAGGCACAGAAGAGATAAAGTGAAAAATCAAGGATGATTTTATAGGCAGATTTCTGGCTTGAAAAATTAGATGAAAAACCTAGAAAAATCAAGGTTTCTGAGAAAATAAGGAGTGGGAAACAACACAAGTAGGAGTATTTGCCTTTGAAAGGAAAAGATACATCCATTAAATCAAAAGAAAATGGTAATTTACATTTTCTCAAAGATGTATAAAAAACAAAGGGTTGGACATTGAGAAGGCTAGTTCAAGTCAAGCTAGAAAAAATAAAAAAGTAGTAAAATAATTATCTCAAAGTTAGAAAATGAACTTAGTAGGGGAACATAGTAAACGTCACTAAGCAGTACTGAGAATCCACTTGAGATCTGCAAACATCAGTATGAAAATGGTCTGTTCGATAATTCTTCAGCAATGTTGGGCTGCTTGAAAACAGGCATGAAGGAAACATAGCTATTACTTGGTTTGGGTTCTGAAAGAGGAATACAGAGTCAGGGGCAAAGGAATTGAGGGTGTACGCAAGGAAGCAAAAATGAACTTTGAGCTGAACAAGACAGATGATGCATAAGAGAGTGAGGTCAAAGTGCAGAACTTCAGCAGTGAAGAGGGGCGGTGACAGTGAATGGAGAGTGGAACATTCAAAATCAGGTCTACAGAGTGGAGGTGCTGATAAGGATCCAGGTGCAACCACTGAGAGGCCAGTGGTGGGATAGAGAAAAAGACTGGAAAACTTAAAACATAGTGTTGTTATATTTGCTAGCTGCTATTTGTTATCCACAAGAAATCACTAAAATGATTGCTACAGGGGAGAAGAAAACTAGGCCATGCACTAAAGTATTCTATGAACGGGCAGAAGGTTCTTCTTGGAAGAAAGATAAGGAAAGGAGGCAAGAATAGGACTTCAAAGACCCAAGGGGGTCTTTATTAATTATTCTGAAGTGACAGTAGAGCAAAGAGGACATCTACTTAATCTCCTGCTACTGAAGCACATGGAAAATAAGAATAGAAAAAGCTTCTACCTGAGGTAGGCAAGGTCCTGAAGGGACACTTCTGTCAGTAATTACGTCAAGGAAGCAACTAAGATATTGGGGGAAAAGACCACAGATGTGTGTTAGCTGCTCTGAACTTGGGAATGTATCATTAACTTATGTCCATGGAAGTTCAGCTCATTAGTTTAGACAAGGGATCGGCCAATTATGACAAGCAAATCAATCCCCCAACCAATTTTGTATGGCCATTAACTAAGAATGTTTTTTATATTATTGTTTTATTTTATTTTTTGAGACAGCATCTCGCTCTGCTACCCAGGCTGGAGGTTAGTGGCACAATGTGGCAGAGTCTCAGCTCACGGCAGCCTCTGACTCCTGGGTTCAAGCAATTCTCCTGCTTCAGCCTCCCGAGTAGCTGGGATTACAGGTACCTGCCAACACACCTGGCAAATTTTTATATTTTTAGTAGAGATGGGGTTTCACCATGTTGGCCAGGCTGGTCTTGAACTCCTGACCTCAAGTGATCCACCCACCTAGGCTTCCCAAAGTGTTGGAATTACAGGCGTAAGCACCGTGCCCAGGCGGTTGTTGTATTTTTAAAGGGTGGCAAACACACGTATGTTCACGAATATGCAACAGAAACTACATTTGGCCTATGCTGCCTAATATATTAAATATTTACTTTCTGGCCTTTTACAAAGAAACAGTTTGCTAGCCTCTAGTTTACAAAAATAAGTTACCTTTACTTTGTTTCATGGCCATGAACTATAGACGTTGTCTTACAAAAATGTGCCACTGACTTAGAAGCGGTCTAGAAGAAGGGAGCACAAGTTATCACCCCATGTGAACATGTTTAACAGGTAAGGATTAAGGACATCTTAAGCATCACTCTAAAGACAAGTTATCTCTGAGGCTACTTTGATCCAACTAGGAGTGACATAATTACTATGGTCCTAAATGGTAAACACATTCATTCAATAAATGCTTATCTAATCTAGTTTCCCAGCAGTGTAGCTTATTAGTTATAATCTTTGCTTTGACAACACAGGGGAAATTAGAAACAAATATTTAAGAAGGAGGACAATCTGTCATTTTTCACAAGTTATTCATCTAACAGTAGGGGCTTTAAGTGTCAGTTTAAGCAATTCTTAATCTCTTTCATGTAATTTATAACTCAGTTTTTACAACCATTTTCAGACTTAACTATGAGCCAGAAGCGAGAGAGAAGGTTACTGTCCATATCACAAAATGTGAAATTAGGTAATCATAAATACACACACACACGAAAAAAAAACATTTTTTGTCCAAAACATTCGAGCTGGGAGAGGGTTATATTGCTTCCTCCCAGCCCGAAATTAAGATGAAAAAGATTAAACAACTTTTTGCAGATGATGTCTATCTATTTTAGCAACTTATTATAAATGAAAAGCAATGTTCATTTTAAAATAAATCTAACACCATTTTTGAAACTGCAAATGAAACTCTCATTGTATAAGAGAATGTCAATACCAAATTCTTGTATATTGACAATTATGTACCATAATCAATGAATATAATTTGAAACTCTCAAGTTATTTATTTTCAATTCAAGCGTAGACAATTAGGCCACTGCAGTCATTTCCACATCTGAGTCACTTGATTCATCATTTAGTTCCAGTTCTCCTAAATTTTCATCATTTAGTTCCAGTTCTCCTAAACTTTCATCATTTAGTTCCAATTCTCCTAAATTTTGATGTACAGTTATAACAGTTTTCCTCTTACACTTCTTCGGAATTGCATCATTAGCGCAAATTTTTCTCATTTTAATGTTTGGCAACTTCTTCAGATCAAAGTCCCATTCCCTAGACAAAAGGAAAAAAAAGAGTACAGAGTGTTGAAGTGAAAAAACAGGAGACAGTAAATTTTTGAAACTCAGAGGATCCTCCAAATTCAAAACTTCAAAAGCACTAAAGGAAAATATTAAGCATAAATTACAAGAAAGCTGTTCTATTCTTTCATCCTCCCTGAGTATCTCCTTCTCTCAGGCTACCCAGATCAAGAAATCACAATCAAAAGTAGAAATTGTTATCATACCTGACAAATCTCCAAAATATAGTCAGAAGAGGTTTTCCTTTTCACACACAGAAGTACATCCCAGTTAAGTTTCAGAAATCAAACAACTGTTATTCTTATAATGGAAAATATTCAGTTATTCAACCTCAGTATTTTCTGTGATAATTAATTACTTTAGAAATAATATGGATATTGTTTTGGGAACTGAACTCTAACCAGAAGGCTATACTCATCTCTTTTCTTGCTTCTGGCTTTGTTTGGAGGGAGTAGAAGATACATTGTTTTAGAAATAAAGGGCATATTTATATATTTGATTACAGGCAAAATAAAAAGGTATAAAAAGGAACTTAAGCTCCATAAATTTAAATTATAAATACATGCTATACATAAGCTCAAAAGCGAACTGCATCTTAAACATGATAGATGAATTCTATTAAAGCTAATTTAGTTTCAATGAATTCAAAAGTACAGAAGATGACTGGATTTAAATTTATCTAATTTCAATTAACATTAAATATAAGAGCCATCAACATGGTCTAGTTAAGACCAAAGTGCTTAATACAACAGAACCTGTGTTTAAAAACTAAAACACTGCTTGCTGATTCATTTGTTTCTTATAGATTCTGGATATTAGGCCTTTGTTGAATGCAAACAGTTAGAGAATATTTTCTCCCATTCTATAGGTTGTCTGATTACTGCCTTGACAGTTTCTCCTGCTGTGCAGAAATTAGGTCCCATTTGTCCAACTTTGTTTTTATTGCAATTGCTTGAAGGCTTAGTCATAAATTCTTTGCAAAGGCTAGTATCAACAAGGGTATTCCCTAGGTTTTCTTCTAGGAGTTTTATATATTATCCTAAGTGAACTAAGTAAGTAACACACAAACACAAAAGCAAATACTACATGTCTCACTTAGAAGTAGGAGCTAAACATTAGGTACATAAAGTCATAAAAATGGGAACAACAGACACTGGGAAATACAAGACAGGGGAGGAAGAGGGGTAAGAGGTAAGAAAAACCACCTCTTGTGTGCTATGCTCACTACCTGAGTAATGGACTTATTCTTACACCAATCCTTAACATTACACAATATACCTTCGTAACAAACCTGCACATGTACCTCTGAATTTAAAATAAAAGTTGAAAAAAGAGAAAAAAAAAACCTAAAAAATTGAAATCCTACTCAGTAGCTTCTACAACTAGAGACCGCTGGACAAAGCGAGTCTTGATGACTTAACCTGTTCCCTGGAATCATTCCTATAACCATCTCCTCTGCGAAAGAGGCTGCTACACAACAGCCTAGGGATGTGACTGAGCCATCACGTCTGTTGCTCTTATTTCTTTTTTTAAAAAAAATAAGAACTAAGGGAGGAACAGTGAGATCACATACTTTGAGGTACTATAATAATAATGTATCTTAAACCATTTTGAAAAACAAGCACACCAGGTCACTATCCTGTCAATGCATATCAAGTATTTATAAGCGCAACTTCAGAAAATTCTTACTTGGTCTGATAAAAAAGAAAAGGTTAAAAGAAACCCCTGATTTTCTTTTAGTTCCACCGTCTAGACTCAAAGGGGAAGAAAGTTCACTTGTCACGTACTTTACACACAGCGTCAAGGCAACAATACAAGACAGACTCACCTAAATGTTTTCAGATTACTTGCATTTAGAATGTCCGGAATCTCTGGAAAAGAGAATAATTTATCTCCATTAGGCAAAGTTTTCTAAATGACACAATTTTACAGTTCCCTCTTTTGTTATTTTTATACAACAAATAATTTTTAGCAAAAATATCCAAAAGAAAATAAAATTTCAAAGTATTGCTACAATTAACATGAAAAGTTTGACTTAAGAAAAATGCCATTAAATGATCAGTTCTAGCATAGACTCCATGAAATAAAACAAAGCTATTAACAAAATAAACCCTTTCCTTTTTAACAATAAAAGGTACCTGGCAAAGTATAACTATCAATCCGCTAAAATAACATGCCAGGTTATATATTTTTTCTTGGTGAAAAGTATAACGTTTTCAAACATGTAATAATCTACCTTCACAGGGTAGAATTTATCACAGGAATGCAAAAATTATTGTTTTTAAAAAATCTTATTTTTCTAAATGTGAAAAAAGACTTTTTCAAATTAAAAAAAAATCTGCTTAAAGAAGTTCAATAAAACTTAAACCTATTTTTAATTAAAAACAGGTATATGGTAGTTTCTTAGCTTGTTTCAAAAGTTCATCATAAACCAACATGCATGATCACACTTAAATTGGTGAAATACAAGAGGCATGAACAAAAAAATTGGAAGATTGTTGCAAAAAATCTCGTCAATTCAATACAATGTTAAATGACATTTAGTATCCAGCAATAAAGAAGATAAAAATAAGCATGTTTGTTACAACTAGATACTGACTTTTTTTTTTTTTTTGAGATGGAGTTTGCCCAGGCTGGAGTGCAATGGCGCGATCTCGGCTCACTGCAACCTCTGCCTCCTGCATTCAAGTAATTCTCCTCCCTTAGCCTCCCAAGTAACTGGGATTATACCATACTCAGCTAATTTTGCATTTTTAGTAGAAACAAGGTTTCTCCATGTTGGTCAGGCTGGCCCCGACCTCCCAACCTCAAGTAATCTGCATGCCTTGGCCTCCCAAAGTGCTGGGATTACATGCAGGAGCCACCGTGCCCAGACTATGTTGACTTTTTACAACAGTTTCAGAGAATAAATAACAGTATGAGATGCTAGGTGTTAAGAGGTATAAATAAGCACAAAAAAATTTTTTTAATGAAACTTATTGAATTAGAAATATTTACACCACATGAGGAGAAGAGAGGGGATGGTCATATCTAGTCTTCTCAAAATGTTATCAAAATGGAATTTGGTGACAATCTCCCCACAAGAAAACTGACACCTGTAAACTCATCAGAGTCTGTTCACCAGAGCCATCCTGTTTCTGGGAAAAGCACTGCAGCATAGCAGATCTGAATTTTAGTCCTAGCTGTATCACCAGCAAATGGTTTACTTTGGATGTGCTCTGATAAATACTACCAACTAATCTGGCTGCTACATGTTAAACAGACTTTAGTGGGAAAGAGTGGAGGCACAGAGAGCAACTGGGAGGCTATTACCACGATAGTGGGGAGACGACAGTGGCTTGAACCAGGGAGGTGGGAAGTGGTAGTAGTAGTTGTCAAAGTCACCAGATTCTAAACACTCTGCTGACAGGCTGCATGTAGACTGTGAAAGTGACTCTAGTTTCTGATCTGAGCAACTGCGCAAGTGGTGATGCCACTGACTGGAGAAAGAAACCTACGGGAGGAGCAAGGTTTAGGAGAAAAGCTGACCTTTGTTTTATGACATGTCAAGTCTGAGATGCCCAAAAGACATGCAAATAGAGAGTTTGAGAAACCCAAGTGTGATACTGCACATCTGGAGTTCTAGGGACAAACTAAGGTTGACAAGATGAACATGAGAGTAATCAGTATTACTATCACAGTGAAAAGATATGATGTCACTCTCACAAAATCGATAGTTTTATTGTAGAGGAAAAAAAAAGAATCAAAAATTATTCTAAATCCTTACAAAGAAAAGGATACCAAAGGAAGAAAACCAAATGAAATAAACAATATATAAAATAAAACCTTTGAAATCAATCACAAATTGACACTGCTCTGTAATATAAAAGGAAAATAAAAAATCAGTGAGCACACCAAGGCCATATCCTTCATACTGCTGTCGCTCTCGCTCCATCGTCTGCTTGATGACAGTCTCCCGGGAACAGTGCCGCCTCCCCTGCCTGTCCTTGATACTGTTATGTAACTCAATCTGCTCCAGCTCACTGCTGAATCGGTTTAAGTACCTGAAAAATAAGAATATGATTTGTGTTATATACAAAGTCTACGGATTTGGCATTTATTGCTTAATGGAAAACTTAGTATCCAGCTTTCGTGTGCCCTTTAAATGTTTATGCTCCTCTGGAGTCCTCAGGTCCTCAAACCTCTTCTACCCATTCCCTGGATAACTCGACCATTTCCTTAACTTCAGTGACCAAATCGCAGCCTACTATCAAACTGCAGACCCTGACATTCAACCACCATCTCCAACTAGGTCCCCTAGTGGCTTCACCATTAGCACATCAAAACTGAACTTGTCATCGCCCTGTCCTCACCTACCCCCCACCAACCCCCTCTCTCCTGGGTTTCCTAACTCAGGAAACAGTTGTCCAGACAAGGAATCTGATGGCCTCGTTGACTGCTGTCTCTCCCTGTTATTCTACACCTAAGTTTTCACTAAACACTGAGACTTCTACCCTCTTAATATCTTTGGAATCTTTCACTTCTCTTTTCTTCATGCTATAAGCCATGCAAAGGCTACCATCATTTCTTGCCTGGACTGTTATACCAACCTTTCAACAGTTTCTTGGCCAGAGTCATGAACCTCTCAGTCTGTTTTCTTCATTCTCACTGTATCCTTTCTAATGTTAAGTATGATCTTTTTAGGTGCTTGCTGTAAAAGCCTCCTATGGCTCCTAATGTCCTCGGATAAGGTCCAAACTTTTAGAATGACATCTGAGGTCTTTCATGAGCTGGTTATCATGTATTGTACCTGCCACACTTCCCTCCTTGAACTTATTTTAGTCATATTAAATGTCTGGCAGATCACTAAATATGTTATCTTCATTCTTACTTCTGGCCATTTTAAATATCTTTCTGGCTAGGGGTTCTTTAAACTACCTTGCCTTGATCTGCTAACCCCTACCTTTTGCCAGTTATAGATGACACTTCTCCTGGAAGCCTGTCGTGATCCCAAGAAAGTGGTCCAACTACCACTCTGAGACCCAAATAGGTTACAAACCTCCTGTAGTGACTAAGCCAGGAAATGAATCCAAAGTCTTCCTGATAACCAAGCCCATTTGCTCTTCTACAACTCCAGAACACAGCTCTGTGTTTTAAAGAACCCCGCTGGAGAATTCCGTTTTCTGACCCTTTGCTCATAATATTCCCAGTGTTTACCTTTCGATTAGTTCACAAGCATCTTTCTTTGAATATCCCTTTTTTTGGGGATCAAGATGATTTTGAAACCACTGCAGTTTTTCACCTAAAAACAAGTACCAAGACACTTTACCACAACATCATTGTTTAAGCAAGGAAGTATTCATTATAATTCTCAACATTAACATGCTTAAAACAGAACCAAAATTTATGTCAATGTTAAACACAAAGCGTTGTGTGGGCTCACAGCTGATTAGAACAGTCTGTCACAAATTAAACTGTCGTCAGATTTTAATTTAGAAAAGAGAGAGGAGTGGGAGGGATGCTCTTCTGTGTATATTTCTTATCCAATATGGATGCAAAAAAGGAAAATAATCCTTTAATTGGGCATGAGTTTCTAAGTATTTATAAGCAAAGAATAGCTTGTCAAACATAATAAAATGAAAACTCCATTAATGATGAGAATGGTATTTGCTGAGTATTTAATAAGCTGCAGGCACTAGGTAAATAGTTTTATAATCCCATGATAATTAGTACTATTATTACCACCGTTTGTAAATGAGAGAGGTTAAATAACTTGTCCAGGGCCCCAAAGTTAGCAAATAAATGAAGCATACAAGAGCTGCCAGATACTGTGTAGAATAATTGAGATATATTAACAAAGAGCCAACAAAATTCATCCTTATGAGAAAACCTGAATATTGGGGTCACTTTCCGTTAGAGTTCTCAAGATTACATATTAAAAAAAAATCACCCTGTCCAGTATACTGCCACCCCATTTAAAAATACTATTCTATTACCTGAGGAAGCATTATAGATGAGGGTTCAAATATCTTTCATTTTAATAAAAGAGCCTAACAGTATTTAAATCTCAGACTTGTCAATAAAAAATTATTAGCAATAACTCTGAACAAAAAAAGTGACATGATGCTGAGATACAAACTGAATAGTATGTCTACACCATTAAATAAAAGTGAATTATTGTTTCTACCTAGGCCATAATCCTTCATAATTCTAATGGTTAGGGAGGTAGAGTTAAACTTCAGATAGACTAATAGATGGATATGTATATATGTGTAGACAGGTAGGTAGATAGATAAATATAAACTAACACTTTCTGGAAATCTTAGCTAGAAATCATTAACACTATTCCAAATTTAATGATTGATTTGTTTTGTTTAGGTCAAGTCTGATCAAATTCACTTTGATAAAAATAATATTTCACTAAAAGAGTAAAAAGAAAAAATAGGTATAGGGCAGAAATTCCCTATACTCTAGCCAGAATTTCAAACAAGTAAGCCCACTTACCAGTAAGGTTGAGACGTAAGGCCTTTTCATTCTTCAGTCTTTGAAGGAAAGGTATATATGGATATGTGTTAGAAAATTTCCAAAGCAAGTTTTAAAACTCTAACAATAACAACCAAAAGACTGGCTAAAGAACTCTAATTAAATGATCATTCTTTTACAAATTTGAAAATAATTTTGTTAACAGAAACACTAAATACCATGCTTCTCTTTTAAATCACTAGAACGAAATTTTATCAGAAACTTTTTATAAGCTCCTCAATGTCTAAAGGAAGCCTATCAAACAAAACAGTTGAAACACTAAAAGCCGGACTGAATTCTGAACGTTCAATGGGTTTTGTAATATGCAGAATACTTGTGTACAAGAGTAATGCAAACCTTTGGAAGATTGAGTGCTGCCACCAAGACCAAAATGCACTATTATCATTTTTAAACGTCAAAAAAAACAAAACGGAATGATTACTTTCCATGAATTTGAAAAGAATTATAACAAACAAAAACTTCATTTATTTTCAGAAAGTGTATAGGTAATACATGCCTCCTATTTACTGATACTCTAAACACTTATTCATTCAGGAGACCTCTGGATACCAAGTTTTTGCCAGACTTCATTTTCTGATAGCCCCAAGGGATACAGCAATGAACAAAAAAATCCACTGTCCCTGTCTTAACAAACATTAAAATCTAAGATTAATAAAAACACAGAGAAGCATACAGAGCCACAAAAGCATATTTAAAAAGCAACTACTATATGTTTTAGGATTTTGGAAGGTTTTCCAGGGAAGTAAACTTTAAGCTGAGACCTGAACATGCAGAGAAGTTATTCAGGTTTAAAAAAAAAAAAATAGGGACTACAATTATGGGAAAAGAAAAATCTTAGCCATAGGAGAAGGCTTTGTATAAAGCAGGAAGTATAAATAGCTGTTATCCACAAAGAAGTACGCAAACCAGATTTACCCTCCCATTTTACACAACTAGAGAACTGGATAAATAAAATGAAATCTTTGTTATTACAGCCAGTGCTCAATTTACGACCACAATTGGTTCTGACAGACCAGTCGTAACACGATTTGGTTGTAAGTTGAGTAGGCTGTATGTACAGTACTGTGAAATGATGTTACAAAAATATTTAAGTCATATTTTATCATAATTTTCTTTCATTATTGTTACATATCATTTTCTTTGTTCATTTTATGCCATTTGTATCATCTCTACACCATTTTGTTTCTTATTTTTACATTCGTCAGGTTTAAGTAAAACACTGCATTACCAGTACAACTGGTTTAATATTTGCAAAACATGCAAAATTACAAAATACAGGTGCATACAAAAATACAAAATACAGGTGTAAAAAATACCATAGGAAACATTTTCCCAATTGCAAAACATATCAAAATATATAAACATGTAGGAAACATTTTATTGGCCGCTGGTGCTTGGCTACAGATTGTTGATGTCGTCATCTGAGGCAGCAGTTGGGGTTACCTGAGTTGGTTTTTTCATAAACATGGTGAGCTTTGTCTGAATCGCATGTTTCTTTTTTTCTTCATAAATTTCACGATACGGACGAAACACATTGCACCATCCGTTCAATCCTTGCAAATTGTTCAATGTTTGGGTCCATTGCTTCAAAATGTATAAGAAGTTTATTCAGTAAAGATAAAACGTCTGATAATCCCTTAGTGGTGAACTTTCTTTTTTTTTTTTTTCCCCCATTTATTTATTTTATTGCATTTTAGGTTTTGGGGTACATGTGAAGAACATGCAAAATTGTTGCATAGGAACACACGTGGCAGTGTGATTTGCTGCCTTCCTCCCATCACCTACATCTGGCATTTCTCCCCTTGCTATCTCTCCCCAGCTTCCCGCCCCCCACCGTCCCTTCCCTATTTCCCCCCAATTGACCCCAGTGTGTAGTGCTCCCCTCCCTGTGTCCATGTGTTCTCATTGTTCAACACCCGCCTATGAGTGAGAACATGCGGTGTTTGATCTTCTGCTCTTCTGTCAGTTTGCTGAGAATGATGGTTTCCAGGTTCATCCATGTCCCTACAAAGGACCCAAACTCATCGTTTTTGATGGCTGCATAATATTCCATGGTGTATATGTGCCACATTTTCCCTATCCAGTCTATCTTTCTTTCTGGCTCGTCCTCTTCTTTCTCTGCTTCTCTTCTTTCTTCTTCTGCCACTCTTTCTTCTTCCAGTTCGATTAGCTCTTCATTTGTAAGTTCTCCAGATTCTTGTCTAGCAACTCTTTGACATCTTCCATTTCACACTCCAAAGAAAGGTCTTTAGCGAGTTTTACTACTTTTTCCCGAATCCTTTCAAGTTTATGTTCACTGTCAAATCCGTCAAAATCATTAACATAGCCCTTAACACAATTTTTCCAGATGCTATTCATGGACTTTGTCGTCACAGCCTTCCAGGTGGTAGCGATATTCTTGATACACATCAAAATGTTGTAGTGTTTCCAAAAATCTACAGCGGAGCAGTCGTGGCTAGCGATTGTGGTCTTAAAGTCGAATGGTCATAAGTTGCATAGGTCATAAGTCGATCAATACCTGTATTATTTTTAGAGGTAGGGCCTTACTCTGTAGCTCAGGCAGGAGTGCAGTAGTGCTATCATTGCCCACTGCAGCCTCAAACTTCTGGGCTCAAACTCCTGGGCTCAAGCAATCATCTTGCCTGCTAGGACTATTTTCCACTATAGCTGGCTAATTTTTTTTTTTTTTTTATTTTTGTAGAGACAGAGTCTCACCATGTTTCCCAGGCTTGTCTCAAACTCCTGGCCTCAAGCAATCTTCCAACCTCGGCCTTCGAAAGCACTGGGATTACAAGGATGAGCCACCATACCAGTTATAGGAGAAAATATTCATAACACAAATAACAAAGGACTTGTATCTAGAATATACAAACAGTCTTTACTACTTAATAACAGATTAATAACCCAGTACCAAAAAGGCAAAAGATGCCCAACATCATCAGTCATCAAGAAATGAAAAATTAAAAATTATATACCTACTAGATTGGCTAAAATTAAAGAGGGAAAACAAAATCTCTGACAATATAACATGTTCAAGAAGATACACAGTAAATAGAACTATCATATGCTGGCAGTGAAAATATAAAATGGTACTGTCACTTTGAAAAAGGTAATTTCTTATATACATAAACATATGATCCAGCAACTCTTATAAACCCAATTTCCTATAAACTCAAGCAAACATCTTACATATGTTGACCCAGCAAGTTTTATAAACTGAATCTCTTATAAACTCAAACATCTACCCAACAATCATAGTTCTAGAAACTAAAAGAAAAATGAAAACATACGTCCACACAAACACCTGTATGTGAGTGCTCATGGCAACTTTATTCCTAATAGCAGAGGTTGACAAGTATTTTCTTAAATGGTCAAGTGGTCACATTTTAGACTTTGGGGTCCATCTACCTGTCACAATTACTCAACTCTGCCACTGCAGCATGAATGTAGCCATAGAAAACACAAAAGAAACCAGCATTGATATTTTCCATAAAAACTTTTCATAACAGGTGGCTAATGCCTTAGCTTGCAGACCCCTGATAACAGCCAAAAACTAATTATATCCAAATGAACACAGACAGTGAATTGATAAGCAAGTTGCATATCCAGTGAATGGATATAAATAAATTGCCTGCGGATGGAATAATATTCCCAACATAAGGAAAGAACAACTAATACATAAAATGGCATGGATAAGTCTCATAAACATTATGCTATGTGAAAGATGCTGGCACAAAAGACCACATACAGTATAATCCCATTTATAGTAAGCATTAGAAACATAAATCTCACCTATCAAAATAAAGAGCAAATTAGTGGCTGCCTGAGATGAGGGGTGAGGACTGACTGGAAGGTGCACAGGGAATTTTCTAGGAAGATGAAATTGTGCTACATACGGATCAGGGTAGCTACATCAATGTATACAATTGTCAAAAACCACACTTAAAATGTGTTCACTTTATTATATATTAATTAAACCTCAAAGTTGATTTTAAAAAACAAAGAACACTTCATAAAAAGTTGGAGAATGGCTCTGAGAGGAATTTGTTTCTTTTAAATAAGGCTGGAGGGAAGAATCTAGTTAGAAGTCAAGCCGCAGTAACTCCAAATGGACTCAGTGGGAATCTGCACTTACAGTGGTATTGGTGGAATGAAGAAAAGTAGAGAGATTAATTCTTAAGATAGACAATGTGTAAGCACGATTTTTAAAGAGAATCAATTAAATGTAGTGTATCAGTAAGATTAATTCTCAAAGGCAGTTGTTTCTGCGATTCTTACCCATGCTGCTTAGTTTCCTTTGTTAATTTTCCACTTGGAGTCATTTTCATTTGCTATCTATGTCAAAATGTTGCTATGCTGAGAAATCATAAAACAAAATCACATCATATAAACGAGCCACTTGCTGCTTGTAAATTGTTCATTGATCAGAATGTACTAGTCTTCAAACCATCCTAGTTTCTGTTATATAGTCTAAATCAGAGCTTTTCAAATGTTGAAGATAAAGAATATGTTTGAACTTTTATTCTAGCATTGTTAACTACTCCTACAGTATTTTTTTTTTTTCTTTTTGAGACAGAGTCTCACTCTGTCACCCAGGCTGGAGTTCAGTGACATGATCTTGGCTCACTGCAACCTCTGCCTCCTGGGTTCAAGTGATTGCTTCAGCCTCCCAAGCAGCTGGGATTACAGGTGCCGACCACCATGCCCAGCTAATTTTTGCATTTTTAGTAGAGACGGGATTTCACCATGTTGGCCAGACTGGTCTTGAACTCCTAACCTCATGTGATCAACCCGCCTCAGCCTCCCAAAGTGCTGACATTACAGGTATGAGCCGCCGTGCCCAGTCTCCTACTGAATTTTTAAGTAAACTGAAGACATCACTAAACTTTTGCATCTATCACTCATCAAAAGGCACAGGGCACTCCCTAATAGATACCCTTCCCCACCTTCCTCCTATCTGTCCTTCTTCTGGAAAAGAAAACCTAGGAAGCAGTACAAAGAATCCTGGATTCCATGGAAACATATTAAAACTACATACTCCAGTCTGCCTGGTTACCACTGTTACTTAGGAAACCAATTTTCTTTGGTAGGCAGACACTACCAAAAGGTGGCAAGATCTAAGATGGTCCCCAATTATTCTTGCCTCTTAATATTTATGTCCCTGTCCTCCATGGGTATGGTTGGACTTAGTGGCACACTTCTAACAAATACGATAGTGCAGTAGAGACAGATGTCATTACAAAATTAGATTAAAAAGACTTATTCATTCTCTGTTGCTCTCTGTCTCAGAGCTTTTGCTCTGGAGAAAGCAAGCTGTCATGTTCTGAGTAGTCTTATGAAGAGGCTCATGCAGTAAAGATTGATGCCTCCAGTCAACAGCCAGCCATGACCTGAGGTCTGCCAACAGCCATGTAAAGAAGCTTGGAAGCAGAACTTCTCCGTAGCAAGCTCTGAGATGAATGCAGTCCCATACAACAGCTTAGCTGCAGGCTTATGAAAGACACTGAGTCAGAAACACCCAGTTAAGTGGCACTGGGATTCCTACATGATCCAGAAACTGTGCTTGTTTTAAGCTGATAAATTGTAGCATAACTTCTTATGCAGTAACAGTTACTAAAACATCTGGTGACTGCTGTTCATTTCTAAGAAGCCACAGGTATCCAAGTTCAAGTTAAGTACTATTGGTACCTTTTCTATGACCTTGCTTAAAGTTGTCCCAACTATCTGAGTATGTTGTCACCAATCATCTTTTGAAATGGCGCAGGGAATCAACAGCATTTCAACATGCCTTTTGTGACCACACTTCACAGTAAAGTATGATTCGTGGTCGCTGATGCTGCTACTCAAAAAACTGACATCTATGGTGGCCTAAGCCTATGATTTTATAGCATAAAATTTGTTAGGTACTATTACCTAACATATTTTTGTATATTTGGTTCTATGGCCATGCCTATTGAGATAATGACTTTTTAAAAATAAATTTTTAAAAGGGAAAAGAAAACATTCTATTTAGAATATTGTCCAAGCAAAAAAATTAAGTGATACCTTTCTACTCTGTATTACTAAAACAAAAGTCTTGGCAAATAAATAGAATTTTCTTAGGACAACA
>NW_022437007.1:1420987-1477478 GCF_009761245.1 Sapajus apella
TCCATAATTTTTCTATAATGCTAATTTTGTAAATCAATATACAACATGCTAAATATACTTGACAACATACAAACATTCTAGGCTTGCTGACACAATTATTGTGAACCAGGTACTTAATCGCCAGATCTTTTCACCAAGCATATACAAAAGTTATATCTCAGACTCTACAGCAGGTACAGCATCTACAGAAGGTAATAGTATGTGCTTGATTTTAAGAGTATCTACTTGATTTTAAGAGGGATAAAATATCTCCTTTTAAAAAAAATGATATTTAAGGAAAATAGATAATAGTATGTGTCAGCAATTCTCAAGTGTGGTCCCTAAACCAGCAGCAACAGCACCAGCATTACTTGGAGACTTGCTGGAAATGGAAACCCTTAGGCCAGAAACCCCTAGGCCAGAAACCCCAATCTTCGGAACAGGAAATTCTAGCAGTTGGAACAACAAACAGTTTTAATAAGTTCTACAGATGTATGTCATGTCCACAAGTTTGCAAAATACTGATATATATGGCAGCAGAAAGTACAAATCATAGTAGTAATAAATCATGTTAAAAAAGCAAAAATTATAAAAGTGATACACAAATAGCTGAAATTTGAAAACTGTTCTAAAGCAAAACTATCAGCGTAGTAAATCTTTATGTTAAAAAAAAACAAAAACAAAAAAAGCCAATCCCCAGAAAAGAAAGAAAATTTGACTCTGCTATCACAAGACTTGATTATTTTCTTCTAGCCAAACTACAGTGAAACAGCTAACCTTTACTAAATAAGGCTTAAGCAAAAAAAATCAACATTTAAAAATATACTGGTTTCCATCATCTAGTATGCAAATGTATGTAGCATTCATTAAAATGGCAAAACTATTCTAAAATAGTCAAAATGATGATTTTTATTTGATCTTCATTTTAAGGGATCTTTGAAACGGCCTTCTTTCACCTTCTTCTCAGTCTCACTTGTGGAATGGTCCTGTTTCCCAACCTCTAAATGGTAGAGGGCTACCAGACTCAGTCCTTGGCTCTCTTCTCTTCCCCATCAACAGTTACTCCATAGGTGAACTGATCTTATCCAGTCTCACAGCTTGGAATCCTATATGAATGCTGATTGCTCCCAAATTGATGTCAACACCCCTAACCTAACCTCTGAACACCAGACCCAACAAATCTAACTATCCATTCCATATCTCCTCTTATATGTCTCATGGGCACTTTAACCTATATGCCATATATATCATATATATATATGATATATGTGTATATATATATATATGGGATATATATATACATATATCATATGTATATATATATGATATATGTATCAGCATAGTTCGCTGCCTCACATTTTTCAACCCTATTCAAATATAACTTCATCAGAGAGGGCTTCTATGACTATCCCATGTAAAACAGAACATCTCCCTCACTCCCCATCCCATAACCATTTTACATTTTTCATTGCACTTATAATCAACTGCTACTTAAATTACTAACCTGTTTTAGGTAAGCTCTAAAAGAGTAGAGTCCTTTTTCAGTTTTACTCTCTGCATACAGAACACAGTCAACAAATATTTATGAAAGGGAGAGAATACTGTGAAAGAATAGATGTTTGAAAGATAAATGTATAAAGGGGCTTTTTACCAACGAGTAATACACATGATAGAAAGATACTTACTTTTCCTTTTTTTCTTGTTTGTGAGCCTCTCTCGTGATTTGAGCTGCTTTTCTACTATATGGATGGATGACTTTTTTTTCCCGTCCTGCACTTTTTCCCTTTGGTGCTTTAGGCTAAAATGTATGAAAACATATGACACACATAGTCAGATATGTGAGTGCCTTCAGTCACAAAAATCTTTGCAAATAAATTTTCAAAAACAGTAATATAACAAATACAGTTAGCCAAAAACACTACTAGAAAAATTAGGAGACAAGCCAGACTTATTAAGTAATTCTAACAATCTGTTGCCATAGTAATGACAGAAATAATATATTCAGAGGTGCTCCGCAATGACAAAAGAAAGGCAGGCACAGAAGGAGTCAATAAGCTCGGCTCTTACACGTGTTCTATCTTCCAAGAAGATACAGGGAATACAGATAGTGAGAGACTCACAGCCAGAAGTTTGTTACAGTTAAGAAAATTAAGGGGATAGAGGTTATTAGTAGGAGTTTGATTGTAGATGCTTCACATGGAACAAGTAGGCAATGAATCCGGCAAAATCAAAGTTGGGTTTATGGCCTGTACAAATTAGTAATACAGAAAATAATAGAAGCTATCTCAAAATTAGTATATCCAAAAGGGAAACATATTACTTTCCCACTGAAGCCTTATGCCAATTAACCAGATCACAATTCATTCAGTCCTCCAAATTATACATCTCAGTTTTGCTTTTTTTTTTTTTCATTCCTACACAATCCAGTGTCTTACCTCACCTATAATGATTTAGCAATCAGATTTGGCTTTGTGTAATAAGAAACCAAAATATGGCATAACCCAGATTAAGTTTGGTTCTTTCCTGTTAAACTAGGAGCTGAAGGTTCTGCTCTACAAAGCCCCTAGGGATCCAGGATCCTTCCAACTTGTCTACCATCCGCAGGCTGTACCTGCTGTCTAGACCAAGACAGCCTAATACCAGGTCTATACTCAAGCCAGTACAAAGTAGGAAACGAAAAATCTGAAGGCACACGTCCCTTTTTTAAGAGCATGACCTGGGAAGTTGCAGATCCTTTTGCTCACATCCCATTGATCCAAATTTATTTACAGTGTTACATAAGGGAGAGTAGTAAACATAGTACTATTCTGTGAGACAAAGGATCCTTTCATATAGAAAAAAAGAAAGAATACATTAGGGGACAGCTGGCAGTCCCCAACATATCTATTCCAGAAAAAGGCCAAGTGGCTCTACAATCTTCTTCAAAACTATTGTCAATTGCTTAATTCAGTCCTCATAAGCATTCATAATCAGGATGGTCTTTAGGTTCTCCCTGCCAGGCCTTTTTTCAGCAAAGCTACAGAACTTGTCTTCACAAAATGCTAATATAGTAAAGTCCTTCTCCCCTGCTTAAAGCACTCCACCAGTTCACAATTAGGTCCCAAGTCTTTAGCACAGAAAACAATCTAGCCCCAACCTGCTTCTCCACCATTATTTCCCATGCTCCTCCATAAAAGATTCTTCACCCCATTCCTACTGAGCTTCTCACCATTCCAGAACATACCAAGCTGTTTCATAACTTCTTGAGACTGTATTTGTTATTACCTCTGCCTGAAAATTACCTTCCTATACATGCCCTTTGATAAAACTTTCCTTTGTAAAACTTTCTAGGCAGAACTATTTAAAATAACTGCAAATTCCTCATTCACAAATATACTCATTCTTTCAACATTCATTGAGTGCTCTGCTCAATTTTTGATAAACCTGATAAGATATATCCACATCTGAATCTTAGGGTATCACTGGAAGTTGGTTACAGGTATAGGAAAATAAGGAGAACCATCATATAAAAGCGTATATGTACTCTTTTATGTATCTCTCTGCTCACATGGCAGGTGCAGAGGAGAAAGGGAGGTGTAAAGAGGAATTTTTGAGATTAAAGTACCTAGCAAACATGAATCAAGTATAAACTTTCAGAACATTTGGCAGGCTGCCTCTAAGATGGACCCAATAAGCCCCACCTCCTGATACTCATGCCCTTATGAAATCCCCCTTCCTTTGAATGTGGGCTGAACCCACTGACTCACTTTTAATGAACATTTAGCAAAAGCAATGAAATGTCAATTCTGAGATTAGGTTATCAAAGGACTCTGGCTTCCATCTTGCTCCCTCTCACAGAAACCAGCTGTCATGTGGTGAGCTGCCATATGGAAGGGCCACGTGACAAATAACTGAGGGAGGTCTCCAGAAAACAGCTAGTGAAGAACTGAGGTCTGCAGTCAACAAAGAGCTGAATCCTACCAAGAACAAGCTTACCAAAATCCTACCAAGAGCAAGCTTAGAGGTAGATCCTTGACCAAGCACGGTGGCTCATGCCTGTAATTTCAGTGCTTTGGGAGGCCGAGGCAGGTGGATCACCTGAGGACTGGAGTTCATGACCAGCCTGGCCAACATAGCCATGCCACTCTAGCCTGGGAAACAGGGTCAAACTTTGTCTCAAAACAAAAACAACAAAAAGAAGTTGACCCTTCCCAGCTATGCCTTGAAACCACACCCCCAAGTGATATGGTCAATGCAAGCTTGTGAGAAACCTTGAGGGAGAGGAGCCTAGCAAGCCATGCCTGATTCCTGACCCAAAGAAAGGGTGAGATAATAAATACTGGTTTAAGCCGTCAAATTTTAGGATAACCTGTTACACAGGAATAAATAACGAATGCAGGACCAAAAAAATGAAAGCAAAGATGCATCCTGTGAAAACATATCTGATCCCACATATCATTCTTTTTAAATGCTTAAAAATATGAAAAAAAAAAAAAAAAAAAAAAAAAAAAAAAACAATCCTGAAGAAAAAATATAGACTCTCTGAAGCTGCTAGTGAAAGTACACAGTCATGAAGTTCCAGCAATATGTTTGAAACTACAAAAAATTTCCTTTAAAGAGTCAAACCCTTTCAGACCTGCTGCCAAGATGGCCAAATAGGAACAGCTCCAGAGCACAGTGAACTGAGAGCGAGGCAGAAGGTGAGTGATCTCCGCATTTCCAACCGAGGTACCAGGTTCATCTCAATGGGACTGGCTGGACAGTGGGTGTAGCCCAAGGAGGACAAACCCAAGCAGGGTTGGGCACTGCCTCACCTGGGAAGTGCAATGGGCCAGAGGACCCCACACACACACACAACCGAGGCCATCGGGAATTTTTCCAGCCACTCTGACACTTGGTTCAGATACTGCACCTCTCCTACAATCTTTACAGCCTACAGATCAGGAGATTCCCGCCAGGTCGACAAGTTCCGTGGGTTTCCAGCACAAATCTGGGCGGCTGTATGAACGGGTGCCTCCGGTTTCTAGCACAGATGTCAGGGGGCCGTTTCAGCAGGCACTGTGGGTTTCCAGCACAACTCTGGGCAGCTGTTTTAGCTGGTGCCTGGAATGCATGCCAGACACAGCCACCCATTACCCTGAAGGAAAAAAGGGGGCTGAAGGCAGGGAACTAAGTGATCTGGCTTGACAGGTCCCACCCCCACAAAAAGCAGCAAACTGAAACTCACTGGCTAGGGAGTTTCCCAGCCAGCGCAGCAGTTTGAGCTCAACCCTTGACAGCTGAGCTAGGCTGGGGGAAGGGCATCTGCCATTACTGAGGCAGTGCACCATTACCAAGGCAGTCCTAACCTTACCTATGTAAACGAAATCACAAGGAAATTTACACAGCAGCTGGGCGGTGCCCACAGCAGCCCAGCAATGTCTCTGCAGGCAGACTGTGACTAGACTTCCTCCTTGCTGGGCAGGGCATCTCTGAAAAAAGGCAGCAGCCCCTCCGGGACTTATAAATAAAGCTCCACCTTCCCAGGACAGAGCACCTGGACAAAGGGGTGAGTTCCGCTGCAGCAGACTAAAATGTCCCTGACAAGCAGCTCTGAAGGGAGCAATGGGGCTCCCAGCACCGCACTTGAGCTCTGATAGTGGACAGACTGCCTCCTCAAGTGACTCCCTGACCCCCATATATACAAAGAGACACCTCATTCAGGAGAGCTCTGGCTGACATCTGGTGGGACAAAGCTACCAGAGGAAGGAACAGGCAGCAATCCTTACTGTTCTGCAGCCCCCGCAGGTGATTCCCAGGCAAGCATCGTCTGGAGTGGACCTCCAGAGTCCTGCAGCAGAGGGGCCTGACTACTATAAGTAAAACTAAAAAAACAGAAAGAAATAGCTTCAACATCAACAGAAAGGATATCCACTCAGAGACCCCCATCCAAAAGTCACCAACTTCAAAGACCACAGGTAGATAAATCCACGAATATGGGAAGAAAGCAGGGCAAAAAAGATGAAATCTCCAAAAAGCAGAATGCCTCTCCTCCTCTAAGTGATCACAACTGCTAACCAGTAAGGGACAAAACTAGATGGAGAATGAGTTTGAAAAACTGACAGAAGCAGGCTTCAGAAGGTGGGTAATAACAAACTTCTGTGAGCTAAAGGAACATGTTCTAACCCAATGCAAAGAAACTAAGAACCTTGAAAAAAGGTTAGACAAAATGCTAACTAGAATAACCAGCTTAGAGAAGAACATAAATGACTTAATGGAGCTGAAAAACATAGCACAAGAACTTCACAAAGCATATACAAGCTTCAATAGCCGAATCAATCAAACAGAAGAAAAGATATCAGAGACTGAAGATCAACTCAATGAAATAAAATGAGAAGGCAAGATTAGAGAAAAAGGAGTGAAAAGAAATGAACAAAGCCTTCAAGAAATATGGGATTATGTGAAAAGACCTAATCTACATTTGACAGGTGTACCTGAATGTAAGGGAGAGAATGAATCTAAGCTGGAAAACACTCTTCAGGATACTATCCAAGAGAGTTTCCCAACCTAGCAAGGCAGGCCAACATTCAAATACAGGAAATAAAGAGAACACCACAAAGATATTCCTCAAGAAGAGCAACCCCAAGGCACATAATTGTCAGATTCGCCAGGGTTCAAATGAAGGAAAAAATGCTAAGGGCAGGCAGAGAGAAGGGTCGGGCTACCCACAAAGGGAAGCCCATCAGACTAACAGCAGATCTCTCAGCAAAAACCCTAAGGAAGAAGAGAGTGGGGGCCAATATTCAACATCCTTAAAGAAGAGAACTTTCAACCCAGAATTTCATATCCAGCCAAACTAAGCTTCATAAGTGAAGGAGAAATAAAATCCTTTATGGACAAGCAATTGCTAAGAGACTTCATCACCACCAGCCCTGCCTTACAAAAGCTCCTGGAAGAAACACTCAACATGGAAAGGAACAACCAGTATCAGCCACTGCAAAAACGTACCAAATGGTAAAGACCATCAACACAATGAAGAAGCTGCGTCAACTAACAGGCAAAAAAACCCAGCTAGTATCAAAATGAAAGGATCAAATCCACACATAACAATAATAACCTTAAATGTATATGGGTTAAATACCCCAATCAAAAGACACAGACAGGCGAACTGGATAAAAAGTCAAGGCCCATCAGTGTGCTGTATTCAGGAGACCCATCTCATGTACAAAGACACACATAGACTCAAAATACAGGGATGGAGGAATTTTACCAAGCAAATGGAGAGCAAAAGCAAGCAGGGGTTGCAATCCTAGTCTCTGATAAAACGGACTTTAAACCAACAAAGACCAAAAGACACAAACAAGGGCATTACATAATGGCAAAGGGACCAATGCAACAAGAAGAGCTAACTATCCTAAGTATATATGCACCAAATACAGGAGCACCCAGATACATAAAGCAAGTTCTTAACAACCTACAAAGAGACTTAGACTCCCACACAATAGCAGTGGGAGACTTTAACACTCCACAGTCAATACTGGACAGATCAATAAGATGGAAAATTAACAAGGATATCCAGGATTTGAACTCAGAACTGGACCAAGTGGACCTAATAGACATCTAAAGAACTCTCCAGCACAAATCACAGCACCACATCGCCCTTACTCTAAAATTGACCACATAATTGGAAGTAAATCACTCCTTGGCAAATGTGAAAGAATGGAAACCATAACAACCAGTCTCTCAGACCACAGTGCAATCAAATTAGAACTTAGGATTAAGAAATTCACTCAGAAGTGCACAACTGCATGGGAACTGAACAACCTACTCCTGAATGACTACTGGATAAACAATGAAATGAAGGCAGAAATAAAGATGTTTTTCAAAACCAATAAGAACGAAGACACAACGTACCAGAAACTCTGGGAAACATTATAAGCAGTGTCTAGAGGGAAATTTATAGCACTAAATGCCCATATGAGAAGCAAGGAAAGATCTAAAATCAACACCCTATGGTCAAAATTGAAAAATCTAGAGGAACAAGATCAAACAAATTCAAAAGCTAGCAAAAGACAAGAAATAACTAAGACCAAACCAAAACTGAAAGAGATAGAGGCATAAAAAACCCTTCAAAAAAAATCAATAAATCCAAGAGCTGGTTTTTTGAAAAGATCAACAAAATAGACCACTAGCCAGACTAATAAAAAAGAAAAGAGAGAAGAATCAAATAGATGCAACAAAAAATGATAAAGGGGGATATCACCACCAATTCCACAGAAATACAAACTACCATCAGAGATTACTACAAACAAATCTATGCACATATACCAGTAAACCTAGAGGAAATGAATAAATTCCTGGACACTTATATCCTCCCAAGACTAAATCAGGAAGACACTGAATCCCTGAATAGACCAATAACAAGGTCTGAAGTTGCGGCAGCAATTAATAGCCTACCAATCAAAAATAGTCCAGGTCCAGACCAGTTCACAGCTGAATTCTACCAGACATAAATCTTTGTACCATTCCTTCTGAAACTATTACAAACAATGCAAAAAGAGGGAATCCTCCCTAACTCATTTTATGAGACCAACATCATCCTGATACCAAAACCTTGCAGAGACACAACTGAAAAAGAAAACTTTAGGCCAACATCTGTGATGAACAACGACGTAAAAATCTTCAATAAAATACTGGCAAACCGAATGCAAGAGAACATCAAAAAGCTCACATCATGTTCAAGTAGGCTTCATCCTGGGGTGCAAGGCTGGTTCAACATAGAGAAATCTATAACCGTAATACATCACATAAACAGAACCAAAGACAAAAACCACATGATTATCTCAATAGATGCAGAGAAAGCCTTCAACAAAATCAACAGCCCTTTATGCTAAAAACTCTCAATAAACTAGGTATCGATGGAACATATCTCAAAATAATAAAAGCTATCTACAACAAACCCACAGCTAATATCACACTGAATGGGCAAGAACTGGAAGCAATCCCTTTGAAAGCTGACACTAGACAAGGGTGCCCTCTCTCACCATTCCTATTCAACATAGTATTGGAAGCTGTAGCCGGAGCAATCAGGCAAGAAAAAGAAATAAAGTATATTCAATTAGGAAAAGAGGAAGTCAAATTGTCTCTATTTTCAGATGACATGATTGTATATTTAGAAGACCCCATCGTCTCAGCCCAAAATCTCCTTAACATGATAAGCAGCTTCAGCAAAGTTTCAGGAAACAAACTCAATGTGCAAAAATCACAAGCATTACTATACACCAATAACAGACTAACAGAGATCCAAATCATGAGCAAACTCCCATTCACAATTGCTACAAAGATAATAAAATACCTAGGAATACAACTAACAAAAAACATGAAGAACCTCTCCTAGAAGAACTACAAACAACTGCTCAAGGAAATGAGGGTGAATACAAACAGATGGAAAAACATTCCATGCTCAAGGTTAGGAAGAATCAATAACAGAAAAATGGCCATACTGCCCAAAGTAATTTATAGATTCAATGCTATCCCCATCAAGCTACCATTGACCTTCTACACAGAACTGGAAAAAACCACCTTAAACTTCATATGGAATCAAAAAAGATCCTGCATAGCCAAGACAATCCTAAGCAAAAAGAACAAAGCTGGAGGCATCACACTACCTGACATCAAACTATACTACAAGGCTACAGTTATCAAAACAGCATGGTACTGGTACCAAAACAGATATATATATACCAATGATCTAGAACAGAGGCCTCAGAAGTAATGCCATACATCTACAACCATCTGACTTTTGACAAGCCTGACAAAAACAAGCAATGGGGAAAGGATTTTCTGTTTAATAAATGGTACTGGGAAAACTGGCTAGCCATGTGCAGAAAGCTGAAACTGGATCCCATCCTTACATTTTATACAAAAATTAACTCCAGATGGATTAAAAATTTAAGTATAAGACCTAACACCAATAAAAACCCTAGAAGAAAACCTAGGCAATACCATTCGGGACACAGGCATAAGCAAAGACTTCATAACTAAAACACCAAAAGTAATGGCAACAAAAGCCAAAATAGCCAATGGGATCCAATTAAACTTAAGAGCATCTGCACAGCAAAAGAAACAATCATTGGAGTGAACCAGCAACCAACAAAATGGGAAAAATTTTTTGCAATCTACCCATCTGATAAAGGGCTAATATCCAGAATCCACAAAGAACTAAAACAACTTTACAAGAAAAAAACAACCCCATCAAAAAGTGGGCTAAGAATATGAACAGACACTTTTCAAAAGAAGGCATTTATGTGGCCAACACACATACAAAAATACGCTCATCATCCCTGGTCATTAGAGAAATGCAAATCAAAACCACATTGAGATGCCATGTCACGCCAGTTAGAATGGCGATCATTAAAAAGACTGAGACGACAGATGCTGGAGAGGATGTGGAGAAATAGGACTGCTTTTATACTCTTGGTGGGAGTGTAAATTAGTTCAACCATTGTGGAAGACAGTGTGGCCATTCCTCAAGGATCTGGAAATAAAAATACCATTTAACCCAGCAATCCCATTACTGGGTATATACCCAAAGAATTATAAATCATTCTATTATAAAGACACAGGCACACGTATGTTCATCAAGGCACTGTGTACAATTGCAAAGATTTGGAACCAATTCAAACACCCATCAATGACAGACTGGATAAGAAAATGTGGCACATATCTACCATGGAATACTATGCAGCCATAAAAATGGATGAGCTCATGTCTTTTGCAGGGACATGCATGAACCTGGAAACCATCATTCTCAGCAAACTGAAAGAAGAACAGAGAACCAAATACTGCATGTTCTCACTCATAAGTGCGTATTGAACAATGAGAACACATGGACACAGGGAGAGGAACATCACACACTGGGGTCTGTTGAGGGGTGGGGAGCTAAGGAAGGGATAGCAGGGGTTGGGGGAATGGGGAGGGATAGCATTAGGAGAAAAACCTATTGTAGGTGACAGGGGAATGGAGGCAGCAGACCACCATGGCATGTGTGTATCTATATAACAATCCTGCAAGATCTGCACATGCACCCCAGAACTTAAAATACAAGAAAAATAAAAAATTAAAACTAAAAAGACTCAAAAACTTTAGGGAAAAAAATTTGATACACTTTGAATATAAAAACATCCTCTTAGCTTTAGACAATGTTGGCTAAAAAACCTTCGAGACACTGTACAAAGAAAGTACACAAAAATGAACTTATTTTTTGACTCAACTGTAAGTTATGATTCCTTATAATAATTTATTCATAAAAAAGGTTGCCTCAAGGCAGAATATGACTATATAATGAGACACAGAAATATGTACAATAAAATTTACTGTATTTCAAAACACTTTCATATTTTTGAATACATTAAAATTTAGAAGAAAATCTTTCAACAAGGAAAAACTAAGGTAAAACTCTATCATAAAACAACAGACTGTTTTAAATACCTATGTCTATGAAAAGGCTCTGGCAGCACAGAAATTGTTCAGTGAGAAAACCTGCATTACAAGTATCTCTTCCCTATAATCTTCAGTGACTACTTCAAAAAATTCAGTCTGAAAGTCTATTCTGTGGATTTATAACTAGACGTAGCAAAAATCACATAAAAAGTTTATTCACAACAATATAACAGAGTTATTTTAGGAGTTTTAGGGGCAATATGCATTAAATATTCCTCTTAAGTAATAAGAAGGAACTTTGCCTAAAAGACCATCAAGTTGAGCCACAGTGTAGGCTCAATAGGGACAGAAATGCCATTTAGAGTACTCAGTGAAATGAGAGACTTAGGGGGTGATCATTTCACCAAACACATTTGAGGTATACAAAGTGTACACAAATACATTTTTTTAAGTGTAAGACCAAAACCATAGCTACAACTGAGAAAGCTTAGAATGTAATACCATAAACACCATATACCCTTCAACATAAAAATACAGACATGCCTCACTTAACGGGGATACTTTCTAGGAAATGAGTCAGTAGGTGATTTTCTTGTTATACATATATAAAGTGTACTTACACAAACCTATATGGTATACCCTGCTTCACACACAGGCTATATGGCCTAGCCTATTGCTCCTAGGCTATAAACCTGTCCAGCATATTATTTTACTGAATACTGTAGGTGACTGTAACACAATGGCAAATATCTGTGTATCTAAACGTGTCTAAACAAAAAAAAGGTAAAATAAAAATATGGTATTATAATCTTATGGGGTGGCCCATCATATATGTGGCCTACTGATGACCAAAATGTCATTATGACATGAATGACTGTAAATTACAGTAAATGATGTACCAATTTAACACCAGTAACATGATGGAAATGGAATGGAGGAAGTGAATCTACCCATTTTTTTGCAATGAATCTTCACTGCAAATATAGTAGCGAAATACACTAGTGAACCCTAGTGCATTTTCCTTCTTTAACAGATAACTATGATGCAATGACAGGTGTCAATGAGAAACAATTAATTAGAGCTTCCAAGAAGAATTTAATGGTTCCATATATAGGCCCTTCTAAATCCCACCCAATTTTCAAAGACCACTTAAAGGTCAAGTTCAGCTCTCCTTGAAGGGATCCAAGAAAAACCATTTCATATCTCAGTACCCTTTCCTTCTTGGTGGCATTTACCACTTAGCACCTAATAATGTACTACACTGCCCAGCATTGATTGTACACTTGTGTGTTACTTCCTCAATAGCAGCTTATTTGAGACTGCAAATATGTCCCGAGATTGCAAATCACAGTTTGAGAGAATAGGTCATGAATAGTGCTTTCCTTAACATTAAAAGAATACCTTAATAATTATCTAATGCAGACTTTAATTTTATCTTCATTTTGGATTCTAACATCTAGCTCAGCTTATGTTATTCCAAACTTACCTACTCACATCTAGTCAGAACAAACTACTTCTCCCACATTTTCTACTGCCACTCTTTATATCTCAACTTCACATTAATATTTGTTTTTTTTTAAAAAAATTACTGACCACACACTATAGATATCATGTATTAGGATAAGCACTGAGGCTTCCAGATCAAAAACTGACATGAACTTGCTTCATGGAGTTTAAAATGTAGTTTTCTCAGGAATAATTAACTTAGTAAGTGCGGGCTAGAAAATGGCTTTAAAGCACAGGGTCCTTTGCTTTGGCAAGTCAGGAAAGGCCTCCCTGAGAAAGTAGCTTGAGATCTAAAAATCACAAAATTTACTAAACATTTCTTAATTTCCAAGCTATAATATAAACCCACCACCTAATTAATATGGAAGTTAATGTTTAAATCAAAAAAAATCAAATCAAAATATCCTCCTTGCTTCCAGAACAAAAAAGAGAATATGAAATAATACTTTTCAGTACTGATTTTGATCCAATATCAGCAAACATGTGCCTCACTGTGTATCTCTGGATACAGATAATCAAATACTATTCGGAACAAAACAAGGAACATGTAAAATCAACAAGTTGAAAAATGATTGCCTTGTATACTGTTTTTTTTAATGACAAAATGGTGAGAATTAGCGAATCTAAATAGAAAATGAAAAGAGAAGCATTAAAAAAAGACACATAAACAGACGGTTTTAATTCTCTTTTAACTTCAGTCAGAATGGCCCAACCAAAGTTTGAAAGAAGAGTTTAAAGAGAAGAGGTCACACATTATAATTATTTTTACTCCTGTAAAAGTAGACAATTAAATGTTAAGAAAAAGGAAGTAGTGTGGTTTAAACTCGTTTCACATGCAACCCCATTTAGGTTTACCTGGAATAATCACATATGAAATTAATATGTCATTAAGTGAGACTTCTATCAAAGAACAGAATATCACATTTGGGGTCATAATGAAACAAAGATATAATTATCAAGGAAGAACTACAAAGACTAGAAGGACTAGTTCTTTCAAGGGATATTTAAAGGGAAGTGTAGTCTCCCAAGGATGTTCAGGTGGGAGGCAATAAAAAATAAAGGTGATCTGCCTGACCAATTTTAGTGATAAAATTCTATGATAAAAATAAAAATGTTTACCTTATTTAAAATTTCCTTCTGACTAAAAACATTTTGAAACAAAAGCACTTTGAAAACTTTTGCCAGGCCACACACAAAAGAGATCAGTGTTTCTAACTTAAATGCAACAGTACTTGCCTTTTATCTTTTCTATAACATGGTAAAGGGATTCAGCCACTGGAATTCTAGCATATATTCATATTTATCCTTCCTATTTCCGGGTCTATCGTAAGAAGTGAAAAACAAACAAACAAGATTCTAGCTCAAATCAGTCTGACAGGCTTACCGTATTTCTAACTAAATTAATTGCTCCTAGGGGAAACAGATTTTCTTGTTGGCCTGTCCCTAAAAAAAAAAAAAAAAAAGCAGGCTAATAGACTACATACACACTCAGAAGAACAGTAACTCTGTGGCAGTCCCTGTCAGAGGCACTCTTTTTCACTGACAAAGTTAGTGAAAGAAGGTACTATCTTGTTTGAGTCAATTCACCAACCACCATGACCACCCCAACACACATACAGCTTTCAAAAACCTTCATCAAATAATAAATAATGGGGCTGGGCACAGTGGCTCACACCTGTAATCCCAGAACTTTGGGAGGCCGAGTCAAGTGGATCGCTTGAGGTGAAGAGTTCAAGACTAGCCTGGCCAACATGGTGAAACCTCGTCTCTATTAAAAATACAAAAATTAGCCAAGTATGGTGGCGCACGCCTGTAATACTACCTACGCAAGAGGCTGAGGCCGGACAATCGCTTGAACCTGGGAGGCAGAGGTTGCAGTGAGCTGAGACAGCACCACTGAACGCTAGCCTGGGCGACAGTGAGACTGGGACTCAAAAGAAAAAAAAAAAAAGAAAAGAAAAAAAGAATGGGTAAATAAACTATACATTTCTTAAGTATTTAAATTGGGATATTTCATTTATATGCATTTATAAGTCAGTTTTGGGATCTCCAAATGTACTTCTGAATTAGATTTAGTAGAGATTTAGAAAATAGTCACTACTTAGCAAACCTAGGTTTCAAGTGGTGAGCATAAAGCAGGTCTCTCTCTCTCTTTCTCTCTCTCTCTCACACACACACACACACAAAGAAAATTTCATAAACTGTATACATATTATGTAACAAAATAAGACAAAAAATAGCATTTGGTAATAGTTCATCCTTTAGGTCACAAAAGTTTAGCTAAGCTATGTATTCAAGTTTTAGATTAGCATTAACTATTTCAAACACTCGAAAAATGTAAATAAATACAGTCGACCCTCCAAGTTTAACATCTGGGTATTCAACCGAAAACAGAAAATATTCAGAAAAATATATTAAAAATAACAACAATAAAACAATACAAATTAAAAAACCAATATAACTATTACCTATACAGCATTTACACTGTAATAGGTATGCTTAAGTATGACTTAAAGTATACAGGAGAATATGCACAGGCTACATGCAAAAACTACACCATTTTATTTTAGGGACCTGAGCATCCATGGATTTAGGTATTCGAGTGGATCCTGGAGCTAAGACGTCTCGATACCAAGAGACAACTATAAAAAGCATAGGAATCTTTAAAAAATTTAGTATATCATTCTGTACTTTAAATTCCTCATAGATCACATTTAAACATAAAAAATGAAACCACACTGATCTTAGAAAAAAAGATTTCCTTACTTTTTTTTGTAGATGAGCCTCAGAGAAAGGTCTTTCTAAACATTACATAAAACTCAGAAGATTTCAAATAACAAATCTAACTACATAAAAACTTAAACGTCTGAATTGCAAAACATAAACCAAGCTAAAAACAAACTACAAAAAACCTTGCAACACAAACAAAAGAGCTAATTTCCTTAATAAGTTATTTTAAGATTAATATAAAAAAAGTCAGCAAGCTAAAACAAAAACAGGAAAAATATACAAGTCACAGAAAGAGTAAAAACAAGTGTTGTTTAGAAGCTGTAAAAACTTTAAAAATGAAAACGTCAATGAAATAGTTACTAATGTGTAAGACTAACAAAGGTAAAAAATTATTAACATTGCATTAGTGAGGGTGGGGGTGTATTAGGAATCTCATTATGCAAAGGGGTGCAGTCTTCTGGAAGGCAATTTAATGGTGCCCATCAGGGCTAATCACAGTGGCTCATGCCCATCATATCAGCACTTCTCAAAGGCAAAGTGGATGGATCTTTTGAAGCCAGAAGTTCAAGACCAGCCTGGACAACATAGTAAGACCCCCATCTCTACGAAAAAATCCAAAAAATTAGCCAGGCAAGGCAGTGTACACCTGTAATTCTGGCTACTGGGGAGACTGAGGCAGGAGGATGGCTTGAGCCCAAGAGCTTGAGGCTGCAGTGAGCTAGCTCTGAGTGTGCCACTACATACCAGGCTGGATGACACAGTGAAACGCATCTCTAAAATATTTTTTTTAGTAAAATAAAAATAAAGATAGTACCCATCAAGATAAAAATTAATAGAATTTCTTGGTTAAAAGGTTTTTGACCAAGAAATTCTACTTTAATTCATTTATTCTATAGACATATTTATACAGGTATCAAAAGGGGGGATAAATAATCAATGCAGCAGAATTACAATGTCTGTGGTGGTAAACGAATGTAAACAATTTAAAGGTCCATTAAGGATCAGGTTAAATAAATTACAGAAACAAACAATGGGATATTTGCTGTTTAAAAAGCAAGACGTAGATCTATATGTACTTACCTGGATCCATAAGATCAAGTAAGACAAAAAAGTATGGGGCAAAGGTGTCTAGTATTACAGTTATGTAAAAAGAGAGGTTAGGGAATTTACATATATGCTGGTACATACATATATCTGAATCAATAGCTAAGAAATTCTAAACAGTGGCTGTTTCTCAAGTGAACCAGGGCATTAGGCCTTTCTCCAGAGTTGGAGAAAGTCTTTTGGTGGCAGGCAAAATAATGCTCTGCCCTCCCCCCACCAAAAGAGATCCATGCCCTGATTGCCCCAGGACCTGGGAATATATTACCATTTATAACAAAAAGGACTTTACAGATGTGATTAAGACCTTGAGATGGGGAAAATCATCCACATGAGCCCAATATAATCCTAAAGGTCCATGTAAAAGGAAGGCAGGAGGATCACTGTCAGAGACAATCTAACCTTCTCTGGAGGAAAATTTAAAGATGCTATGCTTCTGGATTTGAAGAGGGAAGAATCCAAAGAATGTAGATGACCTCTAGAAACCGAAAAAATTCATTAGAGCCCGTTGAAGACCGACAGCCCTGACAACACCTTAATTTTATCTCAGTAAAGACTCATTTTTGGACTTCTGAACTCCAGTGATTTCAGAAAATGAATGTGTTGCTTTAAGCCATTAAATGTATCACTTTATTATAGCAGTTAATACGAAACTAATACAATCTTTATGAGCAACCATTTTTTATTGTTTTAAACAATGTACATGCAGTATTGTCTGAAAAAGGTTGATATACTAGGGAGGCTTCTATTAATGTTTTTCTTTAGTTTTAGTAACTTTCAGGAGCAAGTTTTCACTAGCAAATAATCTCTATGAGATTTACTAAGCTGATTTGTTGTTGTAGCTCACATTTATAGATTTGGCTCAAAAACACACAATCCCTACCGTTAAGGTAGTCAGTAACAGTTAATGCCCACAGTAATATGCAAAGATAAATGCAGGGAGGATGATGCACTTTTCAATGGTTTGTAGTCTAGCTGGAGGAAAACAAGCACACACAAGCTCTATTGACATGTTTATATAAAAAGGCACCATGGGTGCCTAGTAGTATAGCATGAACCACACTTAAAAATACTAAAAACCTGGCTGGGCACAGTGGCTCATGCCTGTAATCCCAGCACTTTGGGAGGCCAGTCAGGAGTTCCAGACCAGCCTGGCCAACATGGTGAAACCTGTCCCTACTAAACACACAAAAATTAGCTGGGTGTGGTGGCATTAAGTCTGTAATCCCGGCTACTTGGGAGGCTGAGGCAGGAGAATCACTTGAACCCAGGAGGCAGAGATTGCCGTAAGCCAAGATAACACCACTGCACTCCAGCCTGGGTGACAAGAGCAAAACTCTGTCTCAAAAAAAATAAAAATAAATAAATAAATACTAAAAACCTTTTTAATACACCACAAAAAAGTGTTGAGTGGGATGGATTAATTTGAAAAGATTCTTTATGTATAATAAACTAAATTTTTATATAAAAAAAGACATGAACTTGCTGAGCTCCAGCAAAGATTTACAATAAGAGAACATAAATGAGCAAAGTAACAAAGGTAGACAACTATAAGCTGTACTGTTACTATTTACATAACTAAAGTTAATAACATTAACATTTACTAAGTGCCAGGCACTACACTAAGCACATTACATTTAATTTCCACAATTCTATGAAGTAGGTACTATTGTTATCCCAGTTAGACAGATGCGAGGTTAAGTAATTTTGCCAAGATGGCAAACTGAGGGAAAGACAGGTGCCCAACTCTGTCCTCCGGGACCACATTCTGAGCTGCACTGAAGAAGGATGCAGCAGAACCACTGATGAAATTGTATCAAAAAAATGACAGAGGCAGAAATTAGCCAATGAAAACAGATTTAAATGCCATTCTTTTGACTTCTATGCCAAAGCAACATACTTATACTATACAAACTGATAAAGGCGAAGCTCTGATAGTCAAGGACAACTACGGTCAAGTTACCAATCTATCTCCCCAATCACTCAAACACAATTAGATGTAATTGCTTTAATATTCCACTCTGAAAAGGAAAAAAAAAAAATACCCTATAAAAAGCTGGAAATCCCACCAGCAAAGTGACAAGCAAACACTGAATTTACATAAATGTGTACAATATAAAGCACAAAATATGCCTCAGCGGTGGATCTAAATAAATTAATAAATGAAGCACAAAACCTCGCCAAAACCAACAAAAGACCTAGATTGTAAAACAAAAATGATTGGCATACAATGAAAAGAGAAAAAACGAAAAGAAACAAAGAGGCCACATTGTGGCCACAGTATCATAACTTGTGACCAGATTATAAACTTCTAAAATTTTGTTTCTATTAAAAACCAATTGAAAATATGAATATTTATACGGCATGTTTCTATTCAAGAATTATCCTCAAGAACACAATTAAGTAAAAAGGGCACGAAGAAACAACATACTGTTTCAGAATACAAACATAACTATGAAGAAAAATAGTGAAATTATAAATACAAAACTTAGATAACGTTTGCTTCTTAAGGTTTCCTGTAAGTTGTATGTTTAAAGGTAACATAGGGCCTTCAAAGCTATGTTTTATTTCTTAAAACTACATAATACGTAAAGCAGAGTTCCTGAAACTACTAATCTTTACACTTGAAATGTGTTTTAGAAACACTTTTTGGTATCGACTCAATTTTTAATAAAAACAACAAAACTGCTTCGGTGCCCTGGGTGGAATGGGGCGTAAAGACAGGATTTAGGGCAGGAATGGATCACTAAAGGGAGGTAAATGGATGCCGAGGAAGAGGCTTAGACTAAGCCCATAAGAGTCTACCGAGGCCAGAGGGGCAGAGGTGTGTGGGGCCAGCGCTCTTAGGAGTTTTGCGAACTCCCCGATGCGTTTACCCGAGTAGGTACAACGGAAAGGTGCAGGGTTTCCCCCAAGGAGGCAGTGACTAGCGAGACGTTAGGCACGAGGCAAACAGGGCATCTGAGCACTTCGGCACTCGGACGCGGAACTCTAAAGTCCAGGCGCTGGGCCTGGGCCTCGCCTCCCAGAGGCTACCCCCCGCACTCCACACACCCTCGCAAACACTTTGCATCCTCCCCTCTACTAGGTTCCCGAAACCGCATCCTCCTCCTCTGCATGCTCAACAAGAGCCTTCTGGGGAACCAACCGGGTGGTTCGGGGAAGCAGGAGGGGGCCCACCATGGTGACGTCCTCGCGGCCACGAAGGAGCTCCGCACTCCAGACACAAGCACTCTCACCAACCGCAGGAGCAGAGCCTCAGAAAACTACCCGGGCCGAATCCCACGTGGGGCCCTAGGAGCCGGCGCCTACCCAACCGGAACGGGAGGGGCGAGTGCGTTTCTCTAAAGCGTCCCCGGAAACTGAGATCGCGTCTTTTTCGCCCGTGTCGGGCTTTTAAGCCCTAGCCCAATAGACTGCAGGACCTGCGTGCTCGCCAGGCGCGGCGGGAAGGAGTTTGCTGCGAGAGAGAGCGAGCTTGCTGCGAGAGGCTGAACGCAGCCTGGCGCAGGAGTTCGAGGCTGGGGATTGGAGTCCGGGTGGCAAACGCTCGTCGCTCCCGGGGCCTTCGCGTTCCGGCCCCAAGAGCGGATCTTGGCCATCTGTCCCAGAGCACGACTCCGGAGCGCAGCAGCCTCTGCAGACAAGAGGTTCCCTCTCGCGGGCTCCCGCGTCTCCGTGGCTGGGACCCTCCCAAAAGGGCTGCTCGGTATTGGCCCTCCCGTAGCGCCCTCGTGCGGCACAGGCTCCTGCCTTCCGCTTTTCCTGGTACTAGGTAATCTTGGACAAGTCCTTTCGTCCGCTGAGTCTGAGTTTCTTTATCTGGAAAGGCCATTTCCTCATATTCAAAGCCTCTGTCAACCCAGTTTTTGTTTTCTTCTCACAACATGTGAGAGTCTTCATCTATACATGTTAGAATTCCGTAGACAATCTAATCATTCAACAGTGACTTACTGAATGCCTACTGTGTGCCTGGTATTGGGGATACTCAGACAATATCCCTCAGCTCATTTTCGGGGTGGCAGGGAGCATGTAAAAATAATATTTCAAATAATATAAGTACCCTAATAAAAATTAGCTGCTGGGGCACTAGAAAAGCTGTTTTACACATGTTGCTCTCTAAAATCCTCCTTTAGAAGAGATCATTGAGTGGAGACTGGAATTGTAAGAGAAAACTAAGCATGGGAAGAAGTTCCAGGCATGGGGAATCTGGTGTGTCTGGATACCTGTGGGCACATGTTACTGGTTGAGGGTAGTTGTCCAGGTTCTTGGCATTTTGAACAAAGAATTGGACAAAACGCAAAAATGAAGCAAGGCAGAGAAAGCAGAGATTCATTTTAAATGAAAGTACACTCTACCCGGGGAGTGGGCTGTAGCAAGCTGCTCAAAAGCGTGGGTTACAGAATTTTCTGGAGTTTAAATACCTTCTAGAGGTTTCCCATTAGCCTGCCACAAGTCTGATTGGTTGAGGGAGGGGACCAATCTAAGGTACCTTCTTTTTTCAACTGCCACACAGGAAAAGAAGGGATTGCAACTGCCAGGCAGCAACTGCCACACAGAAAAAGAAGGGGTTGAAAAGAGAGTAGCCTCTGATATCCCGTCAGCATGAATTAGCCCTAGGTTCCCTGCTTCCAGACCCTATTCTCCTGCCACACAAATACTTATATTTAATCAACAGGTATATCAATTTTTTGAAATAATTTAAATTGTAAACAAGAGTGTGTCCAGAAGATTCCTGAATCTAGGGGCAAGATATTTTCACACGGCTTTTAAGTGGGTTAAAGTCCATTCGTGTGAATCTACATAATGAAGATCACCCTTGAATATATACTGTGGTGGCAGCACATTCATGTACCACTTAAGGACAGGGATACTTTCTGAGAAATGCTTCCAGTGGGGGTTTTGCTGTTTATTTTTTGTCATGTGAATACCGTAGAGTGCACTTACACAAGCCTTCATGGTATCACTTACTACACACCTAAGCTATATGGCATGGCCTATTGCTCCTGGACTACGAACCTGTACAGCAGGTACTGTACTGAATACTGTAGGCAATTGTAACACAATGGTAAGTATTCGTGTATCTTAAGAAATGTACAGTAAAAATATGATATTATTATCTCATGTGCTCACCATTGTAATGTAGTCCATGACCAAAACATTGTGACATGCACATGACTGTACTCTGTGAAAGACTCCAATTAATCTAGAATATTTACACTCTAGCTCCATACTTTAACCACTTCCTGAAAAGCCATCTTTCACCCACCCTACCCCATTCCCTAAGTCTGGCCCTGTGGAAATCACCCTTCTAAGTTCTATGTTACTGCAAATCTTTTAAATATTAAATATTTCTTCAGGATATTTTAGTTGTTACTGATTGTTTTATTGATCATAAAATTCTTACCTACTGCTAACCCATTCCTAAACCACAAACTGCCAACAACTCAAAAGCCATATATTTTGAAACTTTTATATTTTTGGTTGGATTTTGAAAATAAATCTTCATATTTTCCTAATTCAGATTCAACCCCTAAATAATAACAGTGATTATAGACATGTTAAAAATATACTGTATAGGTTCTTTCTTGGTTGTAGGAAGGGAAGAAAAAAATATATACTATATGTGTTCAAAATACACTGTGGCAAATGCAAACATGAATTATACAGAGTAAGAATAAACATAACAATAATGATGGTTAATGTTTTGTCATAATGTAATGTATATGTGCACCACTGTGATAAGCAAAATAAATCCCCCCTCTTTTCCCCTGCAATTCAACCTCTTCCTTGCCCCATGCAGTAACCACTGTAAATGATTTGGAGACGTCTTTAGAGATATTTTCCTGTACTTTAACAAATATACTCAGATGTGTGTGTATGTGTGTGTTGTATGTATGTATAAGGATTAAGTATTGATTAACATTAGATATTGATACAATAATTACAAATGCATAATTCTAGGGTAACCACTTAAAGAACAGAAATAGGGTCCCTAACTTTGTACAGGCCACACACAAGTAGAGAAAATAAAATAAATCGAATGATTAAACTATACTCATGTAATTCAAACTAAGAAAATAAAAGAGAAAAAAAGAAACATAGGACAGTAAGGAAATAAAAAAATGGCAGTAGATTTACATCCATAAAACAGTAATTATGAATCAACTATCCACAAGTAAAAAAAACTCAGATTGTATTGAAAACATCCAACTGTGTCGTGTTTATAAGACACATCTAACATACATGAAAATAGACAACTGCAAAGAGCTATGCTAGGTGAATACTAACTGAAAGAATGCTGGTATACGTATATCAATGTTATATGAAATCGACTTCAGGTCAAACAGTAATATGGTAAATGTAAAAGATCACTTCATAATGATAAAAGGTTTTCATTTTAAACTCGTGTACATCTAGTAATATAGCCCCAAAATATGTAATGGAAAGGCCAATGCAGTTTCAAGTAGAAAAACCAACAGCCTTGGTGGAAATTGTAGCATGTCTTTTTTCAGTAAATAATAGAACAAACAGATAAACAATCACCAATGACTGAGAAGAGATGACCACAACGCAATTTGACCCAAAAAGTCTACACAGAATAATGCCTCCGGTTCTTACAGGAACACGTGTTTTTATATCTGTATGGTATAGTTCACAACATTGATCATACATTGGATCAGAAAGCAAGTCTAAACAAATCTGAAAGAATTAAAATCTATAGAATATGTTCTCTGACCACCTCATAATTAAACTAGAAACCAGTAACAAGGAGAAAGCTATAGAGAATTGTCATATATTGAGAAATTAAGAATTGTACTTCGAAATAAGCCAGGACTAAAGAAGAAATCATAATGGGAATTAGAAAATAGTTTGGGCTGAACAATAACAAAAATAATAAATACCCAAACTAGTAAGATGCACCTGAAGTAATAATTAACTCCAGTCATGTAAATAATAAAGCCTTTGGTATAAATATTAGAAAAAAAGAATGACTGAAAATTAATGAACTAACTGTCCATATGTCAAGAGGTTAGGGAAAAAAGAAACAACAAAATAAGGTCGAAAAATAAGGCAGAATAGAATAAAGAGCATAAACTATTGAAACAAGAAAAACAACCTACATAATTGAGTACCAGGAGAGCCAGTTGTTTTTTCTTTTAATTTTTAAGGATAATAAAATATTTTCCTGTGTTAAAATTACAGGCCTAGATATTTTTAGATTTGTAAACTACGGCCGGGCATGGTGGCTCACGCCTGTAATCTTTGAGAAGCTGAGATAGATGGATCACCTGAAGTCAGGACTTCTGAATTTGAGACCAGCCTGGCCATCACGGTGAGACCCCATCTGTACTAAAAATACAAAAAGCAGCCAAGCTGGTAGTGCATGCATGCTTGTAATTCCAGCTACTTGTGAGGCTGAGGTGAGAGGGTTGCCTGAACCTGGGAAGCAGAGATTGCAGTGAGCTGAGATCCTGCCACTGCACTCCAGCCTGGGTGAGGGAGTGACTCCATCTCAAAAGAGAGAGACAGAGACAGAGAGACAGAGAGAGAGAGAGAGAGAGAGAGAGAGAGAGAGAGGAGAGGAGCAAGAGAAGAAAGAAGAAAAAGAAAGGAAATGGAAGGAAGGAAGGAGAAAAGAACAAAGGAAGGAAGGAAAGAAGGAGGGAAAAAGAAAGAGAGAGAGTGAGAAAGAAAGAGAGGGCAACACTGTCTTATTTATTTATTTATTTTTAAGTTTCGCTCTTGTTACCCAGGCTGGAGTGCAATGGCGCGATCTCGGCTCACCGCAACCTCCGCCTCCTGGGTTCAGGCAATTCTCCAGCCTCAGCTTCCTGAGTAGCTGGGATTACAGGCATGGGCCACCATGCCCAGCTAATTTTTTGTAGTTTTTAGTAGAGACGGGGTTTCACCATGTTGACCAGGATGGTCTCGATTTCTTGACCTCGTGATCCACCCGCCTCGGCCTCCCAAAGTGCTGGGTTTACAGGCGTGAGCCACCGCGCCCGGCCAACACTGTCTTATTTCTGACTTCAAAGAGCAAACTTTGGTTTAACAATTTTGGAAAAGAGTTTGGCATTATCTAAAAGTTAAAATGTGTACATCTTCTAAGGCAGCAGTGTCATGTCTGGGCTAGACTAACTCCAGCACGTTTCTCTCAGGGTACGTATACAAGAATAGCAGTGTCATTTATAATAACAGTATTGTGTGGTAAATTTTGTATATCAATGAAATGAGCAAAATACAAGTATAGTAAACAAGTTGGAGTGTTTTTATCATAATGGAAAGGAAATAGTGCAGAAAAAATATGTACAGTATAATTCCATTTATATAAAATTTATAATGAGGCAAAGTGAATTACATTACGTTTTTTGCATGTACTTTTATAGGTGGCCAGCAATATCTTCATCTCTGTGGTAGTTACCTTGGTGTTTGCTTTATAATCACTCTTTCTGTTTCACGTTTCCATTTTGTGCACTTTATGTTCATATGTCATATTTCACAATACAATATGGCAAATGTTTTTAATCACAAATATATTAGTTCATATTCTCTTGAGTCCAATACTGCTATTGTGAAGTCGCATCTTAAATTTCATTCCTTTGTGAGTGATTCAGCTTTGCAGAATTGTTGAATAATTTTTGCTGTTTTTGCTCTTCCTCAATTTTGCTTTATAATTCTAGTATTGGTATTTTGTTAAATATATCTTTGGTAATCTGTGGCCTCTTTCAATTTGCTTTTGGAATTTATACTATCTGGGTATTGATAATTCAGTCCTCCCTAATTTTATTGCCCCCTTTTCATTTTTATGTTTTGCGTTCTTCATCTCTTTATTTATTTCTGCTGCCCTAGGGAGAATTTCTCATTTGATCTTCTGATTTACTATTTTCTGATGTAATTATCTTGCTGTATATTCCAACTATTGTCATCTTCATTTTAACTATCTCATTTTAAAAATAAATATTTATAGTTTTTTAAAGTAAAGTCTTACTTCTTTGTTTTATTATCAGTATTCTTCTTTAACTGTTGCAGATATATATTGTGCTCACTTATTGGTCCATCTCTTTCAATAAATCTACTTCATATGGCATGTGTTATTCAATTTCTCTAAGTTTCTTTTATTGTAGTTGTTCTCCTCAGGTACTGATATGGTTTAGCTCTGTGTCCCCACCCAAATCTCATCTTGAATTGTAATTCTCATATGTCAAGGGAGGGACCACATGGGAGGTGAATGGATCATGGAGGCAGTTTCCCCATCCTGTTCTTATGACAGTGAGGGAGTTCTCATGAGAACTGGTTGTTTAATAAGTGTCTGGCATTTCCCCTTCTCTCTCTTTTGCCACCGTGTAAGAAATGCCTTGCTTCCCCTTTGCCTTCTGCCAAGTTCCCTGAGGCCTCCCTAGCTATGCCTCCTGTACAACCTGTGGAACAGTGAGTCAGTTAAGCCTCCTTTGTTATAAATTACCCAGTCTCAGGTAGTATCTTTATAGCAATGTGAGAACAGACTAATATAGAGAATTGATATCAAGGTAGTGGGACATTTCTATTAGATAACTGAGAATGACTTTGGAACTGGGTAACCAGCAGAGATTGGAACAGTTTGGAGGGCTCAGAAGAAGACAGAAAGATGAGGGAAATTTTGGAACTTCCTAGAAGCTTGTTGAATGGTTTTGACTAAAATACTGATAGTAACATGGACAATGAAGTCCAGGCTAAGGTGGTCTCAGATGAAGACGAGAAACTTGTTGGAAACTGGAGTAAAGGTCACCCTTGCTACACTTCAGCAAAGATACTGGTGTCATTTTGCCCCTACCCTAGAGATCTGTGGAACATTGAACTTGAGAGAGATGATTTAGGGTATCTGGTGGAAAAAGTTTCTAAACAGCAAAGCATTCAAGAGGTGACCTGGCTTATTCCAAAAGGATTCAGTTATATGCATTCACAAAGAGATGGTTTAAAATTGGAATTTATGTTTGAAAGGGAAACAGCATAAAGGTTTGAAAAAAATTTGCAGCCTTACATGTGGTAGAAAAGAAAAATCCATTTTCTAAGGAGGAATTTAAGCCAGCTGCAGGAATTTGCATAAATAACTAGAAGCTTAATGTTAATAGCCAAGACAATGGGGAAAATGTCCCCAGAACATGTCAGAAAATTCACTGTAGCCCCTCTGATCATAGGCCCAGAGGGAAGGGGAAAATGGCTTTGTGGGCCAGGGCCAGGGCTCCACAGCTCTATGCAGCTTCTGGACATGGTGCCCTGCATCCCAGCTGCTAAAGTTCTAGCTGTGGCCAAAAGGGGCCAAGATAGAACTCAGACTATTGCTTTAGAGGGTACGAACCTCAAGCCTTGGCCGCTTCTATCTGGTGTTGGGTCTGTGGATACTCAGAAGACAAGAGTTGAGGTTTAGGAATCTCTATCTAGATTTCAGAGGATGTGTGGAAATGCCTAGATGTCCAGGCAGAAGTCTGCTGCTGGGGTGGAACCCTCAAGGAGAATCTCTGCTAGAGCAATCAGGAGGGAAATGTGGAGTTGGAGCCCCCACACAGTGTTCCCACTGAGAAGAGGATCACCATCCTCCAGACCCCAGAAAGGTAGATCCACTGACAGCTTGCACTGTGATCCTAGAAAAGCCATAGGCACTCAAAACCAGCCTGTGAAAGCAGCCACAGAAGCTGTATACTGCCTTGCATCATATTTTGTATTCTGTATTTATGTTTTGTATTTTCCATCTCTTCATACATTTCTGCATGCCCTGGATGTGACACATGGATTCAAAGGAGGTTTTGGAGCTTTAAGATTTAATTCTGCCCAGCTGGGTATCAGAGTATCAAACTTGCAAGGGACCTGTAGCCTCTTTTTTTGGCCAATTTTTCCCATTTGGAATGAGAAAATTTATTCTGCCGGTACCCCCATTTTATGTTGGAAGTAACTAACTTGCTTTTGATTTTACAGGCTCGCAGGCGAAAGGGACTTGCCTAGTCTCAGATGAGACTTTGGACTTGAACTTTTGACTTAATGCTGGAATGAGTTAAGACTTTAAGGAACTGTTTGGAAAACATGATTGTGAAAAGAACACGAGATTTGGGAGGGACTCTGTGGCTCTATGTTGCCACACAAATGTAATCTCAAACTGTAATCTCCACATGTCAAGGGAAGCACCTGGTGGAAGGTGACTGAATCATGGGGGTAGTTTCCCCTATGCTATTCTTGTGATAGTGAAGAAGTTCTCATAAGATATGGTTGTTTGATAAGTGTCTGTCATTTCCCATGCTTGCTCTTTTTCTCTCTCCTGCCACCATGTAAGATGTGCCTTGCTTCCCTTCACCTTCTACCATGATTATAAATTTCCTGAGGCTTTTTCAGCCATGCAGAACTGTGAGTCAATTAAACTTCTTTTGTTTATAAATTACCCAGTCCCAGATAGTATCATTATAGGAGTGTGAAAATGAGCTAATACAGGTACCTAGTTTCTTTGGACCTGTAGCATGACATTTATTTCATTGATGAAATCAGCTGTACATCTATGTTGTGTATTAGAGAAGTGCTCAAAGACGCATTCTCAGCTGCATCCTTTTTTGAGAATTTGAGGAAAGCAGAAGGGTTAAGTATCAGAGGAGAGAGCTCTAGGGACCAAAGAATCTCTGCTGACAGGAGTTGGAGGCCTGAATATTCCAGGGCACAACTCATCCTACTCCTGTATCTATTAACTCCGTATTATCCTGACCTCGTGCTCCTCTGGTAGCACTTCACAACACTTGGAGGCCAGGAAAGTTTCCCATTTCTCAGGTAAAGTGGGGAGATGAGCTAAAATTATATATAATCTCTCCAGAGCCTCCCAAGCTTCCAGGGGCATCCTCCTCCCCATGAGATGCAGCGCTGTTCTCCTGCCTCCCACCCTCCTACTCACTAGCTCCCGTCTTACCAGGGGTTTCTCGCAATCTCAATTTTACTTCCAACAGCCAATTTCTTCCGGTTTCTGTAGTTTTCAAGGTTGATTTTGGAGACACCTGTGCTAATACATCACTTTTCTTATTTCTAGGAGTCCTGGTTATACTTATAAAATTAGACTTTTGTCATATATAAATTAGTAATTATTGTTTTGACCTGTTTTGTGACTCTATTTTAGGTGGGGAAACATTGTAAAGTGCCTTTTAATAGGGAGCTAGTTGTTATAAATAATGAGTTAAAGATGAACCTGGCACCGTTTTGTTTACTTCTTCACAGCTGTCTGAAAGTTTTTAACTCAAAACCCTGTGAGGACCAAACTTACATTTCTACACATCCAGTTGTTTTAAAATATTGCCCCTAAAAGCAGATTGTCAGCCATTTAGAGCCTACCTGCTTTGCATACCCTGAGAAACTGTCCCCAACGTCTGCTAGCCATAGGTCGCGTAGATAAGATAAATCGCTGGGGCCACTGCTTCTCTCAGAGTTCTTTGCCCGGAGACTCCCACCATGCCACTAAGTGACATCACCTAGACATATAACTCCCTTTCCACACTCCCGCTAAGACCTTCCTCTATCCCCCTTCTAGAAAGTGGCCTTTTGCACCCTCGCCTTTGGAAGGTATCACGCTATCACTGAGAAACCGCCCCTGTCCTCACCACAACCCCCACACTCATTCCCAGGAAAATCTGTCAATCTATGCCCAAATAAATTGTGTGCTAGTGCCATCTCGTGGTCATATCTTTTTCCTTGCTCAGCTGTCAAATCCCCTTTGTAACATATTTAACTCCTTACACAAGTTAAATATGTTACAAAACACTGCTGTTTTAAAGAAATGAGTTAGATAGATATGTACCTATGTGGAAAAATGTTCTAGAATTTTTAAGTAGAAAAAAATGAGTTGGCCAGATGTGGGAGCTCATGCCTGCAATCCCAGTACAATACAAAAATTAGCTGGGCATGGTGATGCATGTCTGTCATCCCAGTTACTTTGGACACTGAGGCAGGAGAATCGCTTGAACCCAGGAGGTGGAAGTTACAGTAAGCTGAGATTGCCAACTGCACTATAACCTGGGCAACCGAGCAAGACTCCGTCTCCAAAAAAAAAGGAGTTAAAAGACTTATAAATCCCATTTACAATAAAATGTGGAATGATGACATATATTTACTCAGTCATGCATAGAAAATACCTGGACGGAGTTACAATATGCTGGTTATAGTTCATGAGATTAGGATTGAGGTGGGGCGCTTGAGAAAGGACCTTTCACTGTATTCTTCTACAGTGTTTGAATTTTCAAAACAATATATTTTATAGCTTTTTTCCAACTAAAAAGAAGACCAAGGAAAGCTGAATTTAGTGAATAAAGTGGCAATAATGCACCAATAAATTGGTACATTAGAGATGTGTTAATGGAAGCCAAAATACACGGTTGATCATTGAGATTACGCTGCAAGTGTGATTTCTCTTTTAAGAAGGACATTAATAAAAGGAAGCTTTGAAGTAGAAGAAGGAAATTGTGGTTATTCTCATTAAGACCTTCTTATTAAATTTTGTTTTAGGAGAGCTTGTCTTAACCACATATACATAGTAGCAGAATTAATAAAAATTGAGTTCGATAATGTTTTTGTTCTCTCATTGTCATATTTAAAAGGAGTTATAAGCCACGTATTTTCATGACTATAAGTGACATATTTTCCTAAAATGTATTGAGTTTTTTAGAGCAATGAATACTTTAGATGAATCTTCATTGTTGTAGGTTGAATTGTGCCTCTCCCACCTCTCCCATCAAATTAATATTTTGAAATCCTAACCCCCAGTAGCTCAGAATGTGATTTATTTGGGTCACAAAGAACCTTACAGGGTCACTGTAGATATAATTAGTTGGGGTCATACTGCAGAAGTATAGGCCACTAATCCAATATTCCTTACAAAAAAACGTTTGGACCCAGACATGTACACATGCAACCATGTGAAGGTTGCAGCTATGCTGCTACTAGCCAAGTGCTACGGATTGAACTGTGTCCCCTCAGAAGATATGTTGACATCCTAGCCACTAGTACCTTAGAATGTGACCCTATTTGGAGGTCTTTACAGGAGTCTATATAGGGTCTTTACAGAGGTAATATAGGTAAAATGAGTGTATTTGGGTGTACCCTAATCCGATATGGCTGATGTTCTTATGAAAAGGGGAAATTTAGACACAGAGATATGTATAAAGGGAAGATGATGTGAAGACACAGGTAGGAGACAGCCATTCAAAGGCAGGGAGAGAGATCAGGAACAGATCTGCCCCTCAGCCCTCAGAAGGAACCAACCCTGCTGATACATTGAATTTTGATTTCTAGCCTCCAGGCCTGTGAGACAATGCGTTTCTGTTGTTTAAATCATCCACCTTGTCACACTTTTTATAACAGACCTAACAAACCAAGCATATCCACTGCTTTCTTCACTCCTTGTTCTCAATTTTATCACATAATTCCACTTGCTTTCACTAAATTTTATGTTCAGTACTATCATTTAAAACATTTTATGGAACTAACATAACAAAGAACTCTACTTTAGTTCTTTATTCTCTGATTTCTGTGTTTTTGCAATAAAATTCTCTTCCCTTCCTTTTTCTCTCAACTCGACCTATCTTTCCTAATACTACCAAAACAATTTTATGAAATGCTACTATGATTAAGACACTCAGGTGATGAAAACATTTCCATTGTACTTCACCCTCATCTCAAAAACAAGAGAACATAGCAAAACAACTTACTTGGCTCTGTTTCAAGGCCTTTTCAAAATTGATCTTCCTGCTTTCAGACTAGAAATTCTCTCTTTTTATTCTCATAACTTTGCATTGACTTCCTCTCATATTTACTCTAACAAAAATTGTACTCATTCTAAAACTGTACTCAGCTTCAGTGGAAGTATTACCTTTTCAATGACATCTTCCTGGTCACTGTCTCAGAGTAAGCACTTGCTTTTCTGCCCTGGTATAACATTTCACCTACTGGCATCTACTGTAATTATGTGTTGTGTCTACCTTGTCTTCCCTATTAAAGTCCAGTATCTGGAGAGCAAGAACCATCTTCAACTCCTCCATAGTGCACTACATAAAGTTATTATCTATCAAGGAGACAATAAAGAAATGAATAAATTTTTACTATCCAGTGAAAAAATCTGTTTTGGTTCTACAGCGTGGAAAGCATTGCTTTGAAGATACGCCCTTTTAACTTGTAAATGCTATAAACAAACAACGCTACAAGATGAATTGTTTACAAATCACAACCAAAAGTTAAATGTTAAAATAGTAAGTGGTAGACATTATAACTTGTCCACCAGTATTGGTTCTTCCTTTTGTTTTAGTATTATAACTTCCTACCCTAAGTTTCAGCAGAGCAGTGTCCAAATTGTTTCATTTCCCAAGCTCCCTGAATGTTGGATGTGGCTAGGTGAGAAAGTTTTCACCAACAGAGAATGAAAAGTGAAATTTACAAATTCAGGGTTGCTTCTTGAAAAAGAAATAGATTGCCCCCTTGCATTCTCTTTTTGTTCTTTTCTGTGGTAGACCAAGTTGTTTCTGGCTTCAATTTTGCAGATGAGGCCAACCCCTGAGCCAATGACTGGGCAACAATGAAAAGAATCTGGGACCAGGAAAAATCCAGTTGAGCAGAGCTGTCTGACTTCTAAGTCTCAGCATTTATGTGAAGGAAAAATAAACTTAAACCTTGCTTGAGCCACTTCCTTTCTTCTTCTTTTTTTTATTTTTTTTTTTTTTTCGGTCATTTTGTTACTACAGCTACATACCCTGAAAAATATACTACAGTAGAATAATAAAAACTGAACATTTATTCTGAACAAAGATGTTGGAATAACCTTCCTTAAGCACCATCCCCAATGGTAATTTTGATTTATTTGATTGAATTTCAATAAAGCCTAATAGCCAGTGTTCATAATGATGACCATTAATCAACAAAGAAAAGGTTAATGCTCTATATCCCCTTTATAAGAAGAAAGGCAGTTACTTGATATGTTTTAGAGAGTTTAATTTTAAATCATTCAAATGCAAAGGGCTTGGGTTTATCAGAGCAGTATTAAATCTTTCTGGGAAATTCAACCACAACAATGACATTTTTTGATAGTTTTTAACAATTAAAATTTCATTTTATACCATACTTAGAGGAACATCTTTTTAAAATGACACCAAAAATGTTAGTAATAGTTGGTGTAAGTGGAAATTTCAAAGTCTTCTGGGGTCAAGAAGTAATATAAATGTGTGAATCAGAGGAGTGCTAGCCATATGGAGTAATGCAAGTTGGGATATCATTATCTGGAGAATATATGCCCAGTATAATGTATTCACATTCAAAACATTTTAAATGCTGTTCTGAGGCTATGCAGTAACTGGAATAAGATTTTTTCTGTAGCCATAAACAACTGGAAAACCAGACAAAGCGTATTAGTGTATATGGTAACAGTTTTCATATACTGGAAAACAGGCAGCACATATAATGATCTAAGAAAGATCATTATCTATCTGGCTTTCTTCCTGGAGGACCCTTCCAGACAGTGCTACAGGGAAGGGCATCTGCCATACAGCATGGCAAATAAGGGAAAAGAGACTGGAGCTCAGGAAGCCTATGCTGGCTAGCATCTGAAAGGCAGAATGATTATAAGGAGAAAACTGTCCAAAGATCTCCAGAAATCTTTAGAAGAACCTTTGCACACATCTTACACGGCCAGGAAAATGACAACTTGGGGAACGTGATACCCAAACAGTTCCCAGAACTCTTACAGGGCTGAGACACATTTGAGTCCCAGCCAGCCAGGGTGGAGGGGCCTGACTGAACACACTGGCAGCATTCGGTGGAAGCCCTGGAGAGATTATGCTTTTGTAGGGAAGCTAAACTAACACTAGAGTAAAACATACCCTACATTTGCCATAACAAACTTAAAATACTTAAAAGGAACAAGCGACTTGTCAGAACAAAATCCAATACTCTTTAAAAATATACAATAAAATAAAATCCAGCCCCCCAAAATATAGTCAAGCATTATATTTTTAAAAAACTAGATATTTCATAAAGCTGGAGAGTGTAACACATTATCAGGAGAAAAGTAGATAATGGGAACAGAGAGACAGAATAACAGACTTAATACAAGTACTTTTTAAAAAAGTCTTTTAAAAATATGCCAGAAGGGCCAGGCACTGTGGCTCACGCCTGTAATTCCAGCAACTTTGGGAGACCGAGGCGGGTGGATCACCTGAGATCAGGAGTTCAAGACCAGCCTGTCAAACATGGCAAAATCTTATCTCTACTAAAAACACAAAAAATTAGCCGGGGGTAGTGGTGCATGCCTATAGTCCCAGCTACGGAGGAGACTGAGGCAAGAGAATTGCTTGAACCTGGGAGATGGAGGTTGCAGTGAGCTGAGATCCCTCCATCCCTCCATTGCATTCCAGCCTAGGTGACGAAAGTAAAACTATGTCTCAAAAAAAAAAAAAATGTGGGGTGAGTGGGCATGGTGGCTCATGTTTGTAACCCCAACACTTTGGGATACCAAGGCAGGCGGATCACAAGGTCAGGAGTTTGACACCAGCCTGGCAAGCATGGTGAAACCCAGTCTCTACTAAAAATATAAAAAATTAGCCGGGCGTGGTGGTGCGTTCCTGTAGCCCCAGCTACTCAGGAGGCTGAGGCCAAAGAACTGCTTGAACCAGGCAGATGGAGGTTGAATTGAGCCGAAATCATACCACTGAACTCCAGTCTGGGCAACAGAGCAAGACTCTATCTCAAAAAAAAAAATAGTATATATATATATATATATATATATGCTAGAAGAATTAAAAGGAAAGTAATATTATTAGGAAAGCAAGATATAAGGAATAACCAAATAGAGCTTCTAATGATGCAAAGTATAATATTTGAAATAAAGAATTCAATGGATGAGATGGGATTCAGAGCAGATTAGACACTGCAGAAGAAAATTTCAGTGAACTTTAAGACACAACAATAGACACTATCCAAAGTGAAGTTCGGGAAGGGAAAGACTAAAAAACAAAAAGCAGTAGAACCTCAGAGACAGAAAGCAAATTGGTGAGGCCCAAGGTGAGGAATAATTGAATGCAAAAGCATACAGGAATGTTTGGGGATGAGAGAAATATTGAAATTATATTTTGATTGCTGTGATAGCTAAATAGAAATAAATATTTGCCAAAATTCATTAATTTGTTGGTTAAATGGGTTAACGTTATTAATGTTATCATTTATTTCTTCTAACTCAATAAATGTGATAAAATCTTCTAGCCAAAATAAAATCTCAACAAAGGGCTAAATTTGACCCGAGGGTAGGAAGGAATTAGGTGGGACATGGCACAAATACTAATCAAATATTTCATGCATGCAACAGTAATATCTAATAAAAATGGTTTATAAAATGAATTAAAATCCTCTCATATATTTAAAGTTGATCATACTGATTTACAACCAGTAATCAAGTCTAATACAATCAGTAATAATACAATCAGTAATATAAGTCTAATACCTTGGATTTTAAAAAATTACTATTGCTATCATTTTGTTATTATATTTTAGCTTTCAAAAGTAAGAGATTTTGTTGCAATGTACTTCAAGGTTATTATGTGGATACAAAGAGAAGCATTTTCTCTGTAAAATATAACTAGTCCATATGAGAATAAATACAGCTGTATCTTTTTCACATTCGCAATGAAACTAGGCCAGATAGCAGATGAATATGGTAAAGTATTTGAGTGTTTTCTATACATAAAGTCAATGTACCAAGTCTAAAAATCCTAGTTTTTGAAGAGATCATCAATGTAACGACAACAACATAACAATAATAATTATACAAAAAAGACCAAAGTTGTAGGTGTGTGGGTAGGACCAGGCACTGAGAACAAAAATATTGAATAAACTACAATTCCTAGAGCACCTTCTCTTCTACGCTGAGTCTTCTTGTTTCTTTTTTCTCCTGATTACTAGACTTATACGAGCTTAAGAGATCTCTTTCTGTATCTCTCAGAAATGCTTTCAGTTGACGATAATAGAAACTCATCCATAAAGTGGGAACATTTAATTTTTTTCTTAACAAGGAGTCTGGAAGAAGCTGGTCCCAAGGCTTATGGGTCCACAAACTTATGAAGGACTCATACTTTCTACTTTTTCAGTCTGCTGTACTAAGCATGTTAACTTTTATCCATAGGCTTTTTTCTTTCTTTTTTTTTAAATGGATCCTTGCTCTAATGCCCAGGCTGGAGTGTGGTGGAGTGACCTTAGCTCTCTGCAACCTCTGCCTCCTGAGTTAGGCGATTGTCATGCCTCAACCTCCCAAATAGCTGCGATTACTGCTGTGCACCTATTGCCCAGCTAATTTTTCTATTTTTAGTAGAGATAGATTTCACCATGTTGGCCAGGCTGGCCTCAATTTCCTACCCCCAGGTGATCCTCTAGCCTCAGCCTCCCAAAGTAGCACCTGGCCTACACTATTTATTTCAATTTCTTTTAGGTTTACAGGGAAAGTGGCTAATAACTGATCTGCAGCCATGAGCTACAATGCCCGGCCTTATTCTTAGGCTTTTGGCTGCTGTAGCTCCAACACATCCTCTGTGGTAGGAGAGGGGTTGGTGGTGGTGGTATAGGGGTTGAAAAGAATGGCTGGGTGTGGTGGCTTATGCCTGTAATCCAAGCACTCTGGGATGCAGAGACGGGTGAATCACCTGATGTCAGGAGTTCAAGATCAGCCTAACCAACATGGTGAAAACTTGTCTCTACTAAATGGCACAGCGACAAGAGCAAAACTCCATCTCAAAGTAAATAAATAAAAGAAGAGATCACAGTTGTTCTTGTACTCTCTCCTGTTTGCCAGGAAGAAAAAAATCTTTGATAGTAATTATTCCCAACTGGGAGGCCAAGGCAGGAGGATCACTTGAAGCCAGGAGTTTGAAACCAAACTGAGCAACATAGCAAGACACAATTTCTGAAAGAAAGAAAGAAAACTTATCACACCCAAAGCAGACTTCTACTTACATCTTGTTGACCAGAACTGGGACACATGCTGACCCCCATTACTAGACAAAGGGAATGGCATTGTGATGCTGGTCCTAGATTAATTATGATTTTCTCTTGGGACAGAGATGGGCCAAGTTTCTGAAATTTGTTGCCACCTCTCTCTTCTTCCCCTTCTCTCCTCACCGCAAAATAAGGACTTTTATCTATGGAAAAAGTGAGATAGCATCCTACAGATGCATCATAATAGCATCTGTTAAAATTTTCAAAGCAATAATCCAGGAAGATCAAGCACTTTTTTTCCAGGAAGGTTATTGCCTTACATAAGAATCTTATTCTCATTTGCTTCATACTGTAGCTTCCATAGCCAACCAAATTTAAACAATGGATGCAAAAGATGAATTCAGGATTTATGTATTTGATATAATTCCATTTTAACAAAACTTAACAGTTTAAATAAGATGTAAGTAAAATTTCAGCATTCCCAACTCCTAAATATTACTCATCCTCACATGGTGAAATATATTTCACAAATTGGTATCGACCTACTCAGTAATTAGTAATTGTGTTCTCTGTTTTCTCTGCTGCAGCCCAGTAGACATTATACTTATTAATTGCTGTTACTTATGTTTTTCCTTCATAGCTACTTGTACTGGTAATCCTGTTAGGTTTTGTTTTCATATGAAGTACACACTATGATGAATACTTGTAGATACAATGAGAAAAAAAATCAGTGAAAAATTTAAGCAAAAATAAAACAAAAAATTATTGTTGCTTTTTAACAGACTCTAAATTGGGGTCAAAAGTTGCAGCCTGAATGTATATTTTATTTTTCCAACAAAATGTTTACAAGTTTTTCAATTTTGAATGCCTTTAGGTGATTTTGTATTCTCCAGTTTAACACAGGCCCCTCCAACTCTCTTACAGCTGACGTTGAAGGACTCAGGGTAACTCCCTACCCCAGTAGTCACTTGAATTTGCCAATCTCTACTTTGTGTGGATAAGCCAAGATTAATAATAAATGAATAATCTTTTTCTTATTTGCAGAACACTCTTGACTGGCTTCCAAAATGATCTCTAAAATGAACTTTTTTCCAAGACAACTACATTTTTTGGCATGCTGGTTTAAAATTTTTTGGCTGACTTTTTGTCAGTGAAGCCTCTTCTAAATAGGTGAGAAGGTGGTATCACATCTTCAATTTATTTGATGAAGTTGTGTTCCCAGTCATATTGAGTAATTTTGCATTACGAAATTGTGCATACTTTAAACAAGTTGAGTATTCTTTATTTGATATTATGTTCTTGGGACCAGAAGTGTTTTGGATTTCATTTTTTTTTTGATTGTGGAATATCTGCATTACACTTAGCAACTGAGCATTCCAAATCAGAAAATCCCAGATCCAAAATTTCCTTTGAGCAGTTCCCCTGAGTAACATGTCAGTGCTCAAAATGTTTCAGATTTTGGAGCATTTCAAATATCAAAATTTCAAATTTGGGATGCTCAAACTGTATTTATATAGTTATTTTCAATTGCATATCTTAAAATATATTTTAAATTTAAAAGACTAAAATGCATAAAGAAAATAATCACTAATATATGTTATTAATATATAACATAAATATAAAATTAATTTTATATAAAATTAATATATAAATATATTGATATAAAAGTTATATATGTATATAACTTTTCAGAGTTCCTTTTACAAAATCTCAGAACACTTTATAAGTCTTTTACACGTACTTTATAAAATATTATTTTCTGTATAAAAAATCCACACAGCCTCACAGAGTGATAGAGGGAAATTCACATTTACTATCTAGGGTATTACATTTCCAAAACCACATTCTTCTCTTAATAAAATTGACCTTTGCTAATGTTAAAAATTTTTTGTTTAATACTTTAGGAAATAGCTGTGCAATGTTTTAAATGAATGAAAGAATGTGGGAACTAGGAACGAAATGTCAAGTAGTTCCATGTTTTTATTCATGTGAACATTGCCTCATAAATCATTTTTATGCTATCATATTTACTAATTGTGTGGATTTATTAGAGTTCTTTTTGGCCAAAATAATGGTGAGCTACCTGTGTTTATAGTAAGTACTTTCCTGTCAGCCTGTAGTAGTTTGCTATTATGTTATTGTGATTATTATTTTTTCTCTAATTCCCATCTTCTTTACTACCAGTTCTAGCCTAGTCTGCTTGTATTTTCTCCTCCTTTTTTTTCTGAAAAGATAAACAAGCTTTAATCTGCAAAGAGCATGGGAGTTATGAATACAAAATGACCTCTTAAGAACTTGTCCAATGCCAACATTCCTGCATCAAGTCTTAAAATCTTGTTAGTGTCATATTATTACCATTTATTCTAATATGTGCCCTTAAAAGTCACAATGATAGAAATAGTTGAAATAACAAATAATATTTGAAATATTTTTTTCTGATAGATAATGCAAGACATAATAAGTATAAAGAGTAACAACACCCACTGAATTAATTGTTTACAACCCTGACTGCACATTGAACTTGGAACATTTTTTAATTACTGATGCCTAGATCTATTGCCTAGAAATTCTGATATAACTGGTTTGGAGTGCAGTGTGGACAAGTGATGTTTTTAAAACTCCCCAGATAATTCGAAACTATAATTAATGTTGAGACTCACTGGTCTCAGACTATCTCCTATGTTATCAACCTTGACTACAGATTAGAATCAATGGGTGTATTTTAGAAACGTATCTTCCCAGACTCCAGATCCAGAAATTCAAATTCTATTTTTCTGGGATAGAATCAGGCATTTATTTTCTTGTATGTCCTGATTTTAATGTGAAGTTAAGGTAAGAATTATATTGCTCAAGAACCAAGAGGTTTAACATCACAGCATGGGAAGGTATGACATATTGTCACTGTGTGTGTGTTTTTTTAACTGTTGTTTTACTGATGACAAACCATAACCTTGGCCTGCTAGAAGAGTTCAATGGCACAAATTTAATTTTTTAAAGTAAGTAACACTGTTTTAAAAATGATTTGTAGTAATAGTCATTAAAAGAGACACATTAAAACATTAAAGCATTTATTTGATCAGTGATTCATGAATCTGGCAGCTCCTGATGAAGGAGCCAGAGAAGGCTTTTAGAGGGTGAATTTGGAAACAAAAGAAAGATACTTGATTGGTTACAGTGGAATAGTAGCGTTATTTGGGTCACTCCAGTGGAAATTCCCTAATTAGAAGTTGGCTGGCAGTTTCTGATTGGTTAAGCTTTTTTGTTTGTTTGTTTTTGTCTTTTTTTTTTTTTTTTTATCATTTACACTGATTTGGGTTTCCTTTTCTTTAGGTAGAAACTCAGGGTGTTGAAGCTACCTCTGCCTGCCGGCCTTCTAAGTATTTCAACACAGAAATAGTACTTTAGGACACACTGGAGTTGCAGTTCTATTTTGCCATTGAGTGGTTTCAGATTTGTTCTTCCTGTAAATTTGGTTAAAGTAGTCACTGTATTTCTATAAGTCTGAGATTCAGATATTTAGTTGCTTTCAGAAAGTATTGAGATAGCATTGGCCATGTTGGTCAGATTGAAAGTGACTTTGAATCTTTTCTATTAATGTTCTGATATAAAAGAGTGATGTCTCAGATATAGTGCTAATGCATAACACCTCACAAATAGCTTCCTGTAATACACAGAAAAAAAATGACCAGTTTTGAATTTATAACACAGGGTAAGGTAAAAATAAATTTAATTAAGCGTATTACTGTTGAACATGCAAGTGACAAATATTAAAAATCCATTCAGTTGGGCGTGGACAGAGAGAGGGAGTGGTGCGCATCCACGGAAGCAGGCGGACTGAACGTTTCCGTTCCCTCGGTCTCGCGGGAAGTTCCGTTGCTCGCCCACTGGTGACAGAGCTCAGGCGAAGCACCTGCGCGGCCGTCACGTGACAGCACCGCCACGGGAGGTTGTGGGTGCGCCGCGGCGCCGTTTGCTCTGCCAAACAGACGAAAGAGAGATCATGGCCAATGACGCCAAGCCCGATGTGAAGACCCTGCAGGTGCTGCGGGACACCGCCAACCGCCTGCGGATCCATTCCATCAGGGCCACGTGTGCCTCCGGTTCTGGCCACCCCACGTCGTGCTGCAGTGCGGCGGAGATCGTGTCTGTCCTCTTCTTCCACACGATGAGGTATAAACAGACCGACCCAGAACACCCGGACAACGACCGGTTCATCCTGTCCAAGGGACACGCTGCTCGCATCCTCCATGCTGCTTGGGTGGAGGTGGGTGACATCAGTGAATCTGACTTGCTGTGCCTGAGGAAACTTCACAGCGACTGGGAGGGACACCCTACCCCCCGACTGCCGTTTGTTGACGTGGCAACAGGGTCCCTAGGGCAGGGAGTCGGTGCTGCATGCGGAATGGCTTATACTGGCAAGTACCTTGACAAGGCCAGCTACCGCGTATTCTGCCTTATGGGAGATGGCGAAGCCTCAGAAGGCTCTGTGTGGGAGGCCTTTGCCTTTGCCTCCCACTACAACTTGGACAATCTCGTGGTGGTCTTCGACGTGAACCGCTTGGGACAAAGTGGCCCTGTACCCCTTGAGAACTGCACAGACATCTATCAGAATCGCTGTGAAGCCTTTGGATGGAATACTTACTTAGTGGATGGCCATGATGTGGAGGCCTTATGCCAAGCATTTTGGCAAGCAAGTCAAGTGAAGAACAAGCCTACTGCTATAGTTGCCAAGACCTTCAAAGGTCGGGGTATTCCAAATATGGAGGATGCAGAAAATTGGCATAGAAAGCCAGTGCCAAAAGAAAGAGCAGATGCAATTGTCAAATTAATTGAGAGTCAGATACAGACCAATGAGAATCTCATACCAAAATCCCCTGTGGAAGACTCACCTCAAATCAGCATCACAGATATAAAAATGACCACCCCACCTGCTTACAAAGTTGGTGACAAGATAGCTACTCAGGGAACATATGGTTTAGCTCTGGCTAAACTGGGCCATGCAAATGAAAGAGTTATTGTTCTGAGTGGTGACACAGTGAACTCCACCTTTTCTGAGATATTCAAGAAACAACACCCTGAGCGTTTCATAGAGTGTGTTATTGCAGAACAAAACATGGTAAGTGTGGCACTAGGCTGTGCCACACGTGGTCGAACCATTGCTTTTGCTAGTGCGTTTGCTGCCTTTTTTACTAGGGCATTTGATCAGCTCCGAATGGGAGCCATTTCTCAAGCCAATATCAACCTTATTGGTTCCCACTGTGGGATATCCACTGGAGAAGAGGGACCCTCCCAGATGGCCCTGGAGGATCTAGCCATGTTCCGAAGCATTCCCAATTGCACTGTTTTCTATCCAAGTGATGCCATCTCGACAGAGCATGCTGTTTATCTGGCTGCCAATACCAAGGGAATGTGCTTCATTCGAACCAGCCAACCAGAAACTGCAGTTATTTATAGCCCACAAGAAAATTTTGAGATTGGCCAGGCCAAGGTGGTCCGCCACAGCGGCGATGATAAAATCACAGTTATTGGAGCTGGAGTTACTCTCCATGAAGCTTTAGCAGCTGCTGACCATCTTTCTCAACAAGGTATTTCTGTCCGTGTCATCGACCCATTTACGATTAAACCCCTGGATGCCACCACCATCATCTGCAATGCAAAAGCCACAGGCGGCCGAGTTATCACAGTGGAGGATCACTACAGGGAAGGTGGCATTGGAGAAGCTGTCTGTGCAGCTGTCTCCAGGGAGCCTGATATCCTTGTTCATCAGCTGGCAGTGTCAGGAGTGCCTCAAAGTGGGAAAACGAGTGAATTCCTGGATATTTCTGGAATCAGTACCAGACACATTATAGCAGCTGTGACACTTACTTTAATGAAGTAAACTTCTAAAAAGTTAAGTCTATTGCCTTTGGTCCAAAAGCACTGGTATCTTTATGTTAAATTCATGCTTATTCTTACAAAGCCATTATTTATACCTACGCAGTTGTACTCTTTTAAAGCAAAGCCATTTAACACCTTTCTTCATTCCTGATTTGGAAATTAAAGTTAATGTTTCTGTTAATCTATGTATAAATGTCACTCTAACTCATTAATGTGGATTTTAAAATTGTAAGTAACAGAACAGGCAATAAAACAACTACCTAATACAAATGTTTCTGATAAGACTACAAATATCTGACTAAGTTTGGGGATTAAGATAGAGGTAACTGTATCTTAAATGAATATGATTTCCTTGTAAGTTAAAAAATTGAAATTTAATTGTAGACTTCAATAGTCCAAGTTTTGAAGGATGTTTGAACTTTCGTATAATGCCATCCTATACCTGCAGTTTTACAAATAATGTTTTACTGCAGTTGCCTTGGAAATTCCTCCAAAGTTTGCCTTCATCTCCCCTCTACAGTTTAGAGGTGATGGTGCAGTAGTGAAGGCTCTTACAAAGTACCACATTGCTTGTGGTGTTTTGTGAAGAGATGAAACTATAACTAGTTCTAGTTTGCACACTACACACAGTTTTGTGAATCTTCAGAAATGGTTCTTTTTTCCTGTGGCCAAAACAGATTGTTAATGTGGTTATATTCATCTGCTAATGATACTAAAGTCAATGTAATAAAGCACTTAAAAATCAGCTGCTTTAGTCTGTGCTGTGTATGTGGGATTTGATTTCTTCTTGATGAAATCCTAAATAAAGAGGAACTTGTGTCTAAGTCAGAAGCAGAGAGAGCCATGTCCCTCAAAAGCAAACCTGGAAATAGGTGGAAGCTGGAGATAAGTTACTAGAGAAGATTGTATGGACTAAAACACCATCCCTTAAGCAAATTCTTGACTTTTCACTGTGAGTGTGTAAATGTATGCTTGGAGTACAAGAAAGTTCCAGCCAGGCAAATCACAGATGGACCCAATGTTCCAAACTAAATGAAAATTACTCTGTCTATGTCAGGTAATTATTTCCTTGTTTTTATTACCCTCATTAAGTTCTTTGGAGGTATAACCAATTTGCCTTAGAAATCATTGTTTTAGGAGGTGTGATAGAGCCAAAAAAATGTTAATACTAACCTGCAAATTAGAGAAACCAGGCTCTCCTCATTTGCTATTATCCATTTTCTCTAAGCTGATTTCCATTTTTATAAAATGATTATGAAAATTGCTCCGTTTTTCATAAGATTTAGAAATTACTTTGTAGAAATAAGTTGATATAAAATCATTATAGAAATTTAGAAATGCAAATAAGCAAAATATGTTTACCCCCCTTTACACACAAAAAAAAATCCATTCAATTATTAGCATGTGTTCCGCACATGCTGTGAAAGTGTGCATGCCAAATGGTCTGTTTCCAACTAAACTTGTAAGCACACCTTTAATAATGACCATAGATCACGTTTTTTAATGTCTAATGGAATCTCAGACACCACCAGAAATTATATATATTTTTGTAGCAGGGTGGGGAAGCCCTTAGGAATCTCTCCTGTAAAGACTCTGTTCCACAAGTTATCAACCAGAGGCTATGAGCTTCAGAAAGAAGAAATGGCAGGTGAGAATTATGTCTGCAATTCTTCAAGTAAGACAGAATCATATCCAATTTTGTTATATTGAACATTCTCTATCTTTGAATCTGTCCTGAGATCTTTTAAGTGTTCATAGGAATCTTAGGACAGAACCATCCTGATGGATGCTAACCCTTGACTGCTAGAGCTTGTGAAGTTGTAGTGTTGATGAACAACATGGTGACTGGTTTAACTCTGGCCTTCTATTCATTGTTTTTGCTGTGGAGGTCTATCAGATTATCGATAACCTGATGATATTCCAGGGACAGCTGTTGACACCAGCAGCTGCCTTGCTTATGTTTGTGTTGACACCAGCAGCTGCCTTGCTTATGTCCTAAAGACTGGCAGACATCTCAGAGTGACACTGATCATTTACATGGTGAATGGCTCCCCAGTCACTTCCTGATTTCTGTAATCCCCAGATAGTGAAAGAAGGAATCGGTGCACTGAACTTATTTTATGTTACTTCATTTATGGTACCTTATTTAAATATATCAGTAGCTTTTAAACTTCATGGAAATTCTGTGGAGAGCCCCATTAGGGAAAAAAATAATTTTTTAAAAAGACTTAATGTTTCTGACTTTAAAATTATGTAACAGTAATGAAAAATACTCGCTGAGTTTTAGTTATCTCAGTTTGCTGAACTTTACAGGAGTTACTAAATTCTCTAGAGTCCAATCAAAGAGGGGTTGGTTTGGGAAGTTGAGAAGTATTGAACTGTTTTGGTGGCCTTTACTATCATGATATGGAAGAAAGGTCCTCACACAGTTTTGAGATAGAATGGAAGGGTGTACTGTTCTTAGAGAGGAACTCTCTTCTCCATCCTTCTCGTAAGAGAGGGGAGGAGGCACTGAACCAATTCCATTTATTGACATTGGTACGGGAGAGTTTCTATAAGAGAATTGCTCACAAGGTTGGGAGTTAACTCCAAGAAGGGAAGATAGGTATTTCTTTGCAAGGTTGGATGTTGATTTAGACATAGGTTTGGTTTTCTGACCACATAGAACTACTTATTTAGAGTAGAAAAGGTTTGCAAACACAGTAAGCAAAATATGCCACCACCTGTTTTTACATAACTGTAAGATAATAATGGTTTTTACCTTTTTAAATGGTTGAAACAATTAGAAGAATACTATTGCATGACATATGAAATTTAAATTGCAGTGTCCATGAATAAAGTTTTACTGGAACATAGTCATGCTCATTCAATTGAGTATTGTCCGTGTCTGCTTTGGAGGTACAGTGGCAGAGTTGAGTAGTAATGATAGTCACCATATAGTCTGCAAAGCCTAAAGTATTTACAACCTGACTTTTTATTGTAAAGGTAAACCCTGGGGGAGAGCACTGGGGAGAGACGAGGGTGATAGTATAGACATGTGGAGGGGATAAGGGCTGACCCTTTAAGGTCCAGGCCTCAAGGCCACCTCTATATTTGACTAAAGCATTCATAAGATTGGCGGTTGCAGGCTTGTCAGAGATCACTACACTAAGAGTAGAGAGGTACATGCCTCAGAAATTCTGTGTGATGCCTGCAATTGGGGAACAATAGCAAAGTGTTCCCCAGAAAAGGACCACCAACTGTTACTTGCTATTAAACTTTTCGGTTAGGATCAGTTGACCCTAAACCTTACTGAGTTTTTACATAGGTTCACAAAGTTCTTTAAGAGAGAGTGGGCAGTAATCTATTTGGAGAAACTATTGGGACCTTATTTTTTCCCTACTATTTGTTTAGATTCACAGGAGACATGTGTTTTTTGACATGTGACAAAATTCCTGGTTAATGTACAGCTATGTGCATTTTTTCATACGGGTGTAAGAGTCCCACCTGTCACTAATTCCCACAGGTCTGTTTGTTTATCACTAACATTCCTGGTTATCTCTCATGGTGTGCCTTTCTTCCATGAATTTACTAGATTTACATTAACCTAACTTCGGTATGCTGTGGATTATATTGTATGAATAGAGCATGTACAAGATAATAATCAATATACTTGTTTTAAAACTTACATTTATGTTTGGCTCAATATCTTATCTTATTTTTTATGTTAATTTCCACAAATTAGGTAAACTGCTCTCTTAATAGCAGAAATCTTAAGTGCATGTGCTGGGCAAAATGTACCATCATTGCAATCTAGGACACTCTAGGGCAGAATGCCCTGAACTTTAGAAAGCCTGCTTCTTTTAGTCAGAATTAATTTATCCCTGTCAGATGTGATATGTCATTTTAATCCTATTGGATATGTTAAAAATATGTTTAACAACTGTATCATAAAAGAAAACATTAGTAATATAACCAAAGCTACATCATTAAAATAATAATTAAAACTTAGATATAACCTTAAAGTTTCTGCAAATATGTGAGAAGAAAAATGTTAAGTCCACAGGTTTAGTTTATTGGGGCTCATTTGTACCCGGTAGAGATGACAAATTGCTGGCTTAAGAAATGTATCCAACCCATAAAAGTCATTCTATTTCAGCAACAAGGTTTTTCTTTATTTTTTTCTAACATTGAATTTGTACTGAAACACCTATAGACAATGGATTTCCTCTGCTTCCTTTCCACCCTCCCTCCCTACTTTCTTAAACCTGTTTCACACACTTTTGTGCCAGGCTTTTGAATCAAGCATTTGATTTGCTAGTCAAGTGGCAATTTGTAAGCAGATTATACAAATAAAGAGTAAATAGCTTCTTTAACAAAGTACAAGCTCTATTTGTAAGAAAATATAAAATTTTACTGAAGCACAGAAAACAAGATCTGAGTAGATGTCAAAATAAATTATGTCTAGGATGGAAAGTCTCAAAATAATAAAAATACCAATTCTTCTGAAATGAATGATTTAGATAAAATACCAAAAGGATGTGTAGGGAGTGGGTAAGGTGTATTAGGGTGGTTAGGGCGGGGAGCAAATAGATTCATTCTAAAGCTTTTGTAATTAAATACATGTCTGAACATCACCGAGACATTTTGAAAAAGAAAAATAATGAGTACTGACTACATAATTTGAGAAGCCTAATCCAAAATAAAAATACAAAACACTTTGTTAAAAAATTATTAAGAATTTCAAGTCAGCAAGAACAGAGAATTACACCAAGTGTAGAAGAAGTCTGCAGGACCGCACAGGTTGCATGCAAATGAGGCTGATCACAGATACGACCATTCAGTGAGATCTACAAATGGATTAATGGACATAGAGATATGATCTCTGTTTTGTCAGAGACTGTAATGACTGGTTAATGATTCTTTTGTGTGTTTTTTATTTCCCTAGTTGAATCTCAAATAAATTAAGAAGTTGGGCTTCAATAGGAAAAAAAACAGTTTGTGGTATCTAAACCAGTCGACCCCTTTGTTTCTCTGTCTCTTGTGTCTCTTGACCTGTGCTCCAAATTACACAGCTAAAGCTATAAACTATCCATGTGTATATATGTCTGTATATCTCTTGTTTAAAAAAGCTTTTATTTCTCACTGAGTATAAAATATTCTTCTATGTAGGAGAACATTAATAAATTAGATTATAAGTAACTTAAACTGAAGGAATTGTATTTAGTGGGCTTATAGAGATAAATCAGTGCTTATATAAATCAAATATTCCTAATGTTTCAAGAAAACAAAGACATTAAACTTACAGTGAAAAGGTATTTTAGATCTCCAATGTATTTTCTTACAAAAACTAACTTAGAAATGTTTTAAGGCTTCAAGCTAAGTTAACTTAAGATAAATCTGTAAGCAAATAAGACCAGTCTAACAATTTTGATTTAATGAAAAAAACTGTATCTTCTGATTAATCCATGTGAAGTTTAATACCAACTTATATTTTATTCTATTTTATTTTGTTTTTCCTAAACTTAAATAGGCTTACTGATAAAAGAAGCTAACTCTAACATAAAGTGTATGATTATAAAAATGTAAATTTTTATGCACCTTAATTGTATTATTATGTTTATCAGTAAACATTATTTCAAGACTAAGATTTTGTTGTATGTCAGCTTAATGATAATTTCTAAGACCTTTAGGTAAAATAAAACCTGACTGATATAAAGTTGTATTAATTAATACATCATAATTAGATATATAGATACTCAAATTAAGACAACAATAGCAAAACATAATAAAGAAGAAAACTTGGAAGTAAATTTTATTCACCTTGATTTATTATACCTGATACTGAAAAAAGGTCTGTAAAATGTGTTAAAATCTTACCGAGTTTGTTCATCTTTTACGGTCTTGCTACATCCTTGGGTTATAGATTAATACCTTCGTCCACAGTATAAAAATATTTTTGCTTCTATTACTTTTTATATGCTTTGGGAACTTACTCCATTAACTATCCCTTCCTTTTTCTAGAACCTTCCAGAGAACAGATGTCATAGCAAGAGGAAGGTAGCATAAAGATTTTAACCGGTAAGAATGAAGGAAGTGATAAGAAAATTAAGCCAAGAATATATGACAAGACTTTTGAGATTTTTTTCTACTAAAAATATTCCCCTTTATGCAAATGGCTTTTTAAGATTAGTGGAAGCAGAGGCATGGTACAGGCTTAGAAATCAATGGAAAGAGAATGCTATAAAACTTTTAGAGATGAAGGCATTGAAAGGAATGGCTTTGAGTTAAGAAGAAAGAAAATGATTAACATCATGGAAACTTTGAGGTAGTGACAAGAGAAATAAAAATGATATTTAAATTTATAGAGGAAAGTTGAAGAGGAAGGTATAAGGAAGTATACTGAGGATGCATTGATAAGGAAGTGTGTAAGATTCCAGGTTATCCAAGAGGAGTCAGTGACATACTGTATACATTTGTTCATAAACTGTAGAGTTTAAAAGTCACAAGTCTGAGAACTCCATATGTCACCAGTGCCCATGATATCAGACATCTCCCTTCTCGACCCTTTCAAGCTTTGTACTTACATCTTAAAAATCTATTTCTTCCCTCTTAAAATGAATGGAATATAGCTGTCAGTGCTCACTTATATTTATCATTAAAACTCCTTCTTGGGGGAGGATCCATGATGGCCAAATAGGAACAGCTCTGGAGTGCAGTTCCCTGAAAGAACAACACAGAAGGTGAGTGTTAACCACATTTCCAAGTGAGTTTTCACTGCCCACAGACCAGGTGATTCCCAGGCTGGAAAGCGCCACAAGTTTCCATCATGTCTGCTTCAGCCGATGCCATGGGTTGGCGCACAGAAACACACATTTCTGGGTAGCTGTTTCAACTGGCATCTGGAATGCCTGGGAGACAGAGTCGCTCATTCAACTGAAAGGGAGGGGGCTGAGACAGGGAGCCAGGTGATCTGGCTAGGTGGGTAACACCCTCAAAACAAGCAATCTGAAATGCTCTGGATTGAGAGTTTTGCAGCAAGTACAGCTGGACCCAGGATGGTTCAGCTTGGTGGGGAAGGGCATAAGCCATTACCAAGGCAGTCTGCTAATACTAAGGCACTTCTAACTGCCCCAAGGAAGTTCACACAGCAGCTGGGCAGAGCCTGCAGCAGCTCAGCAACACCTCTGCTGGCAGACTGTGACCAGAATATCTCCATGCAGGGTAGGGAATCTATGAAAAAAGGCAGCAGCATATCAGGAAATTATAAATAAAGCCCGACCTTCCTAGGATAGAACACCTGGGAAAGGAGGCAGTTATGAGTTCTACTGCAGCAGACTTAAATGTACCTGCCCAGCAGCTCTGCACAGAACAACGGAGCGCCCAGCACAGCACTTGAGCTCCTACAAGGGACAGACTATCTCCTCAAACTGCTCCCTGACACCCATATACCCAAAGATACACCTCATAAAGGAGAGCTAAGGCTGACATCTGGCGGGTACCCTTCTGGAATGCAGATAACAGAAGAAGAAACTGGCAGCAACCCTTACTGTTCTGCAGCTGCTGCAGGTGATCCCCAGGCAAGCATTGTCTGGAGAAGACCTACAGCAGTCATGCATCAGAGAGGCCTGTTAGAAAGAAAATGAAGAAACAGAAAGAAATAGTTTCCACATGAACAAAAAGGACATCTACTCAGAGACCCTATCTGAAAGGCGCCAACGACAAAGACCACAGGTAGATAAAGCCATGAAGATGGGAAGAAACCAGCACAAAAAGGATGAAAACTCCAAAAACCAGAACGCCTCTCCTTCTCCAAGGGATCGTAACTCCTCATCAGCTAGGGAACAAAGCTGGATGGAGAATGAATCTGATGAATTAACAGAAACAAGCTTCAGAAGGTGGGTAATAAACTTCTCAGAGCTGAAAGAACAAGGTTGGATGAAATGCTATCTAGAATAACCAGCTTAGAGAAGAATGTAAATGACTTGATGGAGCTGAAAAACACAGCATGAGAACTTCACGAAGCATACACAAGTTTCAATAGCCAAACCAACCAAGCAGAAGAAAGGATATCAGAGATTGAAGATCGACTCAATGAAATAAAACAAGAAGGCAAGAATAGAGAAAAAAAAAAGAGTAAAAGAAATGAACAAAGCCTCCAAGGAATATGGGGTTATGTGAAAAGACTCAATCTATGTTTGATAGGTGTACCTGAATGTGATGAAGAGAATGATTCCAAGCTGGAAAACACTCTTCAGGATATTATCCAGAACTTCCTAGCAAGCGAGGCCACCATTCAAGTCCTGGAAATACAGAGAATGCCACAAAGATACTCCTCAAGAAGAGCAACCCTAAGGCACATAATTGTCAGATTCACCAGGGTTCAAATGAAGGAAAAATGCTAAGGGCAGCCAGAGAGAAAGGTCAGATTACCCACAAAGGGAAGCCCATCAGACTCACAGCAGATCTCTCAGCAGAAACCCTAAGGCAGAAGAGAGTGGGGGCCAATATTCAACATCCTTAAAGAAATGAACTTTCAACCTACAATTTCATATCCAGCCAAACTAAGCTTCACAAATGAAGGAGAAATAAAATTCTTTATGGACAAGCAATTGCTGAGAGATTTCGTCACCACCATGCCTGCCTTACAAGAGCTCCTGAAAGAAGCACTAAAAAAGGAAAGGAACACCCAGTACCAGCCACTCCAAAAACGTACCAATGGTAAAGACCATTGACACAATGAAGAAAATGCATCAACTAACAGACAAATCATCCAGCTAGCATCAAAATGGCAGGATCAAATCGGCACATAATGATATTAACCCTAAATGTAAATGGGCTAAATGCCCCAAACAAAAGACGCAGAATGGCAAATTGGATAAAAAGTCCAGACCCATCAGTGTGCTGTATTCAGAAAACCCATCTTATGTGCAAGGACACACATAGGCTAAAAATAAAGGAATGGAGGAAGATTTATCAAGCAAATGGAGAGCAAAAAAAAAAAAAAAAAAAAGCAGGAATTGCAATTCTAGTCTCTGATAAAATGGGCTTTAAACCAACAAAGATCAAAAGAGACAAGAAGGGCATTACATAGTGGTAAAGGATCAATGCAACAAGAAGAGCTAATGATCCTAAATATAAATGCACCCAATACAGGAGGATGCAGTTTCATAAAGCAAGCTCTTAACGACCTACAAAGAGACATAGACTCCCACACAATAATAGTGGGAGACTTTAACACTCCATTGTCAATATTAGCCAGATCAATGAGACTAAAAATTAACAAGGATATCCAGGACTTGAATTCAGAACTGGACCAAGCTGACCTAATAGATGTCTACAGAAATCTCCACCCTAAATCCAAATCCACAGAATATATATTCTTCTCAGCACCACATTGCTATTCCAAAACTGACCACATAATTGCAAGTAAATCACTCCTCAGCAAATGCAAAAGAAAAGAAATTATAACAAACAGTCTCTGAGACCACAGGGAAGACAAATTAGAGCTCAGAGTTAAGAAACTAACTCAGAACTGCACAACTTCATGGAAACTGAACAAGTGGCTTCCGAACGTCAACTGGATAAACAATGAAATGAAGGCAGAAATAAAATGTTCTTTGAAACCAATGAGAAAGAAGACCAACACACAAGAATCTCTGGGACACATTTAAAGCAGTGTCTAGAGGGAAATTTATAGCAATAAATGCCCTCCAGAGAAGCGAGGAAAGATCCAAATTTGACACCCTATCATCAAAATTGAAAGAGCTAGAGGAGCAAGATAAAAAAAAAACTCAAAACCTAGCAGAAGACAAGAAATAACTAAGATCAGGGCAGAACTGAAGGAGATAGAGATGCAAAAAACCCTCCAAAAAAATCAATAAATCCAGGAGCTGGTTTTTTGAAAAGATCAACAAAATAGACAGACCACTAGCCAGATTAATAAAAAACAAAAGGGAGAAGAATCAAACAGATGCAATAATAAATGATAAAGGGGACATCACCACCTATTCCACAGAAATACAAACTATCATCAGAGATTACTACAAACAACTCTATGCGTATAAACCAGTAAACCTGGAAGAAATGGATAAATTCCTCAACACTTGCAGCCTCCCAAGCCTAAACCAGGAAGAAGTTGAAACCTTGAACAGACCCATAACAAGGTATGATTGAGGCAGCAATTAATAGCTTACCCACCAAAAAAAGTCCAGGTCCAGATGGGTTCACAGACGAATTCTACCAGACACACAAAGAGGAGCTGGTACCATTCCTTCTGAAACTATTCCAAACAATACGAAAAGAGACAATCCTTCCCAAATCATTTTATGAGGCCAACATTATCCTGATACCAAAACCCAGCAGAGATTCAACAAAAAAGAAAACTTCAGGCCAACATCCATGATGAACACAGATGCAAAAATCTTCAGTAAAATACTGGCAAACTGATTACAACAGGACATCAAAAACTTACCCATCGTGATTAAGTAGGCTTCATTCCAGGGATGCAAGGCTGGTTCAACATATGCAAGTCTATAAACATAATCCACCACATAAGCAGAACCAAAGACAAAAACCACATGATTATCTCAATAAATGCAGAGAAGTCCTATGACAAAATTCAACAGCGCTTTATGCTAATAACTCTCAATAAATTAGGTATGGAAGGAACATATCTCAAAATAATAAAAGCTTTTACAACAAACTGACAGCCAATATCATACTGAATGGGCAAAAACTAGAAGCATTCCCTTTGAAATCTGGCACTAGGCAAGGATGCCCTCCCTCACCACTCCTATTCGATATAGCATTAGAAGTTCTAGCCAGAGCAATCAGGCAAGAAAAAGAAAAAAATAAAGGATATTTAATTAGGAAAGGAGGAAGTCAATTTGTCTCTATTTGCAGACGACATGATTGTATATTTAGAAGACCCTATCATCTCATCCCAAAATCTCCTTAAACTGATAAGCAACTTCAGCAAAGTCTCAGGATACAAGAATCAATGTGCAGAAATCACAAGCATTCTTATACACCAATAACAGACTAATAGAGACCCAAATCATGAGTGAACTCCCATTCACAATTGCTACAAAGAGAATAAAATACCTAGAAATACAACTAACAAAGGATGTAAAAGACCTCTTCAAGGAGAACTACAAATGGCTTCTCAAGGAAATAAGAGAGGACACAAACAGATGGAGAAACATTCCATGATCATGGTTAGGAAGAATCAATATCGTGAAAATGGCCATACTGCCCAAAGTAATTTATAGATTCAAAGGTATCCTCATCAAGCTACCAATGACCTTCTTCACAGAACTGGAAAAAATCACCTAAAACTTCATATGGAACCAAAAAAGAGTCTGCATAGCCATGGCAATCCTAAGCAAAAAGAACAAAGCCAGAGGCATCACGCTACCTGACTTCAAACTATACTACAAGTCTACAGTAATTAAAACAGCATGGTACTGGTACCAAAACAGAGATATAGACCAATGGAACAGAACAGAGGCCTTGGAGACAATGCTACCATCTGCAACCATCTGATCTTTGATAAACCTGACAAAAACAAGCAAGGGGAAAGGAGTCCCTGTTTAATAAATTGTGTTGAGAAAACTGACTAGCCATGTGCAGAAAACAGAAACTTGACCCCTTCCTGACACCTTACACTAAAATTGCTCCAGATGGATTAAAGACTTAAACATAAGACCTAACACCATAAAAACCCTAAAAGAAAACCTAGGCAAAACCATTGGGACGTAGGCATAGGCAAGGACTTCATGACTAAAATACCAAAAGCATTGGCAACAAAAGCCAAAATAGACAAATGGGACCTAATTAAGCTCCAGAGCTTCTGTACAGCAAAAGAAACAATCATTAGAATGAACTGACAACCAACAGAATGGGAAAAAATTTTTGCAATCTACCCATCTGACAAAGGGCTAATATATATCCAGAATCAACAAAGAACTAAATAGATTTACAAGAAAACAAACAAACAAACACATCCAAAAGTGGGCAAAGGATATGAATAGACACTTCAAAAGAAGACATACATGAGGCCAACAAACGTATAAAAAAATGCTCATCATCACTGGTTATTAGAGAAATGCAAATCAAAACCACATTGAGATACCATCTCACTCCAGTTAGAATGGTGATCATTAAAAAATCTGGAGACAACGGCTGCTAGAGAGGATGTGGAGAAATAGGAACACTTTTACACTGTTTGTGGGAGTGTAAATTAGTTCAACCATTGTGGAAGAAAGTGTGGCACTTCCTCAAGGACCCAGAAATGGAATTTCATTTCACCCAGCAATCCCATTACTGGTTATATACCCAAAGGATTATAAATCATTCTATTATAAAGACACATGCACACGTATGTTCACTGCAGCACTGTTTACAATAGCAACGACCTGGAACCAACCCAAATGCCCATCGATGATAGACTGGACAGGGAAAATATGGCACATATATACCATGGAACACTATGCAGCCATAAACAACCATTAGTTTGTGTCCTTTGTAGGGACATGGGTGAACCTGGAAGCCATCATTCTCAGCAAACTGACACAAGAACAGAAAATCAAACACCGCATGTTCTCACTTATAGGTGGGTGTTGAAAAATGAGAACACATGGACTCAGGAGGGGAGCATCACACACTGGGGTCTGTTGGTGGGGGGCAAGGGGAGGCACAGCGGGAGGATGGGGAGGCTGGGGAGGGATAATATGGGGAGAAATGCCAGATATCGGTGACGGGGGGAGGGAGGCAACAAACCACATTGCCATGTACGTACCTATGCAACAATACTGCATGATCTGCACATGTACCCCAGAATCTAAGTACAATGAGAAAGCAAACAAACAAAAAACACTTCTTCTTAGGTAAGCCACATCCAATATTTTTAAAGATGATTTCTCAGCCACTCATGTATTCAGTGGAAGATGGAACACAATCCTACAGTATTGTCTTCAATCTTAAAGCCTTCTCCTAAAAGCTTTCCTTTCACTGTCTTCTCTCTTTGATCTTAAGTGCATTTTCTGAGCATTCATAAGGCTAAGACTCATATCATTTTCCATTTTCAAAGAATGACTTGAATTAGGTTGTATAATGTATTTCCTAACCATTTAGAATCGCTCTTCCTTCTGGACCTGTGTCCTTCAGCATGACTGTATGTTTTGAAATAGAGAGATGTTTTGGCTTTAGAGATACAGAGATTGAAAAAAAAAAAAAAAAAAGATTTGGGCACTGAGTTAGATCTCCCTTCAGTGAAAGCCATATATTTATGGTAATATCCACAAAACACAAACAGATGTTAAAACATAAAATTTCCATTTTTGTTGGTCAAAATTAGTCAAATATTGCATATTCTTATGTTTTAACCTAAGACTATAACATGCTGCAGTATATCGGAAGTTTTGCTTAAGGTATTGTGAAAAATGTCAGGAATTGGATGTTAATCAGGCAATAAAGAGATTAGGAAAGAAAATGGTAATTTTAGATGAGGGAAAAAGTATATTCTATACAAAGTAAACATCTTTTAGATTTGAGAAAAAAAGTAACATTCTAGAAAGCACAAGAAGCATGTGGATGTTGAGAGAGCTAGCCATACAGTCTGTATGTAAAATTTTCTCTACCACTTACTAGCTATAAGACTAAGACTAGAATTAAGACTCTATATATTATATTATGCCATATTATATATATATATACAGGCATACCTTATTTTTTATTTTTATTTTATTTTTTTTTGAGACGGAGTCTCGCTCTTGTTACCCAGGCTGGAGTGCAATGTCGCGATCTCGGCTCACCGCAACCTCCGCCTCCTGGGTTCAGGCAATTCTCCTGCCTCAGCCTCCTGAGTAGCTGGGATTACAGGCACGCGCCACCGTGCCCAGCTAATTTTTTGTATTTTTAGTAGAGACGGGGTTTCACCATGTTGACCAGG
>NW_022437007.1:1477578-1487728 GCF_009761245.1 Sapajus apella
CTGCAACCTCCGCCTCCTGGGTTCAGGCAATTCTCCTCCCTCAGCCTACTGAGTAGCTGGGATTACAGGCACGCGCCACCGTGCCCAGCTAATTTTTTGTATTTTTAGTAGAGACGGGGTTTCACCATGTTGACCAGGATGGTCTCGATCTCTTGACCTCGTGATCCACCCGCCTCGGCCTCCCAAAGTGCTGGGATTACAGGCTCGAGCCACCGCGCCCGGCCAGGCATACCTTATTTTATTGCATTTTGTTTCACTGCACTTCACAGATATTTTGTTGTTGTTGTTGTTGTTTTCAAATTGAAGGTTTGTGGCAACTGTATTGACCAAGCCTTTTTTTTTTTTTTCTGAGATGGAGTCTTGCTCTGTTGCCCAAGCTGGAGTGCCTCAGCCTCCCAAGTAGCTGGGACCATAGAGGCCCAACACCACGCGTGGCTAATTTTGGTATTTTTATTAGAGATGGGGTTTCACCATATTGGCCAGGCTAGTCTCAAACTCTTGACCTTGTGATCCTCCTGCCTTGGCCTCCCAAAGTGCTGGGACCACAGGCTTGAGCCACCACGCCCAGCCTGATCAAGTCTATTGGTGCAATTTTTCCAACAACGTGTGCCCACTTTGTGCCTCTGTGTCTCATTTTGGTAATTATCACAATATTGCAAACTGTATTGTTATTATAGTGATCTGTGATTAGTGATCTTTGATGTTACTATGGTAATTGTTTGGGAGCACCACAAACCGTGCCCATATAAGATGATGAACTTAATAAATTAGTGTTTTAAGGATTCAGACTGCTCCACATACCAACCATTTCCCTGTCTCTCTCACTCTCCTTGGGCCGATATCCCCTGAGACACAAAAATATTGAAATTAGGCCAATTAATAACCCTACAAAGGCCTCCAAGTGTTCAAGTAAAAGGAAGAATTTCGCATCTCTCACTTTAAGTAAAACATTAGAAATAATTAAACTTAGTGAGGAAGGCACTTGAAAAGCCAAAATATCCCAAAAGCTAGACTTCTTACACCAAACAGTCAAGTTGGGAATGCAAAGGAAAAGTTCTTGAAGGAAATTCCAAGTGCTACTCTGGTGGACATAGGATTCATATAAAAGTGAAACAGCCTTATTGCTGATATGAGTGGTTTAGATAGAAGATCAAACCAACCACAACAATTCTGTAAGCCAAAATCTAATCCAGAGCAAGGCCCCAACTCTTTCCAATTCTATGATGGCTGAAAGATGTGAGGAAGCTGCAGAAAAATGTTTGAAGCTAGCAGAGATTGATTCATGAGGTTCAAGGAAGGAAGCCATCTCTATGATGTAAAAGGGCAAGGTGAAACAGCAAGTGCTAATGTAGAAGCTGCAGCAGATCATTCAGGAAATCTAGCTAATATTGTCTATGATTTCTTCCAGCAGCATTTTGTAGTTTTCTTTGTAGAAGGCTTTCACCTCCTTAGTTATATTTCTAAGTATTTTGTTTTATTTTAATATTTTGCAGCTATTATAAAAGGGATTGAGTTTTTTATTTGATTCTCAGCTTGGCTGCTGTTGGTGCATAGCAGTGCTACTGATTTGCGTACATTGAATTTTTATCCTGAAACTTTTACTGAATTCATTTTTTAGATCTAGGAGCTTTTTGAAGGAGTCTTTAGGGTTTTCTTGGTATATGATCATATAATCGGTGAACAGTGAGAGTTTGACTTCCTCTTTACCAATTTGAATGTCCTTTATTTCTTTAGCTTGTCTGATTGCTCTGGCTAGGACTTCCAGTACTATGTTGAATAGAAGTGGTGACAATGGGCATTTTTCTCTTGTTTCAGTTCTCAGGGGAAAGCTTTCAACATTTCCCAGTTCAGTATAATGTTGGCTGTGTGTTTGTTATAGGTAGCATTTATTACCTTAAGTTACGTCTGTTCAATGCCAATTTTGCTGATGGTTTTACACTTAAAGTGATGCTGGATTTTGCCAATTGCTCTTCCTGCATCTATTGAGATGACCCATATGATTTTTGTTTTAAATTCTGTTTCTCTGGTGGGTCACATTTATTGACTTGCATATGTTAAACCATCCCTGAATATCTGGTTTGAAACCCATTTGATTACTGTGGGTTATTTTTTTGATATGCTGTTGTATTCAGTTAGCTAGTATTTTGCTGAGGATTTTTGCATCTATGTTCATCAGGGATATTGGTTTGTAGTTTTCTTTTTCTATTATGTCCTTTCCTGGTTTGGTATTAGGGTGACACTGGCTTCATAAAATGATTTATGGAGAATTCCCTCTTTCTCTATCTTTTGGAATAATTTCAATAGGATTGGTACTAATTCTTCTCCGAATGTCTCATAGAATTCAGCTGTGAATCCATCTGGTCCTGGACTTATTTTTCTTGGTAACTTTTTAGTAACCATTTCAATCTCTCTGCTTGTTATTGGCCTGTTCAGAGTTTCTATTTTTTCCTGATTTAATCTAGGAGTATTGTATATTTCCAGGAATTTATCCATCTCCTCTAGGTTTCCTAGTTGGTACACATAAAGGTGTTCATAACAGTCTTGAGTAGCCTTTTGTATTTCTGTGGTATCAGTTGTAATATTTCCTGTTTCATTTCTAATTGAGCTAATTTGGATCTCCTCTCTTCCTGGTTAATCTGGCTAAAAGTCTATCAATTTTGTTTATCTTTTGAAAGAACCAACTTTTTGTTTCACTCATCTCTTTTTTTGTTTGTTTGTTTCAATTTCATTTAGTTCTGCTCTGATCTTGATTATTTCTTATCTTCTGCAGGATTTGGGTTTGGTTTGTTCTTGTTTTTCTAGTCGCTCAAGGTGTGACCTTAGATTGTCTGTGTCTGCTCTTTCACATTTTTTGATGTAGGCATTTAATGCTGTGAAATTTTCTCATAGCACTGCCTTTGCTATATCCCAGAGCTTTTGATAGATTATATTGTTATTATTGTTCCATTCAAAGAATTTTTTAATTTTCATCTTGATTTCATTGTTGACTCAAAGAGCATTCAAGAGCAGATTATTTAATTTCCATGTATTTGCATGTTTTTGAGAGTTCCTTTTGGAGGATTTCCAGTTTTATTCCACTGTGGTTTGAGAGAGTGCTTGATATAATTTTGATTTTCTTAAATTTATTGAGACTTGTTTTTGGCCCATCATATGGTTTGTCTTGGAGAATGTTCTGTGTGCTGATGAATACAATGTCTATTCTGTAGTTGTTGGGTAGAATGTTCTGTAAATATCTGTTAAGTCCATTTGTTCTAGGGTATAGTTTAAGTCCATTGTTTCTTTGTTGACTTGCTATCTTGATAACTTGTCTAGTGCTGTCAGTGGAGTTTTGAAGTCCCCCACTATTATTGTGCTGCTGTCTATCTAATTTCTTAGGTCTAGTAGTAATTGTTTAGTAAATTTGGGAGCTCTAGTGTTAGGTGCATATATATTTAGGGTTGTGATCTCATTGATGAAGGTGGCTACACCTAGCAATAGTTTTTCAAGGTAAATGAAACAGCCTTCTATTGAAGTCATCTAGGACTTCCACAGGTCGAGAGGAGAAGTCAATGCCTGGCCTCAAAGCTTCAAAGGACAGGCTGACTATCTTGTTACGGGCTAATGCAGCTGGTGTCTTTAAGTTGAAGCCAATGCTCATTTATCATCCAAAAATCCTAGGGCCCTTAACAATTATGCTAAATCTACTCTGCCTGTGCTCTAGAAATGGAAGAACAAAGCCTGGATGACAGCTCATGTATTGATGCCACAGTTTACCGAATAATTTAAGCCTATTCTTAAGACCAATTGTTCAGAAAAAAAAATTATTTCAAAATATTACTCCTCACGACAACATACCTGGTCACTAGAGAGCTCTGATGGAGATGCACAGTAAGATTCATGTTATGTTCATGTGTACTGACACAACATCCATTCTGCAGCCCATGAATCAAGGGGCTATTTTGACTTTCAAGTCAAATTATTTAAGAAATGCATTTTGTAAAGCTATAGTTGGCGTAGATAGTGAATCCTCTTTTGGATCTCGGTAATATAAATTGAAAACCTTCTGGAAAGGATTCACCATTCTAGATGCCATTGACAAAGTTAGCGATTTGTGAGAAGAGGACAAAATATCAACATCAACAGAAGTTGAAGGAAGTTGATTCCAGCCTTCCTGGATGACTTTGAGAGGCTTAAGGCTTTAGGGGAGGAAGTAACTGCAGATGTGGTGAAATTAAGAAAATCAGAATTAGAAGTGGAGCCTGAAGATGTAACTGAGTTGTTGCAAACTCATAATAAAACTTGGATGAATAAGAAGTTGTTTCATATGAATGAGCAGAGAAAGTGGTTTACTGAGAGGAAATCTGTTCCTGTGTAAGATGCTGTGAACATTGTTGAAATGACAACAAAGAGTTTAAAATATGCCATGAACTTAGTAATAAAGCGGAAGCAGTAATTAAGAAGATTGACCCCAATTTTGAAAGTTCTACTGTGGGTACAATGCTATCAACAGCATCACACGCTACTGAGGAATCTTTCATAAAAGGAAGAATTAATGTGGCAAACTTCATTGTTGTCTTGTTTAAAAAAATCGCCACAGCCACCTCAACCTACAGCAACCACCTCCCTGATCAATCAGCAGCAATCAACACTGAGGCAAGACCATTCCACCAGGAAAAAAGATAATGACTTGCTGAAGGCTCAGATGATGATTAGTATATTTTAGCAATACAGTATTTTTAAATTAGGGTATTTACATAGTGTTTTTAAACATAATGCTATTTCACACTTAGAGACTACAATATAGTATAAACATAACTTTTATATGTGTTGGGAAACCAAACATTTGTGTGACTTGCTTTATTGTGAGACTCACTTTATTGTGGTGGTGTGGAACTCAACCAGCAGTATATTTGAGGTATGCTTGTATGCAATTAAGACTATATTAAGAATACTCAGCTATGAGACTATAAACCTGTTATGTTCTCCATCTCACCTGTCAACTGTTGCTTCATCTGTGAAACAAAGATAAGACCAATTTGATATGCTTGTTGGAGGATTAAATGAGATAAATGTATAAAGCTCTCAGAACTGTGTCTGCCAAAAACTAAGCAGTATGTGTCAGTTATTATTGTTGAAAAGTAGACTGAAGAGGTCTCATCCTAACTTGTGTGGCTGAAGAAGAGTTAGTCCTCCCCCTTTTAAAGAGTCTCCCGTTAGGAACTGCGTGATCTGATCAAATCATCTCCTGACTTACTCTCCACGTCTTTGCTTTAAACATTTTTCCTCTTCCCAGTTCATTCTCTCTCCCTAAAGATATCAACACTCGTTTCCTTACTGAGGAGGCCTCACAGTGAAAGCTGGAGTTGGGATGACACAGTGTTCCACAATTTTTGAATCTGAATGCTTTGCATTTGCACAGACCCACTCTCAAAATCTGCAAGGCCCCTGGAGCCAGTTGTATGACTCATTCTGCAATCACATACAACACTTTACTCACTACACAGTAGCTACATGTCAGATTGAGATTTTTTCAACATTAAAATCTACCTTGCATCACTATTACAGCTTCATTGCTTTTGCTTTTCTATACTAGATTTTAAAATGACAAAAATAATACAGAATATTATTAGTAAGATTCATGATCTTACACGATACAAACTTTCTTTAGCTCATTCCTCTGCAATAGCCAATGTTAACTGCCTTTTACTTCTTTCAGCTTTTCTCCAAACTCACACAAATAGCCTTTTCACAAGTTATTATTATTATTATTATTATTATTATTATTATTTTGAGATGCAGTCTCGCTCTGTCTCCAGGCTAAAAGTGTAGTAGTGCCATCTTGGCTCACTGCAAACTTCACCTCCTGGATTCAAGCGATTATCCTACCTCAGCCTCCTGAGTAGCTGGGATTACAGGCATGCCGCACCGCACCCGACTAATCTTTTTATTTTTAGTAGAGATGGGGTTTCACCATGTTGGCCAGGATGGTCTCAATCTCTTGACCTCATGATCCACCCGCCTGGGCCTCCCAAAATGCTGGGATTACAGACATGAGTCACCATGCCTGGCCAAGATATTCTTATTTGGTGTATAACACATGAAATTTTTTATTTGGTTTTGTTTTAAAATAATATGCTATAAACATCTCTTCAAGTCAGTGGCTATGAATACAGTATAACTTGTGCTTTTTTACTATAGTTTCAAGCTATTCCAAGGCATGGGTATAACGTAATTTATTTAGCATTTTCCAACTGGTAAACCTTCAAGTGCTTTCATGCTACAAAAAAAAAAAAAATCTTTGTGTATACATATATATAATATATATTCATATAAGGTTGTTTTATATTTCTGTAACTAAAATTAGAAAAAATGGGGGCACTGAATCAAAAGCTACTTGTCTTTTAATATATTAACAGTTATTGGCAGATTACTCTCCAAAATGATTTTAGCAAATCCCTCTCCCAGTGCTTGTTTTCTGAACCATTGCCAGAAGGAAATGTTTTCCGTTTTCTAATTTTTGCCAATCTGATAAGTTAAAAATGTCGGGTCATTATGGTTTTATTTTGTGTTCTTCTTACTACCAGAGACATTGAAGAGCATTTTATATGTTTGTCGATGTTTGGATTTTATCTTCCTTGACTTGTCTGTTGAAGTATTTTGTGAATCCTTTGCCTCTTTTTTTTTCTAGCTATTTGTCTTTGTATTATTAATTTATAGGCTCTCTGTATATTGCAAGTATTGAAACAAATTTAAAACACAAACAATAGAGTTGGCGAATATTTATAGTACAGATGGTAGTAAAAGCATTAGCAACAATGGGTACATAGAAATAATAAATGTTGTTGAACATTTTAATACAATCAAGTATGTCTATTTTGTACTGTATGACTTTTGGGTGGGCTGTTTTGTTTTAGAAGGTCTACCTTTCCCTACATGTTTTGCTAAATCTGACTGTACAAAATTTTCCAAGACCCTCTCCAATAATTTGATGTTTTTTGTAACAAACTTTATTTAGATTTTTAAAATTATTGTTTAAAGCAAAACTTGAACTTTGTTTCTTCCAATGAATTTGCAAAAGAAAATCATAACTTGATATTTTAAAAGATTTTATGTTTGTATAGGATGTTTTCTAAGAGAGCTATCTGTTAAAGCTGAACAAAAGTCAGCTACAGAAATTGAGGACTGGGCTTTCTTTAATCCAGTATATCTTTATTTCTGTAGTTCCTAAATTTAGCAATCTTTTACTTCGCTCTTAGGGTCTAGATTTATTTCAATATTTTTTCCTTTTCTATTTTTACAATTTGGACTTATAAATGGGAAATGATCAGGAGCTCAAATTCTAAAGTCAGATAGGCCAAATTCCATGTATGGTATTTAGCTTGTGAAAAGGTATTTATACACTTTTCTAATTCTTAGTTTCCTCATATTTATAATGACCTCAATGAAATAAATCTATAATATGGGGTTATTGAGAGGATTAAATATAATAATTAATTTAAAGAGAATAAATGCTTAATAAATAATAAGCTTTCAACAAAGGCAGCTGTTCTTATGATCTATTAAAAGATATTTTCTTATTATCTGAGATGGGCCTGTATGCCTAATTTAGAACTTAAAAGAAATATCAGATTATTAAAGAATGTATATAATGAACTAAAGACTATTGTGTTCTACACTAAAATTTCAGCCCAATGTGTTCTTTTAATTTACTCCAAGATAACATCACTGATTATTATACTTTATTTTTTGTAAGTTGTATCTGACTGACTACTTTAATTTGATATGCTGAATGTTAAATATAATTGTTTAGTTCATATCTTCTTGGCAGAAATTTTTGAAATATTTAAGTTATAAAGCAGAAAACAATGCCTGCCCTCACTCAAGTCTTGCATCCAAAAAAGAATATAGTATACAGAATGGTTCCAACATAAATCCTAGATTTTTTGTTATCATTTGCTGGCAAAGTAAAAATAGAATCTGGTTACTTCTGTTTTAACTAAGATTCTTTTAGTTCTAAATAAAAATAAAATTCAAACTGGCTTGAAAAAATGGGGGATTTTTGGCTTTCCTAACTGAAGAGTACATGCAGTGCATGGGTAAAGCAAGCTAACGTACTGCTGGGTTCAGGGCCAAAATCATCCTTGTCTTTCCATGCTTTGGTGCCATGTACCTTCGAGATAGCTTTCCTTTTCCTTCCTTTCCTTCTTTCCCTCCCTCCCTCCTCCTTCCTCCCTCCCTCCGTCCCTCCCTCCCTTCCTACCTTCCTTCCTTCCTCTATTTGAGACAAGATTTCACTGTCACCCAGGCTGGAGTGCAGTGGCTCAATCATGGCTCACTGTAGCCACTACCTCCTGGGCTCAAGTGATCTTCCCACCTCAGCCTCCCAAGTAACTGAGACTGCAGGTGCATGACACCAAGCCCAGCTATTTTTTTTTTTTTTTTAACTATTTGTAGATGAAGGGGTCTTCCTATGTTGCCCAGGCTGATCTCCAACTCCCAGGCTCAAGTGATCTTCCCACCTCAGCCTCACAAAATAATTGGGATTATAGGCATGAGCTACTGTACCTGGCCAGGTTTCTTTTTATAAGTACTTTTCCTGGGATGTGATCACAATAACTACCCATTGCAATAGGTTTACATTCACCAGTTTAGGTGCCAATACAAAAAAAAAAAAAAAACAACAAAAAAAAACAAAACCCACATTTCTTTCCTAAGAATTACAAAGCCTTGGAGCTGACTGTATTGACTTTAATCAAGCCAGCTTGCATTCGGTTATATTTCTTTATCCATTGCTATTATTCTAATAGGCCAGGTCCAAGTCTTCAAGTCTATTGCTGACGTCTTCAGGTAGATTCCACTCCACTAGATACAGATGGCCTGAGAGCACAGGGGAATAGGTTTCCATGGAAATTTGAGGTGCCATTGCTAATTGTTCCATACTCTACCAACATGGAATGGAGTTACCCCTTTTGATTTTAGCCAGTCTATTGAGTATTAAATGGTACCTTATTGAGGTTTTAATTTACAGATTCCTATGACTAAAGATTTTAAGTACCAGATGAGGTTGAGGACATGCTACAACAAAATACAGGACCTTAATATATTGCATAGCAAAACTTTTATGTGTTTATAGAGCATTAGTACATCTTCTATGGTAAAGTATGCAAATCTTTGACTCCTTTTAAAAACTGGGATGGTCATTCTTTTACTGTTAACTTGTAGGTGTTCTTTATGTGCAAGTCCTTTGTCATATATGTTGCAAATATTTTTCCTTAGTCTGTGGCTTGTCCGTTTATTTTTGTAATGTGTTTTGCAGAGCAGATGTTTTAGTTTTCTATGGAATTTAATTAATTAATTTCAAATTACTTGTTTAATGCTAATTGTGTCCTGCCCAAGAAATTTTTGCCAAATCCAAGATTCAAAGATAATCTCCTATTTTCTTCTAGAAGATGTATAGTTCTGGGTTGAATGTTTAGGTATATTATCCATATGAAAGTAATTTTTATGTTTAATATGAAAGAGTAGATGAGTGGGGTCTTTTCTTTGCTTTGCTTTGTTTGTTTTGCTTCACTTTATTTTCCCCATACAGATATCCAGATGTAATCAAGTAGCATATCCTAAAAAGGGTTTTCTTTGTTAATTGACCTCTCTATTCTGCTCAAATGATAGAATATTTATTTGCCTGGCACTACCCTATCCTACAGCCTTATGGTAAGTCTTGAATCTGGATATCTGGTACTATGAGAGCACTAAATTTGTTCCTCCTTTTTCAAGGTTGCTTTAGCTACTGTAGATCCTTAATGATTCCATAATATTTTTACAATGAACTTCTCTATTTCTTTAAAGTGTTTTTAATGACATAGTTTTAATAGGAATTTTGTTGAATCTATAAGTCAGTTTAGAAAGAATATGCATCACAACAATCCATGAGCTAGTAGAGTTTTCCACATATTTAGGTCTGTTCAAGTTTTTCTCAGTTCAGCCTTACAGGTACTTCTGTATAGAGATATATTACATCTTATGTAAAATATATACATAATATATTATGTATATATATTATATATATATTTTGTATATAATATATGTATAATATATGTATATCATATATATATTATATATAAAATATATATAATATGTATAATATATACATATAATACATATAATATATATA
>NW_022437007.1:1492728-1540129 GCF_009761245.1 Sapajus apella
TGTTTTACTTAGTGATGAATAACACTTTACTTAGTGATGTTATAAAATATAATGTTATAAAATAACATTATATTTTACTTAGTAATGAATAACATTACTTAGTGATGAATAACATTTTACTTCGTGATGAATTGGTAAAATACTCTCATTAAGGCAGAAAAAAAATCTGACAAGGATGCCTACTGAGAAAGAGAAGAAGCAATTCTGACAACTATCAGGTTGATGACCTGACACTCACAGCAAGGCTATGGTGTTTCTTCTTTAGAAAAACAATTTCATGGAATACTCACATCAGACAAGGTCACTGTGAATGACTGTGATTGAGTGAGAAAAACAAGACTATTTCTTAGTCATGTCTGAGCATAGAAAAAATAAGAACACTGAGCAAACCACAAAAATAACCAAGCATTCCCCACTGCATGCTAAACAAGCAACTGCCAATTTAAAAAAAAAAAATATTACAGCCTTAGCCTAATTCCACTTCACCTCCTTCCTAGATAAATATTAAGATACACAATTGTACAATCACTTCCACTTTCTTACAACACCCATTCCAGAGGCAAACTTGCTTGGTCCCACTCTAGCCCAAATTTTGTAACAATCTCCTCATATCCTTTTAATGACACATTCCATTGTTCCCCCAAATTTTATGATCTCTCCTGTTGCAACAAGTCATAAACAAAACTTTGTTTGATTCTTGAGATTTAGTGGTCTTCAGCTGGTGGACATCTACACTACTTTGTTGCCAACATTAAACATTATTCAAAAAGTAAGGGAGAGGAAACCAGGCACTCAAAAAAAAAATGCAGGAAAAGCAATATTTTCAGTAGGTGTAGCTTAAAGTGAGAAGGTGAAGGGAAGATTCAGAAAAATGACTGATAAGGTCTGGCTTTGTGTCCTCACCCAAGTCTCATCTTGAATTGTAATCCCCACATGTTAAGGAAGGGACTTCCTGGGAGGTGACTGAATCATGGGGCCAGTTCCCAGGCTGTTCTCTTGATAGTGAGTGGGTTCTCATGAGATCTGATGGTTTTGTGAGGAGCTTTTTCCCACTTTGCTCTGTACTTCTCCAATTCTTTTTCTTCCTGCTGCCATGTGAGGAAGGACATATTTGCTTCCCCTTCCACAATGATTGTAAGTTTTCTGAGGCCTCTCCAGCCCTGCAGAACTTCGAGCCAATAAAACTTCTTTCCTGGCTGGGCATGGTGGCTCACACCTGTAATCTTGGCACTTTGGGAGGCTGAGGTGGGCAGATCACTTGAGGCCAGGAGTTTGAGACCAGCCTGGCCAACAAGGCAAAACCCCATCTCTACTAAAAATACAAAAATTAGCCAGATTTGGTGGTGAGCTCCTGTAGTCCCAGCTACTTGAGAGGCTGAGGCACAAAAATCGCTTGAACCCAGGAGGCAAGGTTGTGGTGAGCTAAGATCATGCCACTGCACTCCAGCCTGGGAGGGAGAGCAAGAGTATCTCAAAAAATTAACAAAAAATTTAAAAAAATACCCTCTTTCCTTTATAAATTATCCACTCTGGGGTATTTCCTCACAGCAGTGTGACAATGGACTAATACAATGACTGACGATGCAAGCTTCACATGCAGTTGAGGGGTTGTGCTCTGCCAAAAGGTATTATGCAGAGAGCACTGGGAGGCTAAAATCCAGCCTGGACCCCACTACTCAACCTGTGAGTCTTGATTTGGCACGCTCACACTGGGAGACAGAAGTACCTTTCAAAAGTTGTACGGCAGCATAGTGGAACTTAGCTATGGTACATTTGATAAAGAATACTTTTCTAGCCGGGCGCGGTGGCTCACGCCTGTAATCCCAGCACTTTGGGAGGCCGAGGCGGGCGGATCACGAGGTCAAGAGATCTCGACCATCGTGGCCAACATGGTGAAACCCCGTTTCTGCTAAAAAAAAAATACACAAATTAGCTGGGCGTGGTGGCGCACGCCTGTAGTCCCAGCAACTTGGGAGGCTGAGGCAAGAGAATTGCTTGCACCCTGTAGACGGAGGCTGCAGTGAGCCGAGATCGCGCTACTGCACTCTAGCCTGCTGGCACCTGGTGACAAAACAGGACTCTGTCTCAAAAAAAAAAAAAAAAAAAATTTCTGTGAAGTCATCATGAGCTCCAGAGGGAGACGGAAAGAATTCCATCAGGGTGAGAAACTAAGGGATGAGGATTGCTTTAGAAGTCTTGGGCTTCTTGTAGTGACTTAGTCACATAACATTTATGAAATGATCAACTCTGTCTCAAGTAGAATGTGGCACTGCAGTTATGACATTTGGGGATGGAGTCCCTTTTACTAGGAACATACTGAGCCTGGGTCCCTCTCTCCACAGCGTCCATCAATGAGGTAGAGGCCAATCTTCTCAAAAGTCTTACATCTTTGGGAGGCACTGCGGCACCCACCTGATCCCTGCCAATTGTGTCATTGACGCCAGGAGAAGAAATGGCTTACTTGGTGTATAAGAAGTTCTTGGCGTTCCTCTTTAACTTCTGCTGTTGGAGGTGTCGGGGCCAGGGAAAGTTCACAGAGAAGGATGTGTTCTTTTTTGCTTTTACATTTTTAAAAAATTATTATGCTTTAAGTTCTGGGGTACATGTGCAGATTGTGCAGGATTGTTACATAGGTATACACATGCCATGGTGGTTTACTGCATCCATCCCCCCCTCATCTACATTAGGTATTTCTCCTTATGCTATCTGCTTTCACATCTTATGCTAGGTCAGGAGTTCTCAACTCTGGCATATTGACCGGTTGAAACAAATAATATCTATTTGTAAGAAAAATTATTGTTAAGATAGAAAAAATTTTCTTAAAGGTATCTCAGAAAAATAACAGCAAACATTATACTTAGTGATGGCTTGATAAAATATTCTCGTTAAGGAAGGAAACACCATCTGACAAGGATGCTGTTTCTTTTTTCTCTCTGTTAGAAATACTCTCCCATTGGGTTTAACAAATAATTGTTCTCCCCTCAAACTTCACTCAAGAATTAACTTTTCTGTGAAGCTATCACTGACCTTCCTGAATTGAGCTGATTTCTTCCTCTTTGAACCCCCAATACTTTCATTATGGCACTGATCTCAATAAATACAATTCATTTATTTATATATCTATTTCTCCTTAAAGGTATGTAATACCTTTTATTCTTTTGTTTCCATCACTCAGTGTTTGAGTAATGATTAATACAGTAATATTAACAGTGTTTGATTATACCGAACCAAATAAATTGTACTGAGTTGATTTATAGATAAGCTAGTGTTATCTAATGGAATGAACATGTGATCACGGGCAGAAAACTCTGGGTTTTTGTTTGTTTGTTTGTTTTTCGAGATGAGTTCTCCCTCTGTCTCCCAGGCTGGAGTTCAGTGGCACGATCATGGCTTACTGCAGCCTCTACCTCCCTGGGTTTAGGTGATACTCCCACCTCACCCTCTCAAGTAGCTAGGACTACAGGCCCATGCCACCACACCAAACTAATTTTTGTATTTTTTTGTAGAGACATGGTTTACCATGTTTCCCAGGATGCTCTCAAACCCTTAAATGCAAGTCATCTCCCCACCTCAGCCTCCCTCCCAAAGTGTTAGGATTGTAGGTGAGAGCCACCACCCCTGACCAAACTCTGCTTTCTCAGTTTGCCTGTGTTAGCTACTTTCATTTATAGAAGCTTCTTAACCTGTGTGCATTTGTTTCCTAATCTGTAAAAATGAAAATATCAGTTAATCGCTAACATTACTTTTGATATCAGTACTTCATGATTCAGACTGTTGTGTCCCATGCTTGACCTTGCTAGCTGAGTTTTTTTAATTTGAATAAAGAGCACTGATGCATTCCTAAGCACCAAGGATCAAATACAATCTTATAATAATTTATAATAAGGCCTTTGCTCAAGCATTAAGGGCTATGAATACAAACATTTCCCAAGGCTACCAGATTTCTCACACTGACGCAAAAACAAGCAGGGATGTAATTAATTAAGCTTTTATCTGAGTAGAATTTATACCGTGCACTTGGGGTCTATTGAATTACCTTGAATACAAAAAGGCTTACATGACTAGGCCAATTGGAACCTGTGATTTATTGGAATGATTTCAAAGCTTTTACACATACAGTTAACCTGTGTCATTAAAGAGTAATTCCCTTTCTGGATTTTGAATTGAAAAAAATATTTGACTGCCAGGAGACAGTTATCAGAACAGTGTGATTTCAAGTGATTTAAATGGTAACAGTAGCTCTAGCATTATGAAGAAGTTTACAAATAATTGAGTTGCTTTTGAACCGTTCCATAAAGTGCCACACTAGCTTATAAAACAAGGACTTTTCCATTATCAAAATTACACTATTTCTTCAAGCTGCTTTTGTAAGAGGTCGGTGATTTTATTTTACATTACCAACTAGATAAAACAACAGTCTACTTTTATGCAAAGTAACCTAAAATACAAATAATATTCTTAGCAATATGGCAATTTTATCAATCAATATAGGTTTATAATATGTACATTACCATAGTGAGGGCAAGTGATATGTTATTCTAAAGTGGTGTCTAAAGGTTTGTATTAGTTAAGTAGCCATATACATATTAGCCAATGTACTTGAAAGAGTGACAAGGGCATTTCAGGTCATAGACTTTGCATTTAATAAGTTATTATTCCAATTCTGAATGAGCATAAAGCATCAAATTACTGAGGAATTTTTCCAGCCGTCAAAGTTGCTATAATTATATTCAAATGATTATCAATGTTTTAAAATTGTTTTCTGTAAAATTTCTTTATGCAATTGCCTTTGCATAAAGAATGTCATTTGTGTAAATGCTAGGTATTAGATATATTCAGTTTGAGATTTGAAAGGTGATCTTTTTTGTCAAATATCAAAAAATGTATCTACTCTTGTATATTTGGTGTAAGGCCAATATAAAATATTAAAACTAAAAATTTTTTTGGTACTGAAATATTTCCAAGAAAACAAAGCATTTGTTCTTAGTATTAATCCACTTAACCAAGGCTATCTTCCTGTATGAAAATATTGAATTGCTTCTTCTAAGTTATAGGAGAATTGATGTTACCCTTCAGCATCGAGTAAAATCACTTGGGTGTTCTTGACTCTTTGACAACATGATGTACTAGTTTCCTACTGCAGCTAGTACAAATTACCACAAACTAAGTCGTCAAGACAACACAAGTATATTATCTTACAGCTCTTGAGGTCAAAAGTTTAAAATGGGTTTCGTTGAGCCAAAATCAAGGTGCTGCATTCCTTCTGCAGGCTCCAGAAAAGTATGTGTTTCCTTGCCTTTTCCAGCTCTTAATGCTGCCTCAATTGCCTGGCTTATGGCTCTTTCTTTCATCTTCAAAGTGCATCAGTCTAACTTTGGCTTCCATTATCATCTCTACTTTTCTGACTTTTACACTTTTACCCCTCTTAGGATCTTGTGATTACATTGGACTCACTGGGACAACCAATCCAGGATACTCCTCCCATCTCAATATCCTTAAGTTAATCACATGTGCAAAGTCTCTCTTGCCGTATAAGGTAACAGATCCACAGGTTCCGGGAATTAGGACAAGGATATTTTTGAGGGGTCAGTTTTCTGTCTTTCACACATGAAACCCTTTGCAGTCTGGTGAAGCCTGTGGTTTTCTTTTCAGAATCATGTTTTCAAAGCCTAAAGTATTGAAATGCAAATTGCCTTTGAGTAAATAATGTCATTTGTGTAAATGCTAGCTATTAGATACATTCAGGTTGAGATGTGAAAGGTGATCTTTTAATATTTCTAAAATAAAAATATTTTAAAGTAAATATATGCCCTAGTAATATATGTGCTTTTCAAATTACTGCGTTAAATCATCATTGCAATGGCTAATAGTAGCCATAATAATTTCAAGGCAGTTAAGGGCATAAATAGTATTTGCCACACCTATTATGTGACATAAAAATATCTGCTTTTGATTGTACTGCTAATGGTGTGGTGTTTAGTTTCAATACTTTTGTTGTCTTTTCACTCACTAATAATTAGAAGTTACAGTAAAGTAAAAATATAATTTTTATTTCCACTCATGACCTTGAACTGCAGGCTAAGAAACCCTTTTGTACACACATAGCAGAAAGAAAAGATTTACGAATTATAAGTGTATGTGTGTATGTGTGTTTGTAATTTCAAATGATCAGTATGAGCCAAGGAACCTGCTCTTATTCTGTAACTCTTCAATTGCATTCACTTTTTCCTATTACTCAGCTAACTGAAAAGTAAAATAAACCAGATTGTGAACATTGTTTTATATTCAGAATGAGATACTCATTCTGCTCTACATTAGATGCTAAGATGTTCTTAGACATGCGACAAGTCTTTCTGTGTGTTTTTAAATCAAAATATATTGTCTTGCCTGATTAATTTTAATACTTATTAAACATTAGGCTTTCTATAGATTCATAATATAACACTTGTCTAGGAACTTCCATTTGATTTAAGGTAATAACATATACATTTTCTATTGCACAAAAACCATCTAAAAGCACTTTGGAGAAGTTGTGGATTAATCATTCATGATTTTTATTAGCTGAAATTTTCTTTATAGTTATATACAGTAAGCAAGCTTATGTCTTTGCAATCCAAAACAAAATAATTAAGTCATGTGCTATAAAGGCTTATAGGGGGCTGAAAGTTTACCTTTCAAAAATATTTTTATACCCAAAGTATTGACCCAGTAAAGTAGAAGTTTTTTATTTTTTACTTGACTTTGTTATTGAATAGCTCATCTTCAATAAGTCCTGATAAGCAGGTATAACATAATTAATTTTATATAACTAGATGCATACACTAAACATATATGATTAACTGGAGAAAGATTGAACTATGTTTTAATACTTCCAGTAACTGGAAACTAGGAAATTAAGACCAAAATACTCTTATTTTGATGCTCAGGTTATGACTTAATTTGAAGAGATTTGAGGACTGGATTTGTAGAGCTTTTAAAAGTTCTTTTTTGTCTCACTTTAAAATAATCAGTGTCTTCCACTTAGCCATGGAGTCTGCTTACACTTTCTAACCAGAGGATCTGCTTATATTTTGATTATCCAATAAGTACATCTTTCTGGTTAATGGGAAACTGGAGGTTATATGAAATTGTTTAGCCATGAAAGTTGATTTATAGGCATGAGTCAAATAAGAGAAGATTCTGCATGTCAAGGCCTGAAAAATTAGAGCTTTACTGGATTTGTGGGAAAGGTAAGTGATTTGTGGAACTAAAGTGTTCTGCATTAGTAATAGGAATGCTGAACAGTGGTGCTGAAACATTTCATATTAGCTTATCCTTACCGACATATTTTTCATCTAATTCCTCCATGTTTTCGTGTTTTAACCAAGTAGTCAGTACACTCTCATTTTTAATAGTTTGAAATTCTATACATTTTGGGGGATATCTGTGTTGTGTATATGCCTATACCATTAACATAAAACAGAAAGTTGCCATAAACTAATTTGAGATTTGAATAATACTATTACGACTTTTCTATTAATATTCTATTTTTTTCTTTTCATGAGAACATTTTCTGTAAAGAAAAGAATCTCCATGTTTATTTTCATTTATTTTTGAGGAGAGTCACGGCCTTGGTTAAATTGCTGTAACAGAGCTGAGGATTTCAAAATCTCAATTGCTGGGAAGATATGCTTGTTAGACATTAGATAACATGTTCCTTTGATCAACCAATGAGATAAATCTGAGTGACTGTCTTGGGAACCATAAGTGACATTTGTTAAGCAGAATAATATGGCTAGATTGAAGGAAGTACAACTCAAGAAATGTCTTTTATATTTGCCCCTAAATAGCATTAAGATGTTTGGCAATGTTCTATCAAAGATATGCTAAAATGTGACGCACGTAATAAAATGCCAAAATTCAAGTATTATGATTAGAAACATTAGAAAAATTATAATAGACTCAACATTACATTTTTATTATTTGCCACATTTTGTGTTTATTTAGCAGATGCTTATTAAAAACCACTTCTTAATATTCACTATGCTAGGCACTGGTAGTACAAAGATGAATGGACTACACTTCTTCTCTGAAATCACAGTCTGGGTGGAGAAAACTGAAAAACAGTAAAACAAAACCAAACCACAATATATTCCAAAAATGGAATAAAGATAAAGGCATAAATACCTTTGGGATCAGAGAGTAAAGCATAGTTCTAATTGTAAAATATTTCCATAATCTTTCAATATAGAATTATATTTTATTGCAGCATACTGTTTTGGAAAAAGCAGGATTGGAATTCTGATTCTCACTGACCAAGCTCTTACAAGAACCTCAGATGGAACACTGAGAATAGTAATAGCTAATGCCTACAAAGCGCTATGTACCAGGCATTGTTTCAAAGTCCTTCACATACATTATCTCATTTAATTCTTACAGCAACCCTATGAGCTAAACCCTATTGATACTGTTTCCACTTTTCTAATGAGAAAAATGAGGCACAGAGAAGCTAAGTAGCCTGACCAATTTTGCAGAGAACCAGTAGCAGAGTAGGTATTACAATCCAGGCAGGCAGGCTCCAGGAGCTAATCTCATATTTGTTATGTTCTACAGCCTCTCAAGCGAGAATTTAATAAGCTGAAGCAATAATAATGATGATATATCCGTCTTAAGTCAACATTTGGATTTCACGAGCCATGCACAAATAAATATTGCTCTTTTTATATTTTGAAAGACCAAACAGTATCCTTTGTCATATGATGTAAATGGTTAGCTTTCACTAGGTACTTGTTTATATCGTTTTTTCCAACCATTTCTCATCCGTTTGTCCAACCTTTTGTGGTGGTGTTCTCTTTCACAAATAATTAGAGGTGTGCTCATTTCCAGATAGGTCTCTCTAATATCTGTTTGCAAATCATCATATGAGAGCTGTCTAGCAGTTGGTAAGTTTCCTCTGAGAGACACTGAGGCAAAAAGGGGCTTAGAGGCAGAAAGATTCAAGTCAACGCAGGGAGAATTCTGCAGTATTCACACTGGCTCCCCAGGTTTTTGCTTTGTGGATGAGACACATATTCTCTGATCCCTAATAATAAATGTGATTTCAAAGTAAGGTATTGTGGACTTACCATAAACAGCACATCTTTATTTTTATATTCCAGTTTATGTGACATTTTCCAAGAACCAGGCTTTATAAAACTATAGATTCAGGGTTTATTTCCAACATATTATGCTTAACCAGAAACATCCTGTTTAAAACATTCCACAGATAAACATCCTCTTCTTGGCAAATATTATTAAGTCAGAATTTTTTAACTCAGAGGTTCAGTTACTGTGTTGACAAGGAGATTGTCCCAGGTCATCTGCCCTGTTTCATGTCCCCATGGATGTCCCCCAGTCAATTAGGGGAAAAGAAGCAAGGAACACAGACCAATGCTCTAACTTCTTCCACCTCACAACACATCCAAAGCTTCCAGTGTCACTGTGAGTATCGAAGGAGGTAATGCATACAATGCACCTGGCATATTGGTACACAAGATCAAATTTTACTCTTTCTTTTTCTCCATATATATATGTGTGTATGTGTGTGTGTGTGTACATACACACACACACATGCACACATACATACAGACATGTTCTGTATCAGTTTTAACTTGTCTATGGTAGTGAAGAACTACTTCACAAAATTCAAAAACTATAAAATGAGTACAGTTGTCCTTTAATATCCTTGGGGGATTGGTACCCAAACATCCACCCCCACCATTACCAAAATTCAAAGATGTTTATGTCCCTTATATAAAATTGTGTAGCATTGACATAAAACCTTCATGCATCCTCCCACATACTTAAAATCATCTCTAGATTATTTATAGTACCTAACACAATCTAAATGCTGTGTAAATCATTGCTATTCTATGTTATCTTTTTATTTTTTTTTATTGTTGTGTTATCTGTTTTCGTTTTTGTAGAGACCGAGTCTCACTATGTTGTCCAGGCTGGTCTTGAGTTCATGGTCTCAAGTTATCCTCCCACCTCGGCCTCGCAAAGCCCTGAGATTAAAGGTATGAGCCACTGCACCTGACTGGTATTGCTAGTTTTTATTGTTGGGTTTTTTTTTCCCAAATATTTTTAATCTGTGGTTGGTTGAATTCATGGGTGCAGGACCCATGGGTATGGAAGGCTGATGGTATACAGCAAAAATAAATTTTCCTTCTATCCCTTCCTGCTCCAGTCAACCAGTTTTTTTTTCTTCAGAAGCAATCACTGTTACCAGCTCCACATTGCTTACATGGTTTTCAGAGATATTTCAAACATTTTTAAATGCCTGGCTTTTGTAAAAATGTATATTTAATCTCTTTGTGGGGATTCACCAAGGAAGAGGTGGTTCAAATGCTGGGTACATTATTTTACTCTGATGAGTGGTGAGTGATGAAATTAAAACAGGCACAGATGTCTGGGTTTTAGTCTTATCTCCTCAACAATTAGCCATTGTCCATCTTGGCCAGGTTATTTAATTTCTCTGATTTAAGTCACACAAAAACCAGTGACTGGATGGTTTTAGTCTATTCTGTAAGAGTAACGACCAGTCGTGTTTGGGAAATATTTCTAACTCAGCTCACTAACAGTGTCTGACAAAACCTGGCTCTAATTTACCTTTTCTGCCTTGTTTTCATGACTAACCAGGCACTGGTTGAGTTGATCATCAATCTGGACAATGCATGAAGCCTGTGTTAGCTTCATCTTTCTAATGTTGACTTTGCAGTGTGGTATTAACTTCTTGCTAGGCTTCTTCCAATGATATGTACCTGTTGCAATTCTATCCACACTTCAAGGTCTACTCATAATCGACTGTCTTGATCCACTGATCTTGGGCCAAAACACTTTTTCATCTTAAGTAGTACTTTAGATGTTATTCTATGACATTTAGTGTTCTACCTCATAACACAGTTATTTCTGTTGATGACTTCTGTCTTCTACGGTTCAAGTTTCTTAAGGTGGAAATCAAGCTGGTTTTGTATTTATTTACCCCACATATCTCCTAGTACAGTTCTTTAAATCAAGTAATCATACCATGACTGCTGCTGAATCTATCTATATTTTGATTTTTTTAATTTGTGAATGACACAGACATAAAAAGCCTTTTACTCCTGAAAGGTATTGTTTCCCTAGACAGTATAAGTCTCAACATTGTAAAGAAAAAATCTTTCAAGTTCCTGGAATTTATCATTACGATGTTCCTCAGTTCCTTAGACTTTGCCAGACCTCTAACATGATAAACATAACCCTTAACCTTGAAATCTTATTAAAGCTCAAATGGCTTGAAAGTTGTTTCTCAAATATCCAATTATCTTACACAAAGTGCCTCACCTTTTCTAAGTACATTGCTTATTATTATATCATTTGGACGAGGTTATTGGCAAAATTATTTCATATTTTTTCCTGCTCAAATCTTTATTTTGGTTTGTGATTCTTTATATATGTTATTAATAATATACAATGTAATCATAGTGTATAAGAATAATATATAACACAAAGGTTATTTTTTTCTAAAATTTCCTGCTAGCTCAGTGATTTCCAGATTGCTTCACATGCATTTGAAATTTTGCACACTTGGCAAATAAATGTGATTTAGAGGAAGAAACACAGGGCTGACAGTCAAGAAAGTCTGTGGCAATCACTCAGCTTTAATGATTTTCTTCAGAGTAATTCCCTTTCTTGTCTGCTTTCATCTTACCATTGAACTTTTTTGATCCTTAACTTCCTTGTAAGAACTGTTATCACGAATTGCAGTCTTCTGAGAACTATACTGCATTGTATATATAATAACATTCTGATTGAAAAACTCTTTTCCACATATTACAGATGAGGACATAGTCTGAGAGGTAAGCCTATATTCCTAAGGTCATCTAGCTGAGAAACATCAGAGCAAGCATCTAAACTCAGATCTCATTTCAAAATAGTTGTTTCTAACTGCTTATCAGATCTAAATCAGACCTGTCATTTTAGCACCAATATGTTCCACCATCTTGCCCCACCATGACCACTGACTCTATGCCTGGTTGTCTCCACTCATCTCACTCCTATCTTCAGTCTCCTTGCCTTCCCTATACCTATAGTGCTCTTCCCTGCTGCAGTGGTTTTATTCATAATGTTTTCTGTCTTCACAGTCTTTATCCACAACCACATCACTAACCCCTTCATCTTCAAGGCCCAGCACTCTCCACCCTTTCTTTAACTTTCTTCCATATCTACTACCTGTGTCATTTTGGTTATTTATTAAGTTATCCTCTTAGAGTTCAAAATGTCTCTATCATCTCCTAGTGCTTCTGCAAGTAATTTAAAGGCATGTATTATATACCACAAATGCCTTTTTGCCTCCCCATCTATTATTTTGATGCTAGATATGAAATAAAAGTTTAATTCTTACTAAATTGCTTCTTAAATTAATCGGAAAGTTATTGGAAAAATTAGAAACATGACGCAAGAATAAGTTATTATTATTTCCAAAATTCAGTCTGTATCCAATGAGATTTTTTGTAATTATTTTATAGTTTTTAATTATTTTCCCAAAGCATACAATTACAGTTTTATTTTATTTTATTTTTATTTTTATTGTTTTTGAGATGGAGTCTCACTCTGTCGCCCAGGCTGGAGTGCAGTGATGTGATCTCGGCTCACTGCAACCTCTGCCTCCCAGATCAAGCAATTCTACTGTCTCAGCCTCCCAAATAGCTGGAACTGTAGGCACGTGCCACCACTCCAGGCTAATTTTTTGTATTTTTAGTAGAGACAGGGTTTTGCCGTGTTAGCCAAGATGGTCTCGATCTCCTGACCTCGTGATCTGCCCGTCTCGGCCTCCCAAAGTGCTGGTACCACAATCATAGTCTCTATTGTTAATTACAGCCCTATAATAAGAGCCTATGTGTCTATATGCTTTCAGAGTAAGTTTCTCTCAGTAATAATGACCCACATACCAATTAAATACCCATAATACACTAGACATTATTAAAAATGTCATAAAAATCTCATAAAACTCAATGACATGAGAATTATTTATCATTTTACAAACATGTTCTACAATCTCTAGACAACTTATCAAAACCAAAACAACTACTTCTAATAGATACAGAAGTGAATCAAAGAGATTTAGTAATTTGCTGAAGTCTATCCCATAAATAAATTATTGGAAGCCAGTATTTTCTGATTTCAAAGACTCTGATCAGTTCTAGATACCAGAGTTCCTTATTCTTAATATTCTGTAATTTTTTAAACTATATTATACAGTATGATGCAATCAAGAAGTACTTCTTCCCAATGTAGCATCGAGGACATTAGTACTTCAGGTTAATACATTTGCTTCTTTTCCTGTATTTTCTATGCTATTTATTAGACTTTTGATGTTTTAAACTGGGAAAAACTGAGCTATGTTAGAGATAATGTAATATAGAAACTTTAAAAGAAAACCATTTTATCTTTCATTCAAATACTAGTGACCTTCAAAAGTTATTTTATTTCTAAAAATAATAATTCCCTAGTACTGTAGAAAAAGCTTTATATTTTCTTAGATTCTAATGTCAAAAATTCCTAAAATAGTAGATAATCATGTTGTTCCTTCATTCTATACAATCATATGTATGAACTTATCTATTTTTGTATTTTGTTGAAAAAGCCCAAAGGATTGGCTAAACACATAGATGGAGGCAGTATTAAATGAATAAAAGTTTAAAAAATAAGTTGTACTCTCAGTAAAATGTTCCAGAGCCAACAAACTACAAATAGGTAGGATTATTTTTGGGAAACTTCAGAAGTAATTCATCCTGGATCATGCTTGTGAGCCAATTCATTGATTAAATTATAAATCAGGAAGATACAGATCCTGAAAACTAAGGTAGATGAAATATAATCTTGGGAACTCTAATCTGTTTATGAGATAGTATTGTACTGACGTATCAACTGATAAGAAATATCAAAAAGGCAGTGTAAAGAGAGGAAATTGGTCTGTGGTGATGGAGAGGTGTTCTAATTCTAAACTATTGGTCTCATTTGCATAGATACCGCTCTAATGTAAAGAAAATCAATTTATGAGAGTATTAAAGCTTGACAGATGCTCCTTTGGAACATCTCACTCTGTGGCTTATAATATTTAGTTCAATAAGCAACATTTTTCTAAAAGTTTTCCAGAATCATCAGGAAAGGGTTAGCCTCTTCAGATAATTAGCTCCGATGATTAGGCTAAGATAATATTAACTTCTCCTCCATTCAAAATAAATAAATTGGAATGCAGGTAAACCATGCTGTGGTCAGCATACCTATTCAGTAATGTGATTAAAACTTAGAGTGAGCAAGTACTTAAGTAATTACTTAGGACCACTGTGGGTCAGGTCGGGACCTCATGGTATCATTTCTTGGAAAACAGTAGGGGATAAACTAATTTTTTGGAAAAATGATAGCATGAGAACCAGGGCTGACCCACAGGTGCTTAGATCCACATTAAAGAACTGAGTAACAAAGAATGGGTTTTGAGTGTTTGCCATGTATGATATGGAAAATGGTCTGACTCTAAAGGAAAATTCATGTGCATCTTTATATCCTGTCCATTTATGAGCAGAACATGAAGCAAAGTTGATGTAAGTTGGATATGTGTCCCCACCAAATCTCATGTTGAAATATAATCTCCAGTGTGGGGGTGGGGCCTGGTGAGAGGTGTTTGGCTCATGGAGGTGAATCACTCATGAACGGCTTAGTGTCATTTTTCACAGTGTGTGGGTTCTCCAGAGATCTGATTTTTCAATATGCGTAGCATCCCTCTCTTGCTTCTCTGTCTCTTGCTTCTGCTCTATGTGCTGTGCCTTCTCCCACTTTTGTCTTCTGCCATTAGTAAAAGCTCCATGAGGCCTCCCCAGAAGCTGAGCAGATGCTGGTGCCATGCTTCTTGTACAGCCTGCAGAACCATGAGTCAATTAAACCTCTTTTCTTTGCAAATTGCCCAGTCTTGTATATTTCTTATAGCAATGCAAAAAACAGACTGACAAAAGAGTCCTAAAAGTATGCAATTTGTAAGCATTAAAGACACCATCAATGTCATCAGGAAAGTGTGGGAATCAGGTAGCAAGAGTAAGGAAGGATGGTGTGTAGCTTTGTTTTTGAAGGAAAACAGATGTAAGAGTGGAGAGCTCACGTGCACTAATATTTTACCTTTCCTTTGTTAAGTGTTTGTCTCCTTTTTTAAAAAATATGTACTAGAGAGAATCTTCCTAGAGTGATCTCTATGCACAATGAAGGCTGAGAGACGCTGATGTAACCACACTCAGGAAGAAAAAGCACTACTAAATGAAGACACTTCTAAGTCTCTCTGTAAGCAATGAAAAGTCAGTATCCAGAGCCAGATGGGAATTGGAGGTGGAGCCCAGGCCAGATTTTTGAAAGGTGCTTCCTCAGCCACACAGCTCTCTTGCTAGTAATCATGACTGAGTGGGAAGAAGCCTTGCTTCAGCCTCTGAAGACCATGGTGCAGTGTGAGATTACCTGGCACTTCATGTACACTCTAATTTTTAAAGCCTTCATGTTAAAGTTTGTTTGAAAATATATGTGGGATGTTTGCAAGTGATGCTTACTAAAGAGAAAAATTAAGTTCATTTTTTCAGATTCTTTGAAGGACTGTGAGTCAAAGCAAGTTATATTCCACTCACTGAGCAGCATAATCCAGACCCTTTATCCCAAGGCATCTCTGCTATTATAATTTCCAAATTTCTTTTTAAGTGTAGGCTTTATGCTATTCAAAAACACATCAAGAAAAAATAATAATGAATTATCAAGGTACACTTCTACAACATGTTTAATAGTAGGGGATAAACTTGAAGACCATTATAACCTCAATTTCTATATTGGTTGGAATTATATGATCATAACGTTTTTGACATTAAACACAGGTTTGACATATGTAAGCAATTTTAAATGAAACTCCACTGTGCTACAGATGGTAATGGAACAATAAAGTTTGCAAATCTTCTTTGATATACAGAAATATTGCACATTTGAAAAACGTCTTTCAGGCCTACATTTTCTCGTGATTGGGAGGCTAATCTTAATGAGGAGCTGAACAACACAGTCTGCTCTCTTCCCTCCTTACCCTGCAGTCATCTAGGTTGATCTTAATAGGATTAGTTCTTTATAGATTTTATTTATATAATCTGTATTACTTGTTAAATGTTTAGTTTAGATTGTAGAAATTTAATGTTTTGGGAAACTGAAGATCCTGGGTGAAAGTGGAAAAGAAAAGTAATATATAAGCTACAATCTCATTAGGAACCAAACATGTTCAGAGGGGCTCCAGTCATTCAGGGACCAGATTCTGATTGTCTGCTTCTGAGTTACTGTGACATGAAATCAGAAAGCGTATATAGATGACACTTGAGAGGTGATATTGTCTAAGACAAGCAAGGGGGACAACAATGAGAGAAAGGCAGCATAAATGAGATTGATTTGAGACGTATGTATATTTATTGAAAAAGTTCTACAATAAGGAGACAAAACTTTGGTCACTGAGAAAAGTCATATTACAGTCTCCCCAGGGGCAAAAGAGGGATTAAGTTCACTCTTGAAGGAAAAATGGCCAGCTGTACTGCTTCAGGTTAAAATAAATCATCATAGACAGAAGATAAGGCAAGTTCAACAAGGCCGAAACAATGGATAGAAATTATGATGTAGACATTTTCAGATATAGAATACAGATTTGAGGTTGCCTGGTATAGAATACAGGAATACAGAATAGCTTTGTGTGAAATATTTAAAGAAATAAAGGATACAATCACAGGGATGGGCATACACCTTAAGAAAATTTAAACAAAATGTATAGAAGTCACAAAAGCAACCCTCTAGCTAATTAATGAGAGGCTGTAGAATGGAAAAGTTTCTATTGCCACTAAAGAGGAAGTTTAAAACTATTTAAACAATAGCATTGTTTAAAATTATACGATGGTGTTTTTTAAATTTTTAAATTTACTTTTCTTTAATAATTTTTTTTCATTAAAAAACTAGAGATGGGGTTTTACTATATTGCCCAGGCTGTTCTCAAGCTTCTGAGCTCAAACTATTCTGGCTCTCAAAGTGCTGGGATAACAGGTGTGAGCCACCACGCCTGGCCTGCAATGATGAAACTTACTATTTTGAGGGGTAAACTAGCATGAAAAATGTGGATCTCAGCCAAAAATAGGCAAAGCAGGAGTCTGCTTGTTAGTTATAATCATTATTAATGTAGCCAATTGATTTTGCCCATCAAATATAAACCATTTGGGCGGGGCATGGTGGCACATGCACGTAATTGCAGCACTTTGGGAGGCCGAAGTGGGCAGATCACTTGAGGTCAGGAGTTCGAGACCAGTCTGGCCAATATGGTGAAACCCAGTCTCTACTAAAAATACAAAAATTAGCCAGGTGTGGTGGTGGGAGCCTGTAATCCCAGTTACTCAGGAGACTGAGGTAGGAAAATTGCTTAAGCCGGGGAGCAGAGATTGCAGTTAGCTGAGATCGTGCCACTGTACTCCAGCCTGGGTGACAGAGTGAGACTCCATCTCAAAACAAAATAAATAAATAAAAATAAACCATTTGATTAGAAATTCTCCTCTTTAAAGAACTTTTGAGAGATTGTTTATAAATGTTTTGAGCTTACCCTTTGTTTATATTTCAGTTTCCTATCTTCTGTTTCTTACTTATCCTGACAATTGATTTTACAGCCTAGTGAAATGAACTATTCAGATATAACATCTATTTCATCTACATCTTGTTGAGAAGGAGAAAATTTATACAATATACTCAATTTCATTTGGTTCTTAGTTTGAAAATGCCTAAAAATTTACATTTATTCTAGAGCATGATAGAGTCAAACCTTGTAATATTGACCTTGCAATTCACCTAAACTAAAGGAAAATACTAGAATAGAGTTGAGTTTCAGCTAAGACAAATCCAGAATCCGATTTCTTTTCTCCATTCAAAACAAATGAGGTCCTTCTTATTTGTTTTCAAAAGAAGTTATGAAAGTAAGACAACAGCACAATTGTGGCAGCTGTCACAGCTTCTTACAATGACCATTTGTGCTTGAAAATCAGGTGGACATTTGCTAGTATTAGAAGTATCAATCTGCTAATCACAAAATAGGTTACTATTTCAAATAAAAACTTAATTTTAAGAAATGTGTTTCTTGACTATCAGCATCAAATTAAATAATGTAAACAAGAAATAAATGAGTTTAAACCATTTAAAAACATATTCCTCTTATAAAATGTTTAGTTTTCCCTTCGAATAACCTCATCACAATAAAGATGTGGCCTGTCAGAAAAGATCTTGACTAGTCAGGTTAATAGTCCTACTTAATAATGCAGTCTTTTCTAAAAACAATTATTTGAAGCCTGTAAAGGACATTAATCCTGTGTCTTCATTTCATAGATGAAGAAAGTGGAAACCAGAGAGATTAAGTAAGTTGCTTAAGATTTCATAGTTTTTTAATGATAATATCAGAATTTCATATGAATTGACTCCACAGCACATAATGCACTAAACTACTGGTTTGCATATCAATAAATTTATTGCAACAGAAGGTGAGAACTGTAATTTTTCCAGTGATCCTACTACTCAAATCCAATACCTAATTGTCAGCATTAAGGTACCTTATAAATTAAGGAAGATATCAGAAAGTTGAGCAAGGGAGTATGAATAATGTTACTTGATTAAGCCTAGAGAACCACCTTTGCTCCTCTCTGAGAACATTTTTCTAAAAATGACTTTAACACTCTTATCTGTCAAATAAGTAAAGAGTGTCTGTCATCTGCATCCTTCTGGATAAATACTGACAAATACTTATTCAATTGTTTTCATTTTTACTATTCCTTATTTGTCTCCAAAACTCCTGTGACTATACCATCTCATGTTTTCAAAATGTCGGAGTTCCCAAGATTGCATCTTTTTGCACATTAGCTATATTTTTGGTAGATGATTATCATCACCTTAACATTATAAGTAAAAATTTCTCCAAATCATAATTTAAGATGGATTTTACCTACTTCTTGCCACTGGGCTTGATTCATGCACACTTTAGTTTCACATAATTACCCCTTCTTGTTTCAGAATTTATATTTTCTATTAGTACTAGAGTTCTTTATTAATGGATTTATGTGTGATTTATTACTTGACAGATATTTGTCATGACCCAGTTAAATGTGGGTTATTACACCAGATCTTTTTGGAAGCATAAAAATGAATATGGAGCTATGGTTCCTACCTAGCTCAAAGAACATTATATTTTAAAGTATATTTGTGGTTAAATAAATAAATTACTGAACTTTGAATTTTTAAAATTAATTTCTTCTAATCAAAGAGTACATGCATAAAATAGTTTATGGGCAGTTAGCTAAGGTGGATCATGCATAAAAATAACTTAGAATTTACAAATTCTAATAAGTAGTATATATAAGGTACAAACTAAGTAACACAAAGAAACAAATATATCAATTCCTTTATTGGAGACATGAATTGTAATGTCAGGATGGGTAATCATTTTCTTAGAGAAATTGTGTGTTTTAAGAGCTGTTGGGTTCATGTATGTTTATTGCAGCATATTCGCAATAGCAAAGACATGGAATCAACCTAAACACCCATCAGTGGTAGACTAGATAAAGGAAATGTGCTACATATACTCCGTGGAACACTATGCAGCCATAAAAGAATGAGATTATGTCCTTTTCAGGAACATGGATGAAGCTAGAGGCTTTTATCCTTAACAAAGTAATGCAGGATCAGAAAGCCAAACACCCACATGTTCTTACCTATAAGCGGGAGCCAAATGATGAGAACACACAAACACAGAGCAGAAAAAAACACATACTGGGGCTTAGCAGAGGGTCAGAGGAGGGAGAGGATCGGAAAAGTAACTAATGGGTACTAGGCTTAATACCTGGGTGATGAAATAATCCATACAACAAATCCCAATGACACAAGTTTACTTGTATACCAAGCCTGCACATGTACCTTTGAGTATAAAATAATAGTTAAATAATAAAAGAGCTGTTGAGTTACATATTTTAATATAAATTCGAGAGGGAACTCTCTTGAAAACACTGAGGATTATGTTATAAAACCAAGGTTAAAAGTAGGAGTTGATGATAAAGATTTAGATTATTGTTGTAGAAACATAAATAGATATGATATTGGATAGGGTTTCCATGGTAGATATAGAAGAACCAAGAATTTTAACTTACAGTTCTAACATTTTGCAAGGTGTAATTATCTTAGTTTTAAGGGCAATTTTTTTTCCATCATTAAGCAATTAGGCTATTCTATTCTCTTCTTGATTTAAGAGAGATTTTATATAAAGCTAGAGATTTATGGGTCCAGTTGTGGCATAGCAATATGAAGTTGTTTTCTTGCCATGATAGAATATGAAATTGTTTATAAAACATAACATCCAAGGAAAATTGACAAAGTAATTGTTCTGAGTATTTCAGTCTCTGAGATGGTGTAGTGGGGAACTAAAAGCATAAACTTCAAAGCCTGTGTCCAAATCCTCGCTCCACCACTTATTTTTTATAGGGCTTTGGGCAAGTTACTTAACTCTGCCTGAGCCTTTGTTTTTCATCTGAAAAATGCGAATAAAAAATATCAAGCTTCAACTTGGTATGAAGATTAAAGTAAATTTATATCGTGTGTAAGTAGCAAGTGCTATGACACCTACTTTTCACATTACGTCTAATATTGTTATTATTACCTGGTGGCAAAGTTATTCTTTTGGGATTGTTGGTATATAAAAATGGTGTTATTTGAGCTTTGACAGGTATGGCAATCAAATATTGATTGGTTGCCACAATTTAATGGATCCACCTTAGTAAGAAAATAGATAATTAAAATAATGAGAATAGAACCCTAAATTTCAAGAAAATGTATGGATACAGTTTACTAAAGCGTTTATCATTAAATTTCTAAAGTCCTTACATTTAGACATAAGTTAGATTAGGCTGGCGTGGTGGCTCACACCTATAATCCCAGCACTTCAGGAGGCTGACGCAGGCGGATCACGAGGTCAGGAGTTCAAGATTAGCCTGGCCAACAAGGTGAAAACCCATCTCTACTAAAGATTCAAAAATTAGCCAGGTGTGGTGGAGCACACCTGTAATCCCAGCTACTCAGGAAGCTGAGGCAGGAGAATCCCTTGAACCCAGGAGTAGTAGGAGGTTGTGGTGAGCCGAGATCACGTACCATTGCATTTCCGCAACCTGGGTGACAGGAAGAGACTCTATCTGAAAAAAAAAATTGTTATTAAAAAATGTATTTTATGCTTATATCTTTTGGTTGGCATAGATTCGTTTATGATTTTTAAAAATTATCCTTGATGTTATCCCTTGAGAAGTTCAAGTCATTTGTGAAGATGCATCATTTTCTTTTTTGGCTCTCACAACTCAAGTTCCTAATACAGTAATTATATTTCTTCTCAATTCATAATTTTAACTTATATAAGATATGCCCTTGTGTGCACACACATGTGTACATTTAACTGTACACCAAGTTTGAGGTTAATATTAGTTAGGGTAGGCTAAGCTGCGATAAAAATAGATCTCCAAAATTTAGTGCTTTAAAGAACAAGAAAATTATTTCTTTCTCCTATAACAGTACAAGGTAGGTATCAAAGTCAGCAAAGTGGCTTTTCTTTATAAAATTATTCACTGACAAGGCTGGCAGCTTCTCTTCCATCTTTGGCAAGTTTCATCCAAGGTCACCCAGGACATCGCCATCCTATTAGCTGGAAGAAGAAGAGAACATGCAGGTATATATGTAGGAGACTTTATGAGCCTTCAATGAATGTGGCTCATTAACCTCTGATCATATTGCATTGGGTAGAACCCAACTCACACAGCCAAATCCGACTGCAGTGAAATAATCTTGTTTGGTACCAAGAAAGAAGACAATTGATTTTAATAAACCTCCAGCAGCCTCTGCCACTTTTTCAATATGAAGACAAGTATGTTTAGTTGAAATGATCTCTGTATTCACTGGTTACATTTGGGAGATATGTAAAGGCACACTGTTCATTCTGTTTCAGTTTCATGGACATGTCATTTCCTGATAAAAAATGAGACAATATATCCCCAAACTTGATGTAAGATCATTGGTAAATGTTAACAAGAGTAAGGACAAAGAAACATCATGCCTATTAGTTTGAAAATTGACTGCTAAATGAAACCATCAACCCATGGCAATTTCATGTTCCCTTTAGATCATTTTAGTAATGGAAATGAATCAGCTTTTCATGGACAAAAATCTGTACTTCAAAAACTTGATTCATACCAGGAATAATTTTCTTTGGTTTTCATGTTCATTTTCAAAAAATAAATGTTTTCCTGATTTTAACTTTTTTACCACACTGTTGGTATTGTGTTTTTAGTGAATGATATGAAATTATATGCAATAAATAACGGATCAAATTATTTCACTGTTTACACTCCTATTTAGTGAAAATTCCTATATAAAACATCCACTTTTTTCCTGAATAAATCTAGGCCTGCAAACAAAATAAATCAATACATGAAAGGAAAATCTGAATTAAGGCTGGGATTTTCTAGCCAATTCACTGGCCATGGAGTTTGAACCTTAAATGCTGTTGACAGTGGCTGTAGTTCTCTACTTTCAGGAGATGTTTCAAATAAAAGCTCTAATAGCTGCCCGTTTGCTTTCTTGCTATTCTCTAAACTCTATCTGAGACTATGCTTTGTCCTGAATCAGGTTAGCATGGTTAGTGCCCATTTCAACCTAATAATCACTTGATATTTATTGACATTGAAAAGCAATTATATATAATGTTCATTGGAGGAGGTTGCTTTACAGGATACAAACAAATACAAGAAAAAACAAGATTCCTCTTCCCCCAAATTTACTGTCTTTTAAGGAGTCTAGACCATAAAGAGTTAATTAAAAATAAATTACTAAGTGAACAGAGAGAAGTTGCTCATCAGATGTTGAGGGAAGGAAAGGTTGCTGAGATCTGTGATAGAAAAGATATAGACCTTATAGTCTGTATGTTACCATTGCCAATGGCACGTAGAATGCCATTTTTTAAATGTATACCCTGTTATTTGTTAAAGTATTCACCTTGATCATCCATCATGTTTAAGAATTTAGCTAAGACCTATACAACCACTAATAAGTCTTAGTTCTTGGCCTCTGGAAGCTTTCAATCCATTGGGAGAGACAAATAAAATACACATTTACAATAAAATGTTACTATTTGAAAATTGCAGAATGCAATTTGGAGGACTGAGGAAAAGGTTCATGGAGGAAGTAAGATTGCTGAGATCTAAAATGTATTTATGCCCCATTCCTATTGAAGTAGATCTAATTAGGATAAACTCCACTTTATATATTATTTTATTTAAAAGATGCTTGATTACACCAAGGCAAACAAATTGGAGTATTCGTAAAATTTTGGGAAAGATTTCCAAATGCATCAAACAGTCCTTTTCAGAATTTCTTCTAACCATGTGCAGTATATTTGCCAGCAAGAATATATGCTTCAGGCTACAATAGATAAAACCAAACAAACCAAACAAAACAGATGTATTTTACCAAGAAGTTTTACATGAGTGACAAGCACTAAGAAACACTTTAGAAATCAACTATTAAATAACATTCTAGCTATTGACATTCTAGTGATAAGGTTCTAAAGATGCTCAGGAAGATGTATGACCATCACTGCAATACAACTATGTAGTGATGTCACATTTGTTTTTTTTTTAAATAAGTAACAACAGGAAATCTATATTACCAGTCTTTTACCGACACATTTCAGCTAAATGAATAAATTACATGTACATAAGCCTTTTCTCTGTTGGTAAAATTTCTAAGACCCCAAAAACATTTTAGATATATAATCATTTATTTAATTTTCTAGTTTCCATAACATGAACTCTGACTAATAACTGATTTTGAGGAGTATGTGTTTGTGCGTATGCATGTATGCATTCATGCATGCATATACATCCATACATGTATCAGGTGGAAAACTGCAAGAGGACTGGACAGGTTTACACGATGATGTGGTTGAAATATATGCAGGATTCTATAAGCTGAAGTAAATAATTTGAATTTTAATCTGAGTATGATGGAACTGGAGAGTTTTGAGCAGGGGAGTGATATGACCCAATTTAGAGGCTTTTAAAAGGTCACCATCGCTGCTGTGCATATGCACTTTGGGGGACAAAAGTGGAAGTGGGATAATCAGCTCAGTTACATTTACAGACTTCCTATTGAGACATGATGGAGATTCCACGGACTTAAGTATTAGCAATGGAGACAGTAAGAAGTAGATAAATCCATGTGTTCCCTGAAAGATAACCAGATATATTCAAGCAAATACAGGAATAGCAAGGTAAAGCAGCATCTCTTTCTGCCAGACACAGATTAAATTCATATTTTAAACAAGAAACAATAAAAAAATAACAATGATTCATTAGGAGTTAGAGAACATAAGCCATGTACACTTTGGTTCATGCCAACTAATCCTCACAGGGTTGACAAGAATTGCACACTACCTTCTGGACAGAAATATAGGTATAATGAAGCATTAATCAGACTGTACTTTGGCCCACTTCCTTCTTGCTGAAGTCACGTAGGACTAGATACTGATTCTCATGGTTCCAGTAAGTAGGATTTGCTGACAGTAGGACCACAAGACCGTTTAAGAATTGATTTGCATTCACATTGCTCTCATAGACAGGATCTTTGACATTAGAATCATAAGATTTTGTTTATGGATTGCTGAAGGTGTTTTTGTGGATCCTGAATTCCAACAGAATAGCTGATGCCAACCAGTTTAAAGACTCTTACAGAGGAACAGAATCAGCATGAAAATATAACTTCTTCATCTTCCTGTCCCATGACTTCACCCTGCATTCTTTGATCAATTAACAATCTCCACATTTTGATCCACTACAAAATCCTTAAAATCTCTAGCCCCAAACTCCCTGGGGAGATACACTTGATGTTTCCTCCTGTATTCGTCCATTTTCACATAGCTGATAAAGACATACACGAGACTAGGAAGAAAAAGAGGTTTAATTGGATTTACAGTTCCACATGGCTGAGGAAGCATCAGAATCATGGTGGGAGGCAAAAGACACTTCCTAAATGGCATCTGCAAGAGAAAATGAGGAAGGTGCAAAAGCAGAATCCCCTGATGAAACCATTAGATCTCATGAGACTTATTCATTATCACAAGAACAGTATGGGGGAAACTGTCCCCATGATTCAAATTATCTCCCACTGAGACCCTCCCACAACATTCTGGGAGATATAATTCAAGTTGAGATTTGGGTGGGGATCCAGCCAAACTATATCATTCCACCCCTGGCCCCTCCAAATTTCATGTTCTCACATTTCAAAAGCAATCATGCCTTCCCAACAGTCCCCCAGAATCTTAACTCATTTCAGCATTTACCCAAAAGTCCACAGTCCAAAGACTTACCTGAGACAAGGCAAGTCCCTTCCACCTATGAGCCTGTAAAATTGAAAGCAAACTAGTTAATTTCTACACACAATGGGGGTACAGGCATTGGGTAAATATAGCCATTCAAAATGGGAGAAATTGGCCAAAACAAACTGGTTACAAGGCTCATGCAAGTCCAAACTCCAGGAGGTCAGCCAAATTTTAAAGCTCCAACATGATCTTCTTTGACTCCAGGTCCCACATCCAGATCACGCTGATGCAAGAGGTGGGTTCCTATAGTCTTGAGCAGCTTTGACCCTGTGCTATGCAGGGTACAGGCTCCCTCCGGGTTGCTTTCATGGGCTGGCATTGAATGTCTGTGGCTTTTCAAGGCAAATAGTGCAAGCTGTTAGTGGATCTACCATTCTGGGGTCTGAAGGACAGTGGCCCTGTTCTCACGGTTCCAATAGGCAGTGACCCAATAGGAATTCTGTGTGGGAGCTCCGACCCCACATTTCCCTTCTCCACTGCCCTCATAGAGGTTCTCCATGAGTGCCCCGCCCCTGCAGGAAACTTCTGCCTGGGCATCCAGGAGTTTCCATACATCCTCTGAAATCTAGGCAGAGGTTCCCAAACTCCAATTCTTGACTTCTGTGCACTCACCGGCTCAACACCATGTGGAAACTGCCAAGACTTGGGACTTGCACCCTCTGAAGCTATGGCATGAGCTCTGAATTGGCCTTTTTCAGCCGTGACTGTAGTGGCTGGGACGCAATGCACTAAGTCCCTAAGCTGCACACGGAATAGGGACCCTGGGCCCGGCTCATGAAACCATTTTCTCCTGGACCTCCAGGTCTGTGATGGGTGGGGCTGCCTTGAAGACCTCTGACAGGCCCTGGAGACATTTTCCCCATTATCATAGGAATTATCATTCAGTTCCTCATTACTTATGCAAATTTCTGCAGCCAGCTTGAATTTCTCCTCAAAAAATGGGTTTTTCTTCTCTACTGCATTGTCGGGCTGCAAATATTCTGAACTTTTATGCTGTTTCCCTTTTAAATTGGAATGCTTTCAACAGCACCCAAGTCACCTTTTGAATGCTTTGATGCTTAGAAATTTCTTCTGTGAGATACCCTAAATCGTTTCTCTCAAGTTCAAAGTTCCACAGATCTCTAGGGCAGGGGCAAAATGCTGCCAGTCTGTTTGCTAAACGTAACAAAAGTCACCTTTGTTTCACTTCCTCATCTCCACTGAAACCATCTCAGCCCGGACTTTATTGTTCATATCACTAGCAGCAGTTTTGTCAAAGCCATTCAACAAGTCTCTAGGAGGTTTCAAACTTTCCCACATGTTCTTGTCTTCTTCTGAGCCCTCCAAAGTGTTCCAACCTCTGCCTGTTACCCAGTTCCAAAGCTGCTTCCACATTTTCAGGTATCTTTTCAGCAATGCCTCACTCTACTGGTACCAATTTACTGTATTAGTCCATTTTCATGCTGCTATTAAAGACATACCTGACACTGGGAAGAAAAAGAGTTTTAATTGGACTTAAAGTTCCACATGGCTGGAAAGGCCTCAAAATCATGGCAGGAAGCGAAAGGCATTTCTTACATGGTGGCAGCAAGAGAAAATGAGAAAGAGGCAGAAGTGGAAACTCCTGATAAAACCATCAGATCTCATGAGACTTATGCACTACCACAAGAACAACACGGGGTAAACTACCTCCATGATTCAAATTATCTCCCACTGGTTCCCTCCCACAACACCTGGTAATTATGGGAGCATAATTCAAGAGGAGATTTGGGTGGGGACACAGAACCAAACCATATCACCTCCCATCTCCTTGTTAGGTGGTCCTGTAATTGTACCTCTTTCTCTGCTGCAACTTGATGTCTTGGCATATTGCTGCATGCATCAGGACATGTATGTATTACCCTTACAACAATAAGCATGATCCTTAGAATGGCATTCCAGGCATTTAAATACAAAAATGATATACAATGATATACTGTGATCAAGACTATTAGTACTCAGCTAACCCAGTTTTTTCCTTCTTGAGCACATTAGTACTCAGCTAACCCAGTTTTTTCCTTCTTGAGTACTCAGCTAACCCAGTTTTTTCCTTCCTGAGCACATGAGTCAGGACATGTGACTAATGACTAATTCTGAATAGTAAAATGTGAGATAAATTAATGCGAGTTACTTTCAAGCTAAACATTTTAATGTACTGTCCACCTTTACCTTCCTTCTTTCTCAGCTGGAGAGACTTCAGAGGACAAGTGTTAAGCTATCATTCTATTCACCACCTCCATGAGACCAATTTTAAAAATTGAAAGAAAAAATGTAAATACATTAGTCTTCACTAGATGGAAGTAGTCTGGATCCCTTAAAGTGTTTGCATAAAACTTTGTAAAATAAATGTTGCTTCCTTTAAGTTACTGAGATTCAAGACTTACTGGCTGACTGTAGCACAGCTTAAAATTAATTATGTTGACTAACACAGATATTCAGGAAAAAATCAACACTGTATAAAATCACACCACATATTGACTTTCCAAGGTAAAAGTGTGCACTGGGATTATTTCATTTGTTTTACGCGTTCTATGAAACAAAACATCGATATACAGAAAGACATATATTTACAACAACGTTGAGTCAGGTATTATTAATCTCATTTTCTATACAGATAAGAAAACTGTGGTTTATAGTGGGTCTGAATGACTCATATTTATACATTTAGCAATGGCCAGAATCAAGTTTTGAGGCCAAGTCCACTATATTCACTTAAAGCCATAATGTTCTAGAAAAGAAATTATAGATTATATGTATCATTTATTACTTCCAAGGTTTTTAATAGAGTATGTGAGTATTTTATTTCTTTTGCATAATAGACTCTAAATTAATATGTTACAACATTCAGTAATCCTTTATCAAAGGGTTGAGATCACATTTTGAAGGAACATTTTGATTCCATAGCCTATTTTATCTGCCAATATTTTTCTAGGCTAAAGAATTTTTAGCATTCTTAATCCAGTAAGTTATTAAACACATTTTTTTGCTCACCGCATAATTTCTCATTTCATGCTATTCCTATATTTTGTGAATCTGTCACCCCAAAATGCATCTCTCTACTTCTTCCAGTATAACAATACACTGAGCTACAGAATTCTTCCTTCATATTTTTCAGCACTTCATATGTACATGAAGTGTATAATGATACACTTCATGAAGCAGACTGAAGGGCTAAATATGGCCTTTAAAAAAACAATTTTACTGAGGTATTCACATAGAATAAACTGTACATATTTAAATTGTATAATTTGATGTTTTGACATATGTATATACCCATGAAACTATCAGCATAATGCAAAGAATAAATGTATTGATTAGACAAAATTTGTTTCCCTTTGCAATCCTCTCCTGCAGCTGTCCCCCAACTGCCAGTGAAAAACTGATTTATTTCCTATCACTATAAATTTGTTTAAATTTTATAGAGTTTTATATAAATAGAATCCTAAAATATGCATATTTTTGACTGCTTTCTTTCACTCAGCTTATTTAATTTGATATTCATCCATGCTGTGTGTATCAAAAACTGATTCCTTTTATTGCTGAGTAATATTCTATTTTATGAATATATCACAATTTGTTTAGCCAGTTGATGAACAGTTGAGCTGTTTCTAGCTTTTGGCTAAACAGATGTTTAGCCATCTGTTGATGAACAGTTGAGCTGTTTCTAGCTTTTGGCTATTACGAATAAAAATGCTATAAATACACATGTACAAGTATTTATACAGTCATATTTCCTTTGCCTCTTAAGTGGGTACCTAGAATGGAATTGCTAGATTATATGGTAGGTGTATGTTTAACTTTTCAAGAAACCACCTAATTGTTATTCAAAGTGTTTGTACCATTTTATATTCCTACCAGTAGTGTGTATGAGAGTTCCAGTTCCTCTAAATTCTCACCAACACTTGCTATGGTCAGTCATTTTAATTGTAGCCATTTTAATAAACATGCACCGATATCTCATTATTTAATTTTTATTTCCTTAATGGTAACAAATGTTAAATATTCTCTTAGGTGCTTATTTGTCATTTGTAGTATATCTTCTTTGGTGAAATGTCTGTCCAAATCTTCTGTCCACTTTTTAATTACATTCTTCATTTTCTTATTACTGAGTTTTCAGAATTCTTCATGTATTCTGGTTACAAGGCTTTTATCAGATGGGTGCCTTGCAAAAGATTATTTTTCAGTCTGGGGCTTATCTTTCCATTTTCTTAACAGTTTCTTTTGAAAAGCAGAAGTTTTAAAATGTGACAAAGCCTAATTTATTAATTTGCTCTTTGCACAATATACTTTTGGTATGGTAGCTAAGAAATATTTGTGAAACCTATGATTACAAAGATTTTCTTCTAAAACTTAAAACTTTTAGATTTTTAAATTTAAATCTATGATTCATTTTCAGTTATAAATATGTCATTTTAATGTTTAAAATTATCAACTGTCAAATGACACAATTATTTTGAAAAGCTTGATGCATATTGCAAGATAACTGTTTTAGGTTAGATTTACCAGAAAACAGAAAAAAAAATGTATAGTAGGTTTATTGGGATATGCTCTCAAAAGCAATACCTGAGTGTGAGTGATGACAGATGGTGGGGCAGATGAGAGAAAAATTAAGCTGCAATGTAGTCTCAATAAACGCCTCATCAAATTCCGTAGACAATGGTGGTCCTTCAGCTTTGTCCTGAGTCAAGAAAATGGAGTGGGGACTTTGTACTTCACATCACCCAGTAATGGAATGGGAGTTGACCTTGGAAAGGAGTGTAATGTAAGATGGGTAAGAATGATTTCCAAAGAAAGACTGAACTATGAGCCCTCAGCAATCAATGTCCCCAGTGGCTCAGGATTGAAAGCCTTGGACCTGAAGAGGGGACATCTTGAAGGAAAGAGGGAATGTATAACACAGAGTCCACTAAAATGTCAAATTATTTTGTCCTCAAATGAAAGTGAACAAAGTGAGCCAGACAGCTTGAGCAGGTTGCCTAGAGACACAAATCTTACTTGTTATAGAGATGTGAGTGGAGCTCATCTTTAAAGGTTTTGGTAAGAAGAAACTTATTTTAAGTTAAGAGAAGCTTTCAAATTAGTATAATGAAAATTCATCAAGTTAACTTTAAAATCACGTTTTTCACTCCTAAGAAAATGATTCATGCTTGACAGAATGAATTTATTTTATTTTTTAAATGAAAATCTGTGCTACTGATAATTATTAAGCTGTGTAATTGAAAAAATATGTATTCATCGCCTTTTGAGAGGATCTTTATTTAAGCCTATTTTATTAGCCAAAGTAGATGAGTATGATGAAGGTTACTGAGAGAGCCTCAGGCTGACAGTGATGATTTCTAAAAGAAAGAAATAACAGAGATAAACAAATTAACAAATTTAGAGAATGGCTAAGTTAGTCTAATAAATTAGGGATAGACTGGAGAAACAAATTCTTATTAGTGAATATAGCCAATGTTGATTGTTGAACTTTGGAGACTCAGTAATTTAATTTCTGAGAAAAGATTCCAGAATTGGAAACAGTTATATCTTTATTTGAATTGAGTAAACAGTGTTGAATTTATTATTATTTACTTTATTATAAGAAATAATTCTTATATCCTGGTTTTTAAAATGGTTTAAAATGTATGCTTCTCTAAGATAATTAATATATGTGCAGTCTCAAAAACTCAGGGATAAATTCTCAAAATTTAAGGTGAATAAAAATAACTTTTGATCTTTTAAAAAATATAAAGGCCTTAGTCCTCCTCCATCTCCCCTTCCATCTGCCATGATATGGATTGAGACCAAGGAATGTATTATTTTAAAATAGTTATTTCTTAATGACTCTGAAGAAGGCAATTGTAAATAAAGAAATACTGTCAAAAAATTTGTTCTCAGTTTTGCAAACTAATCATTAACTATAAATAACCATCAGCTGCTTAGAGTTGAGATTGAGAAAGCTTGAAGGTTAGGTAAAATAGCTTGAAACTTAAAGGTATGCTTTAAAATTAACTTAAATATCAACCATTGACACTTTCCAAATCCAGTTTTCTGGTTGCTGCAAAATAGAATTAACATTTTTTGAGTAGGAAATTTTCTCTTTGAAAATGTAATTTACACATATTTATTGATAATCACTGCTTACCCCCTTCCCCCCACCAAAAATAATTAGGTACATTACTCCTCAGCGTCACCTTCAGACTGTGCCTTAAGTTGGAGAAAATTTCACAGTAAGAATTCTATTTTCAAAGCATTAAAGAAGTGATTTAAAGGTGGCACATATACAACATGGAATATTATGCAGCATAAAAAACGATGAGTTCATGTCCTTTGTAGGGACGTGGATGAATCTGGAAACCATCATTCTCAGCAAACTAACACAAGAACAGAAAATCAAACACCACATGTTCTCACTTATAGGTGGGTGTTGAACAGTGAGTCCTCATGGACCCAGGGAGGGGAGCATCACACACTGGGGTCTGTTGGGGGGAATAGGGGAGGGACAGCAGGGGTTAGGGAGGTTGGGGTGGGATAACATGGGGAGAAATGCCAGATATACATGAGGGGGAGATGGAGGCAGCAAACCACATTGCCATGTATGTACCTATGCAACAATCCTGTATATTCTGCACATGTACGTCAGAACCTAAAGTGCCATATATGCATATATATATATATATATATATATATATATATATATCTGTGTGTGTATATGTATATATATGTGTGTGTGTGTATATATATATATATACACACATATATAAAATCACTCAATTTATATGTGTATATATATATATGAAGTGATTTTATATTTTCCTCTTTGATACTGGTTCTCCAGCTTCTTGCAAATGGTAAGACTGACATACTCTTGACTCCAGTTTATTGGCTAGATTAGCAAGAAGATGACTGGAAAACTGACAGGAAGGGTTCCATCAGCAGAATAAAATTTGAGTGACTAGGAGGAAATGTGCTTTGATTCTACAAACTTTCCTGTGTTCCTAGCTTGCTGTATTGTTATTAACTCATACAAGCACTCCCAAGCAGAATTTATAACTGAAGCAGAATGATTCCATATGACAGTGTCAAGTTAAAAATGAATAATTTGCCCTCAATATAATATGATCTAGAGAAAAAGTACATTGTTATGGAAAATAAGCAACCTAATATACATGCAATCAAAGTGCCTGAAGGAGAGAAGAAAGAGTAGGAGCAAGAGATGGAAAGAAAACGGAAAAAGTAATGGCCAAAATTTTTCTAAATCTAATAAAAACTGTGAGCCTACAAATTCAAGAACAATGAAAACTGTTTACAAGAATTACAAAGAAAATCTCATCAGGACTCATTTAAAATTGCTAGAAAATAATGATAAAGAGAAAATCCTAAAAACAGTCAGACAAAAAATAACTTGCTGGTATAGAGAAACAAAGAGGGGTTTCAGCAGATTTCTTGTCAGAAACACTACCAGCGAGAAGACGTTTCCTAAGAACTGAAAGAAAAAAAATCCTGTCAACCTAGAATACAATACCCAATCAAAATAAAGGTGAAATAAAGACCTTTTCAGGCATACAAAAGTTAAAAGACATCATCACTAGCAGACCTACACCATAAAAAATATCAATGAAAACTCTTAAGGCAAAAAGAAAATGTTGGAAGGTGGAAATACAAATCTACTGAAATGCATGAAGAGCACCTGAAATGGTAACTCACAGATATTTGTTGTAAAAAACAATCAAAGATATTCAAATAGATTCACATACAAAATCACCACGGCATTATATTTTTAAAATAAAAAGAAAGTAGAAATAAAATAAATTAAATGTTTTTAATAAGGAGATTAATTAAATAAATTAGAAATCATATAAAATAATATCTACAACTCTTAAATATTTTTGAAAGCATTTTAATGCTACAGAGAAATGTTCATAATTTTTAAGTCAAAAAGCCTACAAATCAATTCTATAGTATGATTTAAGTTCTTGAAAAACTTCAAATATAAATTCATACATGCTCAGAAAAATATAGATTCTTATTCATGGTTGACTATATCGCATTTTAGTCATCCATATCTATTTTTATAGAGTAGATGAGTATATAAATAACACATTATTCAAAATATTTTTGAAAATAATCAGAAGACTAGGGACAACCCCTCTACTCTGAAGCCCATGGAATTATTCAAATTAAGCAATCCAAAAGGAGCTTAGCCAATGCCATCCTACTTACCATACATAAATTGCACCCTACAACTCCAGCTTGCTGTTATCTTTCTGCAGGTGCAAACTACCATGTGGCCTTGGCAGGCAGCCTTATCTCATTGAGGGCTATAGCAAAAAATTCTGCCTTTAATCTATTCAAGTGTCATTTGGGATGTGCCCTGCTATCAAACAAAATTTTAAATGCTATAAAACAGAAATGTTACAATTAGAGGTGATGTAGTTTATGCTTTTATAGATCCATTCTACAATTTTTTTTCACCTTGCTTAGTACCTAAGACACTGACTCTTATGAGTTACATCGATGGAGGCTTTCACTGCCTGGCTTCTAGTTGGGTTAAACCAACGACACACATGGAAGGATACTGTCAGTTTTGAGTTATTAAAATTGAGGAACTTATTGCTGTCATTCTTTCCCTTTAAGACTGCTGTAGGTTGGTTTTTTTCCTCCACCAAAGGCTCCCTTTCAGTAATCATAGGTTAGTTCTGTTCATAACAGTCTAATTCCTCTCCTTGCACTTTCAAGCCTGGATGTGGTAATAGATCTTTGCTATTGCTAGCCACAGGGCACTGACTCATCTCTAACTGATTTCTCTGAATCTTGCTCATGTCTTTGTAAAAAAGTTCACTCATTGGCCTCATTTGTATGTATTCTAACTCTAATAGTCTCAAACATCCTCAAGTACCTTGTTTTTATCCATCTTTTTCCTTCCAGGGATCTGACTGATGCAACAATGAAATAGTTGTATAATTTTAATATATATTTTAAAATTAAGTATTTTTGTAACATTGGGCAAGCAGAATTCCAAATGCTCAATTTGCTTTTCCTCAACTGCTTTTCTGGGGACTCTGAAGTTCCATAAGATGTTAAAAACTGTTGTTTTAAAAATGGGAAATTCTTTTTGTAGATTTTAATATTTTACAAAAGACTATTAATACACTTTAAAAAATTATAAAACAGGGCTCTAAAATAATTTTCTGATGTAAGATATACCATATTCTTTCCTCCTTTGGTTATTTTTATAAGTTTGTTGGAGTTCAGTTATTTTAAAAATAACTAAACCATTCTATTAAATGCAGAAACAAGATACGCCATATGATATAGTACTTACTAGGAGCTACTTTTATATGATGATATTAAATATATTTTCCCCGTATTGATTTACTCAGCAACACAATAAGATGTCCCATTTTAAAACTGGGGCTCACTGAGAATAAATAAATTGTACAAATGTTCCCAGTCATTAAGTAATGAAACAAGAATACAAAGCTATTTCTGTTTGATTCTAAAGTCTATGCTATCATGTGGTTTAAATTTTATAAACAATCCTTTGAATTTCCTTTCTAAATGTGAAATTAACTCTAAAATATTTCAAACATTCAGATTCTTTATAAATTTGAATTATCTCTAAATCTATCCCTTTTTACTAATTTCCATTTTTTATTAAAAAGAAGGAAGAGAGTACCGTATTTCATAGAAAAAATAAGGACAACAAAATGTCAAAAGTTATATGTAGATGCCAAATCTTAATTTTAAATTAACTCCTTATGCCTGGTTGCTCAGGCTTTATTCTTTAATACTTTTATTTTGAATGATACTATATATGTTTTTAGAGGCATGACCAGCTGTTTAAGTTTGTAATATTTGTTTATTAATAGTTGATCTTAGAGGCATAAAGATTATTTTAAAAAAATTTAAAAATACCAGTCTCAAACCAAATTTTTCAAAACTTGTAATAGGTAAGTTCCCCAAATCAGGAAATGGAAGTTGTTTTGTAACGTCTCACTTGTTCAGACAGTTGCTAAGACTGATGGAGTTAAATGTTAGATAAGAGCCTATCTTGCTTATGGCTAGCTAAGTTTCATAAGTACTTTAACTTACTTCCCTATCGTTTTGTCCTCAGAAAATGTATTTTTTTCTCTTTTACTGAAATTTACCTTTAATTCATACAACCCTGGTGCACCTTTTCTCTTACCTAAAATTAAGAACCAGAAGATGTTTACCTTCTGGTTCTTAATTTTCTTCTATAATCTATATGGAAGCTTACAATGTAGCCCATTTCCAACACTCCTTAATTAATTCACTTCCAGTTGACCTTCCCACTAAGCAGACAAATAGATCAATTCAGTCTCCTCAGTGATCTGAATAAAGCATGTTATCATGCTAATTCAATATACTCATGAATTAGGCTGAATCTGTCTTCAGTGGAATTTGACATAAGAGCAGTTTTGAGTCTAGAAACATTGCTGTAGTCTCTTTATGCACACTGTATAGAATTTTTGAACTCTATAACAAGTTTATATTTGTTTTGCCAGCTTCATTTCTTTTACTGAAATGAAGAGATGAAATAAGCTATTTGGCAACTGACTGTAGATTTAAATTTCTAGCTTTCACCAACTTCATATTTCCCCGTAGACTTAATAAGCTTTATTGAAAACTCACCAAATCAGAATTCTCTTTTTGATTAGGATCAGTAATTCTTTCCTTATCAAATAATTATTATTTTGTCATGGAATTAAAAACAAATAACAGATCTCATTGTTGGTCTCACCTGATATCATAATTGTGCTAGATTTAGAAAAGCAATTTAACTTAAAGGATATGATTCTAAGATCACAGTAAGATATATAAACATGCCTAGAAAAGGTAAAATTCGTTAGTGTATGCTTTCTACAAGTTAGGATAAACCTACATAGACAATATTTTCATTCATTCATTCAAAAAACATCTATTGTGCACCTATTATGTGCAAGGCACAGAAGATTTATTATACACCCAGGTATTAGGGAAGGAAGTGTATGTTGTCACTTTTTTCTTGCCAAGTGTTTAATTGTAAATTTTAAGTTCTAAAATATTAAAATGTGGAAAATATGTATTGGATATAGGTTGTTTCAAATCTTAACACATTGGTGGATTCTTTACCTCCTAATTACGTTAACCCAAGATATAATTTTCTCCTTCCTTTATGCTTACATTATTTAAAAGTGAAGAAATATACCTAGGGATTTGGGGGGAAATATAGAAAAGTCATAATTTAAAGAAGCTTAAACTGCAATACTTAGATCAGGATAGACTAATGTTGAGCCTCATATGCAAAGTTTTATCCCTCAATCTGGGCCCCTCCTAAAACCAGACTCTCATCTACTTCAAGAGTATCAAGTTCAAACGAATAACTAATTTGGAACCCAACTATGTGCTTTCACATCACAAGGTCAACAGGACTTTTTATATCATCAGGAAATAACATTATTCACGTTAAAAATTGTTAAGCATGTTTTTTGAAATACTTCTGAAAGCTTCCTGGGATATAAATTTAACAGTATGGGTATTTTATGTACTGAAAGACTGAAAAAAATTAAGGAAACCAAAACAGATTATTTAAGAAAGTTATCTATTGAAATATGCTCCTTTAGAAATAGCATTTATAAGCTCCAGTTTCAGAAGACCTGGCCATAGAATATAAAAATGTTCTCAAATTTCCTGTAATGGAGAAAAGACTTTCATTATATTTTATTTAATATTTGCTCCAAATCTTTAGAGTTGCATGTAATTTATTTTTTTCTTTTAAATGAAACTAACAACTCTTTAGTTGTTTTTTTTTTTTTTTTTTGAGACGGAGTTTCGCTCTTGTTACCCAGGCTGGAGTGCAATGGCGCGATCTCGGCTCACCGCAACCTCCGCCTCCTGGGTTCAGGCAATTCTCCTGCCTCAGCCTCCTGAGTAGCTGGGATTACAGGCACGCGCCACCATGCCCAGCTAATTTTTTGTAGTTTTAGTGGAGACGGGGTTTCACCACGTTAACCAGGATGGTCTCGATCTCTTGACATCGTGATCCACCCGCCTCGGCCTCCCAAAGTGCTGGGATTACAGGCGTGAGCCACCGCGCCCGGCCTAACTCTTTAGTTTTAAAAGGCACAAATCTGGAAGAGTCTAAAGCAACCATGTAAACAACCAGGTAGTTATTAGTGGTAAAGCTGATGCAGTCTTGCATATATTCCTCACTGGACTTCTTTGCAAGTAAACCACATAGTAATAAACAAGATTATAGTCACTCTGTATTCTAGGAAGCAGCACTTCAGCAGAATTTGGAAAGCTAATTTTATCCAAAATATATTCATCACAGTTCAAGAGATATTAACTATTGGTTTTCTAACGCTGCCCTCTTTCCATAGTATGATTCTTACTGGGCTTTTGGTAATGTGAATTTTCCTTTATGAAAAGATTCACTTTGGTTATTCCATACTATTATTCCACTTACTGAAAGTATGCTTTCTAAAATATATTGAGAAGAAATGTTTCATTATTATGAAATTAAAAATATTATTAAATGTGGTTTATTTTGAAACCCATGCTCTTCCTCTTTATGCCCATCTTTTGGCTATTTCATTATTTTTTATATAAACACAAATTCTTAATTTTTGCTTCAATGATATCTCAGGGCATTTATGTTCACCATGGATCTTCAGTGTTAGTAACATCCAAAGTAAGGCCAAACATTAAAGTAGGGTCAGAGGGAAATAACCAACCTTAGAAAGTGTAGACCATTAATTGTACAATTGATAGATTCTAGCAGAACACTCAGGGATGGGATCGAGCCACTTGTATTTCTAGAGATACCAGCCAAGGTGCCCTGGAAGATTAGCAGAAAGCTGAGGTCAACCTTTCCCTCAGTGGCATGATATCATGTAGATTCCTGCCTGAAACAAACATGAGGTTCCATTTTGGAGAGGAGCAAGAAGATGGGGGTCGAAAATGAGGAAGGCTTGACAGTTACTCTGAAGAAAGAAAGTTAATTCTAAATAGACTGATCTTCAGGTAGATTGGATTAAATTTCATTTATTTTCCTGGTGCTCTGTATTTGAAAGAGGAAAATCACATGTGACATAAAGAAATAAAAGACCCGACCTACAGGGTAAATACATTTGTGAATCTGCTAGAATTAGTGATTAATATCTGTCTGTCTCTCTATGTATCTACCCAACAATACTGTAAGCCTGTATTTAAGGTGATACTCTGATCCCCTATATTTCCATAGATAAGATCGATCCAAATATATTTTTGACCAACCTTACACGTTAATCAGAAGCATTTAAAATTTATAGGTAAGTTTTATCTGTATCTATTGTCCAGGTATAGATAAAATACTCAAATATGTTACTATCTGATATAATTTATTAATTTATTCATGTAGGTTTAAACACAATTTTATATGAAGTAACGTTTTTCAGGTTCACATTTGACAAAGCAATTTTTTCATATTGTTCACATGCATCTCTGACTTTGGTAGCCTCATTTTCACTAGAGCCGCATTTTCAATTATCTAATATACCTGGGCTCATTTTTACTTTGCCTGATTTGTAAGATGGTAGATAGATACATAGATAGATATGACAATTTCATTTTTCTGAGGACAGAGTTTAGGCAAACTTTTTTTCATGTATGCAGGCATATGGTATACTATAAAAAGTTTCAAAATGAAATTAATGGTAGCTATAATAGAATTGAAGGATTTTTTTAGTTTGTTTGTTTACCCTTCTGGTTTAAATCCTTTAATTATTTCTCATAGCTTTTAGGATAAATTTCAAACTCCACAGTACGGCTCAACCCTCTCAACTCTATATTTGGCTGCCAACTGTTTCTTGGGCCTCATTTCTAGATGTCTCTTGTAACTGGTGGGCATTTCCAAGAATCATGCACATTTCTCTCATTACTAAAAAATCATGGAATAATATCTTATTCAAAAGTTGTTCTTGACAACTTTAAAAGAATGGCAAATCTAGTGGGTTCTTGCTCAATGCTGGCATCTCCAATATAATTAGCATGAGCTATCATTAAGAAAAGGCTGAGTTTATTGCTTACTGACAGAAAGAGCACCAATGCCACAGAGCGTTGGCAGTATTGCAGAGTGGGGAAGGTGTATTCTTTCTGATAGAGCTGCTGCTGTAGCAAAATACCACAAACTGGGAAGCTTAAACAGAAACTAATCGTTGCACCAGAATTTCCTATCATGAATAAAATCCATTGCTTAAGCAAGAGACTCCAGGAAAAATAAAGTAATGCCAACAAAAACAAGGAAATAGCAAAGTCATGTTATTGTAGGTGTTTGTGGGGTTGTAGTTCCAGTTCTCAGTGTTCAGGTTGAATATAGGGGTAGAGGGGTTTCAGCTTTCACTCTGAAGACTATAAACTTTCAGGGAAACAACTTACCTTGGCAGAAAGGGAATTTATGTCTTACTATTTAGCTTGGGAAAATGCTTCCATAAGCTGTAGATGTGAACAAAAATAATTCACTTAATTATAGAAAAGGATTATGGCAATTTTACTCACCAAGGATTAATGTTAAATTTATTTCCCTTAGAATAGGCACAATCCAAAAATTCAGGGAAAGAAAAGCACGTTTAAAACTTCTTTTATGGATTACTTTTTTTCTGAATGATTATCAGAGGCTTTCCAGCTGTGTTTGTTAATCCCCATTACCCAAAAACCTTGAATTGCTCTGTTGGCATACACTAAGCTCTGAAACAAACTGATCAAAAGTGTCTTTTTTTCTCTCGACTCTTAAGCAGGTTGGGAAAATCTGAATTTTCAGTTCTGGCCTTACATTGGCACTTCCCAAAATATATTCCAGTGATGTAGTGGGTTTTAATATTAAAAAACAAAAAAACACAAGAAACTCTTCAGTGACTCCTCACAGCCTAGGACTATGTACCATGGAATAACAGCATCAGGGGGTATTAAGAAACCATTTACAAAAATGTTCTCAAATGTAAAATAAATTTAGAGAAAATTAGATCAAACAAAGTGAGACAAATTACTCCACTGTGAGAAATATCTCAGATCTTTTAATATGCTAATAAATGTAAACCTTTAAAGTAGGGGATGATATGCAGTCTCCAGAACTTCTTTGCCTTCTCTCCCCCATTTGTTTTAACAGAACATCCTATGGGTTAGGATTCCAGAGAATGAACTATCCTGAACACTGCCCTAGTTTAAAATATCCTGTTAATCACCAGTTTTTTACACTATTTTGTTTTTAAATATGTAACCCTTCATAACTCCATACCCAGCACATCCATTCATGCAATTCAAATGTTTTATGGAAAAATAGAATTGATATTTTTCCGAAAAGGCACAATGCACACCTCTTTAACACCACAAAGAATAATTCATCATGAATTCCTGTAAGTTACATACATCTTTTCAAATTTCCATTGGTGAAATGTTCATTGCCTTTATATTCTTCATTTTCTGACTGTGCTCAAAACTCAAGTTTTAGAAGGACATATTTTCTCTAGTTGGAAAAATATAATTAAAAACAAAATCTCTTTCTAATTCTGGAAACCTCTACATAATGGTGGAAGCGAAAAAATACAATTGTAATACTGAATAAACATTAAACCAGAATGTAATGCGTATCCTAGGCAATCATCAAAGAGACTGGCAAGATAGAAAGAAATCTCACTCTTATATAGCCAAGCGGCTACAACCCATTACCCGCGTGTTCTCGAAAAAAACAAAACTATTCCTCAAACAAGAGGACTTGACAGCACCATTTGTCACACACAGTTAATCCTATATTTACTTGGTAATTGGGGTGATCTTCTGTGTTAGCTAATTGGCTTTAAGCAAAGAAAAAAAGAAAAACAAAAGTCTCATATCTTTGTGACAAGGTAGTTTTGCAACTCAGACTGCAGTGCTTGTAGAAGTATAAATCTCTCATCCATCCCAGAAACTGGGAGATAGGCCCACTATCTCCCTTGATGATTGTATGTTAAACAGATAATTCCCAGGTCCTGGAGATAGATATTTCTGAGTAATAAACCTGACAAGAGGCTTACTTAGATTTAAAATAATTTACATTTGGTCTCAATGATAAGTTTTCTAAAGTGAATGCTTTAAGAAAAGGGAAAAAGCATGTCTTTTCTTATTTTAAACCTGGAGGAATGAAGCCTCTTATTTTTAATTTGCATTTGCCCTTACGCTCTTAGCAGATGATCTCCTGTGGCTTACTGTACAGATAGTGTCTTTAAAAGAAATTTTCTTGGTATGGAATGACGGACACCGCTACACACTCTTCTTCTTCTCAAGTAGTTTCTAAAGTTGTTAAGCAAATTGTTTTTCTATAATGGAAGCATAATTATGACCCCAGCCCATCTACTACCTTTAAATTTTCAAAACATTTTTATCCTGATTATCTCAACTGACCTTATTTATATTCAGAAAAAGATAATAAAATACCCTTAGGGTAAAATAGAAATACAAAAGGCAATGACATAAATGTTTAACTAAGATCACAAAATAGTGGTATGGCATGAAGCATTAGAAAGAACCTGAGTGAGAAATGGGAGCTTCTTCACTGACAAAAGGGAAGTCGTGACTTTGTATTTGCAATTGATTTGTTAGGAAAAAGGAACCGTTGTGTTTGTGTTTTAGATTATTGGAGTATGAACAAAGTTTAGCATATCGGGGAGGGCACAGAATTTAGAGTGCTACTGACAAAGCTTCTTTGCTTGACCAAACTTTAGTTAGGCTTCTGAGCGTTCCCCTAGGCCCATCTGTATACCTCCTTGCAAAATCCAATTTTAGCAAGAACTTTGTTTTGTCAGTTTATCAAGATCCTCTTGCCCGTGAAAGCTGATCACCCTCAATATCTAATCAGGGTCTTCATCCTTCATCATTCCCTGATATCCTGAATACCCAAACTTATCTTTACCAAGGATCCTGCTAGATTGTTTTAGACACAAACCTCCTCATTCCTGATGTTACCTGCTAGTAATTTTCCACCCAGCGACCTCCACCCCGCTCCTTGACTGTATATTCCCACATGCCATACTGGATTCAGAACTGAGCCCAGTTTGATACTGAAGTCTCTTTCCCCCTATTGTAATAGTCTTGAATAAAATCTGTTTTTACTACTTATCCACTGATCAGCTCTGGTTTTGCTTTGGTTTGATACATCTTAATTTTAATATTGGGCTACCTGCTGCCTCCCTGTCTGCATGCTTTGGGAAGCCCTGAACTGCTGCTTTCTAGTTGTAACATACAGATAAAGATGCTCTCTCACAGGATTATTGTGAGGACCAAATGAATGTATGGACAAAGGGCTTGACAATGCTTGATATAAAGTAAGTCCTTAGTGAAACATATTTATTTTTGTTAGTTTTTTCAAGAACTCAAATTAGTAGCAAAGGTAGTTTAGATCTTCTTGTTGCTCCTGTGTCATAGGGTTTTTCTAATTTAAGCTACATACTGTTGTTAACAAAAGGAGTTCCAAATTATAATGAATTTAGCTTGTATAAAGACTTTCATTTATTTTAACTTAATTTTTGTTTATAAAAACAATAATTTATTTAATACATGTATTGCCTATAAATGTTATATTCTAAAAAACACTTTTGTGCTTCTGCTGATATTTAATAATTTAATACCAAGTGCTTCTTTACTCTTCAGTTCTGAAAGACTATTAACATTAAAAGGAGTATCAAAAGTATAGCTCCCTTACTTGGATATGTATTTTATTACCTAAGATGCAGTGTAAGAATACTTACTATTTTAAAATAAAAAAGACTTCTTTACTCCATATTAACTAAAAGACTTCTTTACTCCATATTAAATAAGAGCAAACCTAAGGCCTTGTGCTCTTTCCAGCTGCTGCATTTGAAAAATTGGAGCTGCATGATTGAACATTTTTAGCATCCGTTCACTGGCGATTTGTTGCTGTGCCGATCTGCTCTGGCCTTGTTTATTTACTTATGCAACCATCATCTGGCACAACTCATTTCCAGGCCTCTCAAAGTTTAGCAATGAGCCACACGACTCACAAGTTAAAATATGTGACCTCCACCATGAAATCACTATTGGAAATTGTCTCCTATGTAATCTTTTTCAAGGTTGTACATCCAAACGCAGATTCAAAATCAAGCAAATAAATGCAACTGTTTCAATAAAATAGTGAGTAGTGGTGTATCTTTGGAAATGTCAGAAGTTGAATTGTGTGAATGTTTTTTAGATAGGGCATAGAAATATATTGCTTTTACTCCATTTTATGAAGAATTAACCAAAAGAAATGTAAATGAAAAGATAATAGTATTTTCCCCTTTCATGTTATGGGTTTATTTATCATAAGGGTCACAGCTGACACTTGTAGAACAAAAGACTGGATAACAAGAGAAAAGCATATGAGATTTATTTAATCGAAGTTTTATGTAACATGGAGGCTTTGGAAATGAAGGCACAAAGACTCAGGGCAAACTGTCTATTTTTATGGTTTGGTTCCATGAAACATGGACAGCCATGTAGAAATGTGTTCGGACAAATGGGTATGACCTTATGCTAACAGACTAAGGAGGGAAACTCAGTAAGACCTGTCTGTTCAGATTCTTCTTAGCCTCTCTATTGTAGTATTTCTTTCTCCTGGGGATGGGCGGCAGGACCCCTGGAACAAGGGTCTTATTACCAACTATCCAGACAAGGGTAAGTCAGAGAATTTCTTTATGGCTAACTCCTAAACAGAAAGGCAGGAAAAGCCTACTGTAATGTTTCTAGGTTTTAGGGCTCATTTTGCGGAAAAAGGGTTCTAGTTTCTATGAACTGCCTTGAAGAAGATAAAGTCTTATTTCTATGACTCAACATGTGGGAGAATGAAGGGTGAGAGATGGGAGATGTTCAGAGAAACCTTGGCTCTAAAGCTGCTTTAGATGTCTTCCAACATCCTTTTGTCCAAGTATTCAGCATGTCAAAGCACCATACTTTGGGATATCATTTTCTGAGCCCGAAAATGTGCATTCAAGTCATGCTAAATTATGAATAGAGTACCTCTTCTAAGAGACAATATTTTTTAAAAAAAAATTTTATTTTGAGTTCTGGGATACATGTGGAGAAAGTGCAGGTTTGTTACCTAGGTATACATGTGCCGTGGTGAATTCCTGCACCTATCAACCCATCATCTAGGTTTTAAGCCCTTTGTGGATTAGGTATTTGTCCTAATGCTCTCCCTCCCATTGCCTGACACCTTTGTGCTGTCCCTCTCCCTGTGTCCTTCTGTTCTCATTATTCAACTCCCACTTATGAGTGAGAACAAGTGGTGTTTGGTTTTCTGTTCCTGTGTTGGATTGCTGAGAACGATGGCTTTCAGCTTCCTCCATGTCCCTGCAAAGGACATGAACTCATCCTTTTTTATGGCTGCACAGTATTCCATGGTGTATACATGCCACATTTTCTTTATTCAGTCTATCACTGACAGGCATTTGGGTTGGTTCTAACTCTTTATTACTGTCAATAGTGCTGCAATAAACATACATGTGCATATGTCTTTATAGTAGAATGATTTGTAATCCTTTGGGTATATACCCAGGAATGGGATTGCTGGGTCAAATGTCATTTTTGGATCCTAGATCCTTAGGAAATTGCCACACTGTCTTCCACAATGGTTGAACTAATTTACAGTCCCACCAACAGTGTAAAAGTGTTCCTATTTCTTCACAGCCTCACCAGTATCTACTGTTTCCTGATTTTTTAATAATTGCCATTCTGACTGGTGTGAAATGTTATCTCACTGTGGTTTCAATTTGTATTTCTCCAAAGACCAGTAATAGTGAACCTTTTTATATATATTTGTTAGGCACATAAATGTCTTCCTTTGAGAAGTGTCTGTTCATACTTTTGACCACTTTTTGATGGGATTTTTTTTTTCTTGTAAATTTAAGTTCCTTGTAGATTCTGGATATGATGGGTCCATGTAAAATTTTTCTCCCATTCTGTAGGTTTCCTGTTCACCCTGATACTAGTTTCTTTTGCTGTGCAGAAGCTTTTTGGTTTAATTAGATCCTATTTGTCAATTTTGGTTTTTGCTGCAATTGCTTTTGGTGTTTTAATCATGAAGTCTTTGCTAATGCCTATCTATTGAATGGTATTGCCTAGGTGTTCTTTTAATGTAATTATTCTACATTAAAAAATCAAGATTGTTTTGCCTTAGGACCTAGAAATAAATATATTTTTTCTGCTGTTCTCTAAATATTACTAGAACTTTTCTGCAATGATAGCTGCCATGCTATCACATTTTTTGTTACCTGAATACTTTCTTCTTTCTGCTAGCTTTTCTTAAAGAACAAGGATCTCAGCTGGAGCAGTGTCCTTTTTCCTGTTTCCTATGACTGGAAATGTTGAGAGAGCTGCTGAGATTGCTTCTTTAAGAATTACATGTACACAGAATCTGGAAAATCATTTAAACTATGTTTAATTCTATGGTTCAGGCATATTTTGTCATGCCTACCAAAATGGCGAAGTTGCCTGTCTTTGCAGAAGGGCTGAGAAGCATCATTGGTGCTTAGTCATTGAAGAGGAAAATGACTTCTGAGTTTGGTTGCCGGTACCTAAACCATTCTCGGACCAAGCCCTGCAGGCATTATAGATTTTGTGAAGATAGTGGGATATAATACATACTCTACAGGCAATCTCTATTTTACACAGTCATGAGGGAGAATGAAAATAACTTTAAGCTGAAATCTTGATCTTGAAACATTTTTATCAAAATATTTAAAATATTTTTTTTTACCGTCGGTTATAAATACGTAAGAAAAACATAGTAAAACTAGTGTTTATTCATTATTTTATTTAATACTTTAATACATTAGAAACCTTGAGAAGTAATGGGTTTTATTTCTTTGTAAAAAACTTACCAAGAATGGTTTGAAATGCGCTTGCCTTCTTATTCTATAATGATACAAAGCCAGCATCTTTTCTATGCCTTTAAATTGTCATACTTCTTTCTAAATTTGAATCAACTGCCAACATTTTATATTCTTTATGCTTTCTATCTCTGAAAGATTCTTTAATAAAAAGTGTTGCTAGTGTCCCATCCACTGGCACATGTCACCATACCACCTTCCTAATTTATGTTGATATGTTTACCTTACCAAGTTCTTCTGGCTACATGTCTAGAGTCTCCCAAACTGCATCAGTGTCAGTATTTCTATATTTAGCTAATTCTCCTATGACTGCACTTACGTTTGATTTGAATTTCACTCCCAGCATTATCATTTTTTGTTTCTTTGCTGCACATGTGTCTTTATTGGCTAATTCCCTTTTTCAGTCTTTAAAAAAAAAAAATCATGAGCGTTTGTCACTGAAAAACAAGGAAGGAATGAAACTACTTGCCTTGCTATCTAAACATGAACCAAATAACAAATGTGCCATAACCGATCACCAACAGACTTTGAAAATGGTGTGTTTTGCCACTAATCATGATGCACATTGTTATTTCGGTAATGATATGTAGACTAAAGAGCTAGTGATAAAGTTGGTGCTTTATGCAATTATAGTTAAAATACCATGGTAACTGAACTATGAACTGTGTTGATGAAAACTAGTAATGTTTAACTAATCATAATAACTGAAATGTACATATATCAGAAGCATGCAAAGAGATTGACTGTACTGAAATATCTGCTTAACTAAATTGTATAACACATCATGGCCCAAGCAACCCTACTTTGGGATCCTTTTAATAAAGAAAAATATGGCCAGGCACAGTGGCTGACATAATCCTTGCCCAAAGTGTTCTTTGGAAGGCTAAAGCAGAAGAATCACTTGAACCCACTATTTGACCAGTTTGGCCAACATAGTGAGACTTTGTCTTGAAAAGAGAAAAAGAGGAAAGGAAGGAAGGAAGGAAGGAAGGAAGGAAGGAAGGAAGGAAGGAAG
>NW_022437007.1:1540139-1597999 GCF_009761245.1 Sapajus apella
AAGGAAGGAAGGAAGGAAGGAAGGAAGGAAGGAAGGAAGGAAGGAAGGAAGGAAGGGACGGAGGGAGGGAAGGAGGGAGGAAAGGAGGGAGGGAGGGAGGGAGGAAGGGAGAAAGAGAGAAAGAGAGAAAGAGAGAAAGAAAGAAGAAAGGAAAAGAGAAAACAAAGAAGAGGGAGAGAAGGAAGGAAGGAGAGAAAGAAGAAAGGAAGAAAAAGAAAGAAAAGGAAATAAATGAAGAAAAGAAAGAAAGAAAGAGAATAAAGAAAGAAAGAAGAAAGACAGAGAGAGAGATAGAGAAGGAAAAGGAAAGAAAGAATTAATTCAGGGATAGCGGTGTGCATTTATAATCCCAGCTACTTGGAAGGCTGAGGCAGGAGCATAGTTTGAGCCCAGGCATCTGAGGCTGCAATTAGCTAGGATCACACAGCAGCACTTCATCTTGAATGGCAGAGCAAGCCCCTGCTTCTACAAAAAACAAAAGTAAAAAAAGAAAAAATGTTTTTTCCCTTGTAATCATAAAGATTCAGCATCTCAAGTGTTCAAGGCAGATTCTAGCAAAGAGAAACATTATGTCTAGCAACACAGAATTGTTTAATATCTATAACTGAGTAGAATAAGAAGTTTAATAAGAGTAGGACCCAGGTCCGTGTTATGTTCTATATCTCTCGTGCCTATTATAATATTTTCCATGTGGTAGACATTAAATAAGTGTTTGTTGATAGAATGCATGAATGAATACATTGACGAATATCCATATGACTAAAATTTTGATTAAAAGACTGAATTATAATAAAATTTTGTGTTTAATAAAATGGATGATACATCACAGATTAGAAACTGCATTTCTTCTAAGTTTCAAAGACAAAGATCTAAAGTTTAATGAATGGCCAAGTAGTTTCAAGTCTCCCCCTGATTAAAAATACGATATGCTTTGCTCAAGATTACATATTTGGAGCTTTATCACAAGACTTAGTTTTCTCTCTTTTTCACTTTGAAAGACAGCTTACAGACCCAGAAACCTGACTGAGTGGGCCTCGGACACAGTAACACCTGCTCTCTCTTTAGATTCGGAGTTGCCAAATGACTTTTAAGGAAAAAGGGCAGATAATACTTTATCGCATCTTCCAACACTGGAGGCAGGCAAAATTGAAGACAAACAGAAAATGAAAGGCAAGAGTGGAAGCTACTACATCCAGCCTAGAGTTTTCACCATTTCCTTAATGTGGAGGGCTCTAGGCTGTCTGCCCCACTATGTATTGTTTGCTATTCCATTATGCTTAGTGAATTATACTGTACATTGCATAGGGCTCTCATTTCATAAATACATAGAGGATGAGAAGCCCAAATGGCTGTTGTCACCAATATTTTGTTGTTTCAAGTGAGCAGAGAAAGAACATAGCACCCTTTATAGAGTGCTGTAACAATAATTAACTATCACATTAGCAATAACTGATAATGTTAAGAAAGAGATTACATTTGAAACCATGTTTGTTAAAAACCTTCCACATTTCAGTATTATTTTATAACAAATGATACATTTGGCAATTGTTAAATGTCTTATTTTTATTAATACTGGTGAATGGTGAACATATAAACTCTTTTCTAGAATAAATTTTATTGTATATACTTAAAATATAAAACATGATGTTATGGAATACAAATAGGAAAAAGGTTACAATGGTGAGATGTATTAGTTTGCATCTTTTTCCTGTTTGTATTCCCTAACACCGTGATGATTCCTTATCATCTTACATAACAGAGCTTTTTTTTTTTCTGTGGCAGGAGCAACTGTAATCTACTGATTTAGCAAAAATCCCAAATACAATTCAGTAGTCATCCATTATCTATGGTTTCTCTTTCCCATGGTTTCAGTTTCCCAGGGGCAGCTGCAGTCTGAAAGTATTAAGTGGAAAATTCCAGAAATAAACAATCTGTGAATTTTAAATTCTGCCTTGTTCTGAGCAGTGTGATGAAATTTTGTGCCATCCCCCTCCATCCTGCCCGGGAAGCGAATCCTTCCTATACACACTACCCTCTAGTTAGTCACCGACATCATCTGCAGCTGACATCCAACCGTCAACATCACCGTGGCGTCATGAGCCAGGATCATCCAAAGCAGATGATCTGGCTCCTGATGAATGGTCAGAAGGTCAATAGCAGCCTAATGCTAGGTCACAGTGCTTATGTCATTCACTTCACTTCATGACATCATGTAGAGCATTGTATCATCTCACATCATTACAAGAAAAAGCATGTGTTCATCACAATAAGATATTTTTAGAAAAAGAGACCACATTCACATAACTTTTATTACAGCATATGTGTTGTTATTGTTCTGTTAATATTAATAATTGTTAATCTCTTATTGTGCCTAATTTATAAATTAAATTTAATCCTAGGTGTGTATGCATAAGAAAAAAACAACATAGCATATACAGGGTTTGGTACTCTCTGCAGTTTCAGAAATCCATTGGGGGTCTTAGAATGTATTCCCCACAGATAAGAGAGGACTGCTATCTACTACCATTAATTATGGTCCTAAAGTTGTTAAATTTTTATAGTAAATGCTATTAGTGGTACAACCTTGATTTTCCTGATGACAACACCTTTTAATTCCAGGTAAAGTACTAACAGCCTGTTTTGCAAACCCAAATTCATAAAGTCAAATGAACATCACTGAAAATCCCTGTTGAGTGAGCATGGCACCAGTTTCTTTATTTGCTTTCTCTCAGAATTAAACTGTAAAAAAAAGAAGAAACTACAATCATTTAAGGACCAAATCACTGCCTTTATGCAGTATTTATCATCTGAATCCACATTCCAGGTTCATTACTATCTAATAACAGTTAAATCCTACTTTACAGCATTTTAAATTCTTAGCTTGGAATGAATACTTTTGGGAACATGAAAAAGTTTAATATTAACAGGAAAAAAGTTAAGACATTCTTTGGTTGAAATATACGTGCTAAGTTTCCAAGGAGCACACATTTTTGCATTTAAATTCTATGAAAGAGTAGGGAAGCACATGGTAATTTCTATTCAAGTGAAATTCTCATATTTTAAAAATAAGCATGTCTATTATTTTAGGCCAATTTTATAAAATATTATGAAGCTTCTCTATGTAGAAAGAAAAGGTTTATTTTAGTGTGTAAGGATAGAATGCCAAAATTATGTTCATTTATTAGAAATATTGTAAGGCTTCGGAATTTTAAAAATGGTGATTAGGGAACATAGGTAGCAGTAGGTGAATCAGTTAAATTTACGATATGCTTGAATAAGAATGAAGTCTTGTACCCTTCTATGTAGTTTGTTATGTAGAACCAAAGGCGGGTAACCTGAGGAAACTTGAAAGTATAACAGCATCACGCCAGTTAGAATGGCGATCATTTAAAAATCTGGAGACAACAGATGCTGGAGAGGATGTGGAGGAATAGGAACACTTTTACACTGCTGGTGGGAGTGTAAATTAGTTCAGCCATTGTGGAAGACAGTGTGGCGATTCCTCAAGGACCTAGAAATAGAAATTCCATTTGACCCAGCAATTCCATTACTGGGTATATACCCAAAGGATTATAAATCGTTCTACTATAAGGACATATGCACACGAATGTTCATTGCAGCACTGTTTACAATAGCAAAGTCCTGGAACCAATCCAAATGCCCATTGATGATAGACTGGACAGGGAAAATGTGGCACATATACACCATGGAATACTATGCAGCCATCAAAAATGATGGGTTTGTGTCCTTTGTAGGGACATGGATGAACCTGGAAACCATCATTCTCAGCAAACTGACAGAAGAGCAGAAGATCAAACACTGCATGTTCTCACTCATAGGTGGGTGTTGAACAATGAGAACACATGGACACTGGGAGGGGAGCCATCACACACTGGGGTCTGTGGGGGGGAAATAGGGGAGGGACAGTGGGGGGTGGGGAGTCGGGGAGAGATAGCATGGGGAGAAATGCCAGATATAGGTGATGGGGAGGAAGGCAGCAAATCACACTGCCATGTGTGTACCTATGCAACAATCTTGCATGTTCTTCACATGTACCCCAAAACCTAAAATGCAATAAATAAATAAATAAAAATAAATTAATTAATTTAAAAAATAAAAATAAAGAAAGTATGTCAGCAAATGATGTCATATGTGTGGCCTTTTGAGAAAGAACAGCAATATGTAGCCTAATAGTGACTGTGCAGCAATCTGAATAGTTTGTGGTTGAAAAAGCAAGAAACAACTGCCTAACACAATAAGCAAATATTAGTTTCGTGAATGTCCCCAAATAGGAAAGCCCTGTTGATTGCATCTTGTTCTTCTCAGTCACACACAAAGTTATTGCTTTCATCATCGTCAGTGGCATCATTTTATAATGAAGCAGACATGCCGAAGATTTGCAAAAGGGATTTGCATCTTAGTGATTTGCATTAAGTAAAACATGCTGCTTGCTAAACAGCCACATTTATGCCTTTTCACACATTACCCAGTTATTATTCAAGTAAAATACCATATACTGAATAACAGCAGTTCTCTACCAAAATCTCAATTTAGCTAAACCTTGAGCTATTATTCATGAACTGTTCTATCATTCTTTTTTCCTCCTGATTTAAATCTCTTTTTCTAGGAGGAAATGAACAATAACAGGCAGATATACAAAATTTGCCTCAAAGCTATTATCATTTCTAAATTTGAGAAAATACTATCATGTGATAATTCATTATTATTTGGACTGCAGAGTATCTGGCGAAGCTTGAAAGCCTTAGCTACATTTTCTCTATAAATCTACGTTTTGTCCATTTCTATGCTAAGGTATAAAACATGACTGCTTAAATTTAAGGGCATCAGGACAAGCCAACTGTTCACACATTTCTTTCTCAAAAATTTCTTGTCCTTCACAGTGGCAGAAGAATTCTGACTGACTAATGGTGGGTGAAACTATCTAGTGCAGTGACTAGAAATGAACTGGTTTAAGTTTCATCCCATTAGAGGCATGTTCAAAAAATGCATATAAAGTGATACATACAGATGGTTAATTTTTTTTAAAAAAGATTCTAACAGCACAGGAGGATAAACGATGAAGTAAAATGTTCTCCTCTAAGGCTGTTCCAAGTCTTACTACCCAATTGGGAGCCTTTCCAGAAACCTTTCCAGACGTATACAGATATCTCTCTAAGAATGATAAGGGATTTCTTATTATTGGTTCAAGTCTTCAAAATCTGTATCAATTTCCTATTGTTGGTTTAAGAAATTACCACAAGTTCAGTGACTTAGAGAGCAAATTTATTAACATAAAGTTCTTCAAGTCAGAGGTCTAAAATGAGTTGGCAGGGCTTTATGGGAGAAGCAATTTCCTTATCTTTTTCAGCTTCTAGAGGCTGACTGCATTCCTCGAGAAGCCCCATATCCCTCTAACCTCTTTCAGAGGAGTCACATGTCCTTTTCTGACTCTGACCTTCCTGCCTTCCTCTTTAAAAGAGCCTAGTGATTACTTTGGGACTACCCAGATAATCTAGAATAATCACTTTACTCAAGATCCTTAACGTGAGCACATCTGCAAAGTCCCCTTTGCCATGCAGGGTAATTTGTTCACAGGTTTTGGGAATTAGAATGTAGTCATCTTTGGAGGGCCCTTATTCTTCCCACCACAGCATCCCTCAGTAAAGCTTTTATTTTCATTCGAACCTATACTTTTCTTATTTTGTTTATTCCTAATTACGTTACCTATCTTTGCTGTTGTTGTTACTGCTAACTATTGTTCATACTTGGATTTTCATCTAATATGGGTTCTTTGGAAACTTGGAAAACATCGATTTCCTCTAGTGACAGGGCTTTCTAAAGATCCTCAATTAAATGCAGGAAATGAGCTCTCTGCACTGAGAACTCCTAAATCCAAGGAAATATTTCCTGGAAATATCTGCCCTTTAATCTTCATTTTGACCTGTTAGCATTAATTGATGGTTTCCTCCTGTTTGAGAAGTTTTTTTCACTTGTTCTCAAAAGGCCTTTCTCTCTTGATGCTCTCTGCTTGTCTCGTTGCTCCTTTTCGGTATTCCTTGTCATTCTAACACATCCTCTCAACATTTGTGTGTACAGTATTTGGATTGCTAAGCTTCTCCAGGTGTATTTATTCTTTGAATAACCTCCAATCTCAAGCCTTTAAATACCACCTCTGTTCAGAAAACTTCTAAATGTATGTATCCAGCTCCAAACTCCCTTAATTTCAGACTTGGCAATTCAGTCTCTCTTTCTTTTTTTTTTTTTTTAAAACAATCTCTTCATAAATATATAAGTGGCATTTTAAACTCACATGTCCAAAGAATAACTTTTGAACTTCTTTACCATTGCCCCTACTAAATACTCCTGTCCTCTCCCTGATCTTCTCCAGCTCAATAAATGACACCTTCTTTCACCCTCCTGATTAGGAAATAAACACACACACATGCGCACAAATACAAGACATATGTGCCTTTTCTTTTCTCATATCCCCTTCCAATTCAACATCAAATGTTGACAGTTCTACCTTTAAAAATATTCAGGGCCTCACCATGTTTTGCCACCTCTAATCGCTAACATACTTGTCCAAGAGACCATTATTAATCACTTGGATTACTGCAATATATTCCTTTTCGCGTTCACGCACTTATGTCATTCAGAGTGGCTCTTCCAAAAAGTTTAATAGATCATATCACTTCTCTGCTAAAAACCCTCTGGCTTCTAATTTATTCAGGCTAAAAATTCTCCACTTTTTGATATTTTGGTATATTTGCTAGATTGAGAGGATGGACATCTTCTGCTTAGATGGCTAAAAGGAATGTGGTGTTTTTGAAGAGAGATGTTTTCTACTAAATCTACATAGTAAAGGTAGTATCTTGCGAAGTGGCTTAGCACGTAAACAAATGATCTGTTAAGCAGAGTAAAAATGACAGATGGGTCAGAGAAGAAATTAGGAACTTGTACTTGGATTGTGACCTACGATGCCAAGAACATGAAATCTGGTGGGAGTGACATTTCTGAGATTCCAGGTTTAACACTGGTTTCCATTTAGACTAAGGCTTCATAGATTCAGATTTGTGCTAAAAGAATCAAGGCAAGATTGTTGGTGTACTAAGGGGAAGCCCTGGGGACCAGCATATTAATGGCAGTAGGAAAAATAGAGAACCCCAGAGAGAAGTAAAGCCCAAGGGGACAGAATTGGTAACACTGAATTCAGTAACCTCTTTCTATCTGCTGATTCTCCAATCAATGCTGACAGATGGAAGTTCTCAGATTCATTTTATTTAAAAAGGTCACTTCACTTCTAAAATTCATTTATTTATTTTTTGAATTCCTGTGATCTCCATGATTCTTCCAAAACTCTTTCTCCATATCAATTTTTCATTGACTCTTTTTTTAGTTTAGTAACAATTTGTTAATGAAACTTCCTTCCTTCAATAAGGGTTAAAAAAAGACAATAAGACTTCTTCCCCTGGTATTTTTTTAAGGCAGATACATAACCTCAGTGCTTTATAAGGCCACAATGTTCTGTCTAATGTGTAAGAATGTATTTTGGTCAGTTCATAAGCTTTTAAGTCATTAGTACATTAGGACAGTTCAATTTCTCATGACTCATATTCACAAAAAGACCAATTATGGTGAATATCTTTAACCCCATCTCCCAGACAGTAAGGGAAGGTTTTCCATGGCAAAATCATTTTGCTTTTGTGTGATAGTGTTATCACACAATATTGTGAATATTCCATATAATTATCTTTGGCCAGGTATGTCATTTCACTTGTATCCTTTCCTGATCTTTCTTATGATCTTAAAATAAATGTATTACAGGGACACAATCAGAAAAATTACCTGTAAAATGATGTGGTCATTTTACAGATAGAAACAGAAACAAAGAGCTTAACCCCACTTGATTAAGAAGTTTCTCCAGTTCCTAGAGAATGGAAATCTACATTTGTTGGTAACTTAAATATACATGATATTCAATATATACTGAATATATATATTTATATATATATTTAGCATATCATATATATAATATATATAGCATATCACATATGTAATATATGTTATATGTACAGAGAGAGAGTAGTGATTTCAACATACACATTAATTGTGTGTTTGCAATTGGAGGAGCTAATTGAGCAAAGGATGTGCTATATAACACTCACTTGACCTTGAGCATTAAGTTCCCTTAATTTAGGATCATATGTGCAGGTTGTGCACTGCAAATCTCTGAGGGGCACCATTCACAAAGACTGTGCTAGGCATAGACTATTTAGTGAATGGCCCCCACCTGCTTAACTGCATTTCAGCTGCTGTTGTGAATGTAAGCCTTATTTCTTCATCCTCTGCTCATATTAACTTTGTGTGTGTTGGAGAATGTGTATTTTCTCATCCTTGTTTCAGCTCAGTTATCATTTCGGAAAGACTTTGTTGAACTACTTGATTTCGTATCCTCTCCAACCTCAGTCAGTCTGTACTTTCTTACTCAATTACATTGTCCTTGAAGCACTTCCCATTACCTGAAATTTTCCTATTCATTTGTCTGTGTTTACTGTGATTGTCCTGCCTCATTAAAGTCCAAACCTCTGTGAATGAGCAATAGCTGAAGGAAAGTCCTTGCCACCTAATAGGTATTCAACAAATATTTGTTCAGTGAAATGAATGAATACAATATCAAATGATGTTTTGAAGATTAATGATATAATGAAAGCAATCTCTCTGGAACGAAGTGTCTGAAATTTACTAAGAAAGCTATAATTTTTGTTTCTTTTTTTTTGTTTGTTTTTGTTTTGGGTTACTTTTGGCCATGTTCTGACATTGTAATCACTTCTTTATATACAAGCTCAACTCTTTAACCCTCTTTTCTTTCATCATGTTTTCCTGGAAAAACAATTCCAGCTCCAGTTAAATTCAACTCTTCACATACCCCTCCCTGCTGCACCTACACATCTGAAAGTGGCTTGAGAAAATCACACCATCTTGCTGCTTGGTCTTTTTTTAAATTCATGACTTCAATGCAAATAGGGCCCTTGAGTTGCTTTCTCCAGTTGATTTCCTCTCTTTTCTACTCTTCCTAAGTGATTTAATTTCTTTTTGTGTCTCCTACAGGCACTACCACCAATTCTTTCCTGGGTTGATAATCTCTTTCTATTAAGAAAATAAAAGCAGTCAGCAATTCCACAAGCTTCACTAAGACATGATCTATGGCCGGGCGCAGTGGCTCAAGCCTGTAATCCCAGCACTTTGAGAGGCTGAGGCGGGTGGATCACGAGGTCAAGAGATCGAGACCATCCTGGTCAACATGGTGAAACCCCGTCTCTACTAAAAATACAAAAAAATCAGCTGGGCATGGTGGCGCGTGCCTGTAATCCCAGCTACTCAGGAGGCTGAGGCAGGAGAATTGCCTGAACCCAGGAGGCGGAGGTTGCGGCGAGCCGAGATCGCGCCATTGCACTCCAGCCTGGGTAACAAGAGCGAAACTCTGTCTCAAAAAAAAAAGAAGAAAAGAAAAAAAAGACATGACCTATCTCCATCTGGGCTGGGTTACACCTTATGGCTGTGGGACCCGCGTAATCACATAGGGACCCATACTCAGAAGGGACTGCACTTGGGGTTTAATCCTCTGTGGATCCCATCTTAAAATAACAATTCTTAATGCTTTTGTCTTTGAATTTGTGTTTAGTGTAAAGTTTAATATGACAACAAAACAACCTGGAGGGACTTGGAAACAGCTCACAGTCCGGCCTCATACTACTTCTCTGCCTTGCCCAAGTGGGTTCTTGTTCACTCAATCTCTGCCCCAGCCTTTCCCTCCCCTGACACCCTCCACATAGGGCTGCAAGTTGGGTTGTACTGGTGGTCTGAATTCTGCTGTCACCCTCCATGCCAGGAAGAAGACCTGGACCCTAGTGCAGGGTGGGTCAGGGTCAGGCAGTCACCTGTGGGCATCCTGGGGCAAGGCAAGATAATGGCTGGTATGGCAGCTGGACAGTTCATACAGCAGACAGCTAGGCAGGGGCCTCTCGCCCACTCCTGATCCAACTCCTGAGCACCTCTTGGGGAAAAGATGTAGTCTCTTCAGGGGTTACCCATTGTGAGGGTGAATTTGATGTGTCCACTTGGTGGAACCAAAATGCCCAGCTATGTGGTCAGTCATTATTCTGGATGTTTCTGTAAGAGTGTTTTTGATGCAATTAGCATTTAAATTGATAGATTTTTAAAGCAGATTGCCCTCCACAATGTGTGTGCCTGGACCTCTTCCAATCAGTTGAAGGCTTGAATACAGCACAAGATTGACCCACCACGCGCAGAGCTAGAGGAGATTCTGCCAGCAGATTATCTTTGGACTTGAACTGCAACATCAGTTCTTCCCAGGTTTTCAGCCTGGGAAAATTTTAGACTTGCTAGCCTCCATAATTTTAGACTTAGTAGCGTGAGCGCATGTGCGCTCACTCACACACACACACACACACACACACACACACATACACCTACTGGTTCTGCTCCTCTGGAGAATCCTAACTAATATGCTCATCCACTGTGGTTGCGGCAGCCAGCTCCTAAGGAAAACAGATGGACTTCCCTTAGCCAGGGTCCTGCATTTTCATTTTGCATTTGGGTCACAAAGTATGTAGGCAGCCTCAATCCATCCTGTATATGCTCTTATCCGTTGTTTCTACAGATGAGTCTTTATCTAAGGCTAACCCTGCCTCTTATGCACTATATTCCATTTACTCTAATATGCTCAAAGACATTACTGCAACAATTCTTTCAACTTTCTTCTATGCGATTCCCCCCACTCCGAGTGAATTACACCCATCATCATGCCAAATTACTGTACTTTTTCTCATCTTTGAAAAAATTATCTTCTGGTCTCATATAATCCTTCAGGCATGCCTCATCTCTCCACTGTCCTTTAGATGAAAGCTTCGCAATAAAATAGTTTATACTGACTGTTTTGACTGTTTCCAATTCTTCCCTAAGTCTACAGTTAACTGGCTGGCACAGGGTTTATTGAGTTATTTCTGCTGGCCTCTAAATTATTAGGAAGGTCCATAGCAACTCTCACTCCACTCAGTGTTGATGATCATTCCTTTGTTTTAACATGCCTACTGACTTTCTGCAGATGCTGTCCCAAGGTGGGCGGAGACAGCCAGTAAGATGGAGGGTGCACCATTACACTGAATATTCTACAAATATTAACTGTATGCATCCCTAGCCAAGTTGATATTATATCCCATCTACATATCTTATAATAGGATTTGGATTTTTTTTGGAAATAGTCTAGAATGTCAAATCTTTGGGTTTAAAAAAAAATTTTTTAGACGAAGAGGAATAAGTCCGTTATTCCTATATGTGTAATAAATAGCATCATATTGTTACCAGAAAGGGGTCCCCATCCAGACCCCAAGAGCAGCTTCTTTGACCTCGTGCAAGAAAGAATTCGGGGTGAGTTCATAAAGTGAAAGCAAGTTTATTAAGAAAGTACTTTGGGAGGTCGAGGTGGGTGGATCACCTGACGTCAGGAGTTCGAAACTAGCCTGACCAACAAGGTGAAACCCTATCTCTACTAAAAATAACAACAACAACAAAAAAATTAGCCAGGAGGAGTGGCAGGCACCTATAATCCCAGCTACTTGGAGAGCTGAGGCATGAGTCTAGCTTGAACCCAGGAGGCGGAGGTTGTGGTGAGCCAAGATAGTGCCATTGTGCTGCAGCCTGGGCAACAGTGTGACACCCTGTCTCAAAAAAAAAAAAAGTAAATGAACATAAGAATGGCTACTCCATAGGCAAAGCAGCAGCATGGGCTGCTTGACTAAGTGTACTTGTAGTTACTTCTTGATTATATGCTAAACAAAGGATGAATTATTCATGAGTTTTCTGGGATAGGGGTGGGCAATTCCTGGATCTGAGGGTTCCTCTCCTTTCTGACCATATAGAGTAACTTGCTGATGTTGCCTTGACATTTATAAACTGTCGTGGCACTGGAGGAAATGTCTTTTAGCATGCTAATGCATTATAATTAACAAATAATGAGCAGTGAGGATGACCAGAGGTCACTTTCGTCAACATCTTGTCTTTGGTGGGATTTGGCCAGCTTCTTTAGTGCATCCTTTTAACAGAAAGGTCTTTGTGACCTGTACCTTATGCCAATCTCCACTCTCATCCTGTGACTAAGAATGCCTAACCTCCTGGGAATGCAGCCAGTAGGTCTCAGCCTTATTTTACACAGCTCATATTCAAGATGGAGTCACTCTGCCAAACACCTCTGACACTATCATGCTCTGTTTCGCAGACATTTTAGTGCTTCCTAAAAAACAATAGCCTGTTAAACGAGTTGGTCTTTCCATTGAGACAAATACAGTAGGCAGCAGCAAATAGTTTTATGCCAGAACTACTACTACCGTAGTTTTTACTTTGAGTGTAATGTTGGTTTTCCGTATTTTTCTGTGTGCTTGGGAGACGTAAAGCTACAATTGATTTTGGATGGAAGATTTTTTATGGGCACTTTATAATGAGACATTTATTCCAGGAAGCCACATGTCCCGTCTTCAGGTCTCAGAGTCTGTATTTATCATTTGTTTTATACTGAAGAAGAAGGGTAATGAAAGTACATAGAAATCAGACAAGCCAAGCTAAAAGCAGCACAAATAAATGGAAAACTACAAAAGAACATGAAAGAAGATGAGTCAATGAGTAAGAAGCAATCTAGCAACATAAAATCCACTGAGGACAAACATGCACATCGCCTAGGAGAACAAATAAATATTTGATAACCATCGGTTAGGAAGCCATCTATCCTTAGGAGAAAAATTCCCACTCCTTTCCCATCTCTCTGTGTCTAAAGCCTTTCCTCTTTTTTATTACGTCATTGTTTATTTTACACTTGAAGAATTAAAATTGTGCTCTCAGTATTGTAAAATATTCCTTATTTTTTTTTTTTTTTTTTTTTGAGACGGAGTTTCACTCATGTTGCCCAGGCTGGAGTGCAATGGCGCGATCTCGGCTCACCGCAACCTCCGCCTCCTGGGTTCAGGCAATTCTCCTGCCTCAGCCTCCTGAGTAGCTGGGATTACAGGCACGCACCACCGTGCCCAGCTAATTTTTTGTATTTTTAGTAGAGACGGGGTTTCACCATGTTGACCAGGATGGTCTCGATCTCTTGACCTCGTGATCCACCCGCCTCGGCCTCCCAAAGTGCTGGGATTACAGGCTTGAGCCACCGCGCCCGGCCTAATATTCCTTATATTTTTAAAGTATAATTTATTTTTCAGAACAGGCTTAGACTGCCAGTGAAATTGAATGGATGAATGGAAGGTATAGCAATTTCATATATACTCCTTTTACTCACATATGCAGTTTCTCCACTATCAGAATCCCATACCACAGTGGTGCATTTGTTACAATCATGAGCCTACATTAAGACATCGTTATCACTCAAAGTCCATAGTTCATATCGAGGTTTATTCTTGGTGTTGTACATTTGATGGGTGTTGACAAATGTATAGTAATATGTGTTTATTGTGGTAATATCATGTGGAATAGTTTCATTTCCCTAAAAATCCTGTGCTCCACCTATTCATCCCTCCCTCCCCTCTAACCCTTGGCAACCACTCATTTTTTTTCTGTCACCATATTTTTACTGTCTCTTTTCATTTGTTATTAAAGAAAACAAACAGGCCCAGCACATGGCTTCCTTCTTACACTCTCATGCTGTGACATCATAATGATCAGAATGTAATTACCTAGAAGTGTAACCGAGTACTCGTTTTTCTTAAAAATAGTTTTTCCTTTTTCTCCTTTTCTTGTTTTTCGTGGTTACTCACTCCTTAGCTCTCAGGAATGTGATTATAACCTTTGCTCTTTAGCCACCAGGCACTCCTTACACCACTAGCTTATGTAACTATAGGTTTGCTTCAAAGTTTCAGAGATGAGATCTTACAACAATCCAGGTGCCTGTGAAATTCTCCCCCATCAGGAGATCGCTTCAAGGCTGTGGTTAATTTACAACCTGGCTGTGCCTGCCATGGTACCAGCCCATTCAGCAGATGGGGCAATAACTCAAGATAAATCATCAGAACAAGTCACATAGACGTGTACTGCCTCTCCCCATTCTGTATATCCCTCATGCCAAGCTTCCCTTTTAAACTCTTCCTTTCTGTCCCAAATTTGAAGCAATTAAGGCAGGAGACTGAACCACTTTCCCATTGCTAGCTTTGGCAAATAAAGTCACTTCCTTTCTACAGAGGCTCGTCCTTGTTATTCGACTTTGCAAGCAGTGAGCAGCTGAACCCACGTTCAGTTATAAAGCAAGGACATGGGCACTCATTCTTAAGCTTTCCTCTTAATAAGCCAAATTCTGAGGGTCTCTCATTGTCCTCCTTTCTAACATATTCTATCAGTAATAAAGCTATTTAGATAAGATGGTGGTTAAGAGTCCATTTAGCTCTTGGCCAAAAGTGATTTGCTGTTGGAATTCAGTAGAGATTACTGTATGCTCTAACATAATGCTTCTCTTAGTGTGGGGGAAAGTTTGACAATTATCACTTTGGAATGTTTGCACAGAGAGCTACCAAAGAGCCAGAGAGCTGGTGTCTGCTAGCAATAATATGGCTTTCACAAGCCCCAAATCCCTCTGTCAACTATCTGAAATTTTTTTTTTTTTTTTTTGAGACAGTCTCACTCTGTCACCCAGGCTGGAGTACAATGATGTGATATTGGCTCACTGTAACCTCCACCTCCCAGGTTCAGGTGATTCTCCTGCCTCAGCCTCCTGAGCAGCTGGGACTACAGGTGCAAGCCACCATGCCCAACTAATTTTTGCATTTTTAGTAGAGACGGGTTTTCACCATATTGGCCGGGCTGGTCTCGACCTCCTGATCTCAGGTGGCCTCCTAAAGTGCTGCGATTACAGGTGTGAACCACTGCACTTGGCCCTGGAATTTTCTTTATTTACTTCTTTCTTTTGGACCAAGCTGAAATTTGATAATAAAGAGAAAAAAAAGATGGGAGTTAAGAATAATATACAATATTGAGAAATGTTTCTACTTTTTAATAGCTGTGCTTAGTGTTTCTAACTTTCTGGTATGTTGGTGTAGAAGTGTGAAAAACATTTGGTTCTAGTGTTGATCTAGAAATTGCAGAAGAAAGATAAAGAGAAAAGTATTAATCCACAATTGGAAGCCCTCACTGATAGGAAAACCCACACACGGCAGGAGAGAGGAAAACAAAAGCATAATATCTTAGTAGTCATTACTGAGTATGCCTGTGTGTGTAGCCACCTTAGGTGACTGTTCTTTGTTTTTTCTTTTTTTGTTTTGAGATAGAGTCTTGCACTATCACCAGGCTGGAGTGCAGTGGCGTGATCTCAGCTCACTGCAATCTCTACCCCCCGGGTTCAAGCGATTCTCCTGCCTCAGCCTCCTGAGTAGCTCAGACTACAGGCACGCACCACCACTCCCAGCTAATTTTTTTGTATTTTTAGTACAGACAGGGTTTCACCAGGTTGGCCAGGATGGTCTTGATCTCTTGACCTTGTGATCCACCCACCTTGGCCTCCCAAAGTGCTGGGATTACAGGCGTGAGCCATGTGCTGGGCCTGTTTGTTTTCTTTAATAACAAATGAAAAGAGACTATGTGTCCATATTGAGACTGCAGCATAATTATTCAATTTGCAACTTTTTACCAGGTTACATCTATAGTTTTACACATTCTTAAACAGTGCCTATTCAGCCTATTTTGCCAGTTATTTGATTTTTGCCAAACACTGCTTACACACACACGCACACACACAAATAGTTCACACTAATTTAGCAGTTATTTGCTAATGTATTCTTTTGAGAATGAAGAGCTGATCTTGGCATTGCACCTAATGCTTTTAGAAAATACTTTTAACACATTTAAGACCCTGCATTGGTCACGTTTCACCAGGACAACATGACCAGTTAAGAACAAGTGGCTAGCTCTATCTAATAAATCAGCCAGAGGATTGATTTGCTTTATAATATTTTGGAAACATCACTTCTTCTCTCCAACCAGGTTGCTAGGGTGATATGTGACCTCTGTCTTTAAAACCTTCCTTGAAGCTGTGAAGCCAGAGAAATGAACTAAAGCCAGCAGGACTGTTTTTTAAAAAAAAGTGAAAGCACAAGAACAGTTTGAGATGAAAGGTGCAAAAAAAAAAGCAAGGAAACTCTAACAGAGTAATAGTTGACGCTCTCTTTTTACAAATTGACAAGAAATATCCACACTTAGCAGCAGGTCTCATGGTAAACAACTGATTTATCTAAGTTCTGTTGAACTTTTAAACTAGATACTTGATTTTCAGCCATAATATGTTTAATTGAAATGTTAGACATATTACTCATCTGTGGCATGCACTTTCAAAACCCTATTGGTAATTCATTTGCCTCAAAAGAAAAATAATGAAAATAATGCAATTAGTATGATTTAGTACTTATTTTATGAAACATTAAAATAAAGTTTATTGCTGGGGATAATCACCTGAAAACAATAGGAAAGGAAAGGAGAAATGCATTTTTTATTTTTTGTGTGTGAAAAGTATACTTTCTCCAAGTCAAGTTTTTATGAAATCAGTAGAATTCAATACATCTTTATATTACATATTTCTTACAGAAAGAAACAGCTATTAAAATGGCTGTTTACTCTTTTCTTTTAAAAAATCGTCAAAGTCCAAACCCAAACACAGATTTTCAGCTACAGAGTTCCACATGGTACCATGCAGAAATTAATCGGAGAAAAAAAATTTCATGACTATAAACAGCATTAAGAGTACTTTTTAAAAAGAGAACACGAAGCAAATAGTCAGTTTCTTTTTTCAGTGAAAACTGCTGGGGAAGCCCTGCCCTGGCACCTCCGTCCTGATGTCAGGGCTAGTCCCTATGGTTTGATAACGCACTGCTTTCTTAGTCCAGGCTGCTAATCGCTGTCATTGTCAATCACAAGGTTTTTGGCCTTAGTGGTCTTAAATCGAGCATTGTAGCAGAAAATTTGGAACAATATTTTGAACTACAAAAGAGAAGCTTATAAATATTTTCTACTATAAGAGGTAAACAGAGAAATTTTAGAGCCTCTGAAATTAGCCAAAACTCAAGGTGACTGTTCTGATGGAGAATTGGAGCCATCATAGAATATTAGCAGAGTATATAAATGAAGAAGAGAAATCAAAGGAAACCAGAATAAAGGTATTTCCTAGTTGTGCACTACTAATCACGTTTCTCTCACTCTCTCTCTCTCTCTCTCTCTCTTTCTTTTGTGTGTGCACTACTAATCATATTACCCTCTTTTTTTTTTTTTTTTTTTTTTTTTAAATGGAGTCTTGCTCTGTCACTCAGGCTAGAGTGCAGTGGCATAATCTCAGCTCACTGCCATCTCTGCCTCCCGGGTTCAAACCATTCTCCTTCTCAGCCTCCCGAGTAGCTGGGATTACAAGGGCGTGTCACCACATCCATCTAAGTTTTGTCTTTTTAATAGAGTCACGGTATCACCATGTTTTCCAGGCTGGTCTCAAACTCCCGACTTCGTGATCCACCTGCCTCGGCCTCCCAAAGTGCTGGGATTACAGGTGCGAGCCACTGTGCCCAGGCCCTTTTCTCTTTTTAAAAATATTTATTACCGATACCAGAAAAGTATTTTGTTTATATTGAAGTTGAAATTAGATATAAGTTTGGAGTCTGCATAGAATGGTATTCAAAAAGGCACACATCAGAAAGCCAACAATAATTAGAAACAAATATTAACACTTACTTGATAAAAGCTTGATAATAAAAAACCATTATAGGCAACAAATTGATAGCTAACAATACTCCCAAAACTCATTCATTTCCACTCTGAGTTTAGATACATTTTATAGGTACTTTGTTTTATATATACATATATATATATATATATACACACACACACACACATATATATATATAAACATATATACATATAACATACATATATATGTATATATATATACACATATATATATATACATATATATGTATATACAGTCTTTCAGATGCTAAACTCTCCAAATATTCACTTAAATCCACCTGCATGGGTTTCTGTCTTTCTTCTCCCTCCAAGTCAACCCTTTATTGTGTAGATCAACCCATCCTCTTAGCTCTATTCCTTCTATGGATTCTGCTTTATACAAACAGTGGGTAAATAAATAACACTACCTCAGGCAGGGATTGGGGCACATATGTGAGTTAATAAAGACCTGAGCTAGAGGTATGGGGAGGAGGAGGCAGTCTATAAGTTAAATTAATAAGCGTCATTACTTCTCAACCATTTGACCAAAATTATTATTTTAGCATAATAAATACAGTCAAACGCTTTAATATCATGCTTTGCTGTAATGTGCATTGGGATATTATGTGACTGTCAGTAGGCTTGCATCATTCACCCAGCATCCATGCCAAAATGGGAGGAAACTAACATATGAGGGGTTGTTTGGAAGTGACTGCTTTGTTATTTTTCGGATTGGGACCTTCTCAGTTCAATATAAGCCCATTCACGTACTCTATTGGTTTTACTGTTATACAGTTATAGCACTGCAATCTAATTGATATTATTTTTACTTACTGTTTTAATAGCATAACACATTTTAAGAGATGGGACTTTATGTATCCCATATATATTGTTATAATGGAATATCTCATATAAATTATGTGAAAATAACGTATAATACATGCTAATTCTAAAGAATTCAAGTAATATAAAAAAAAAGAAAGTAAAAAGAATTACCACATCTTACTACCTAGATACAACTGGTATGAACATTAAAAACCATTTCCTAGGAAATATTATAGTTGAACACCCTAGGGAGAACACCATTCTTTCTATGTAATACATATAACTATATTTGATTGAGAATAAAGGATTTTTTAAAAGAACATTCTCATTTATAAAAGATAGGTGTATAAAAGATAGATATCTAAACCAGACATATTCTTGTGCATTTTATCTAGCCCACAAGGTAATAAACTTTCATTATAGGTTGTCAGCTTAAGAAAGGGCCTTCTGTCTGTGTGAGAATCAAATAAACCAGAGCAATAGGATGTGAATTTATAGTCTCATTCACACAGCTCATCTCAAGAAATCTTTTCTGTTGATAGTATAAAATTGCAAAATAAGGAACTCCTCCAGGTACCACAAACAGACACAGGCCTCAAGTGATAATAGCAAAAAAGATTCTCACGCCCAGGAATTAGCAACTCAGTTAAACTGCAGCCCTTACAAAATGGAGCTTGCGGTGGGCCTCGATGGCCTGGATGTTGCGTTTGTTCCAACGGGTTTTTCTCCAGTAGTGTAACCCTGGCATGGGAGGTGGGGTTGAGTGGGGTAGGTGGTCTTAGATGATTTACCACCTGCTTGTGAACCTTAGGGAAGTGAATTATATCTATATGTCTTCTTGTGAAAAGTATCTCTTCATGTCCTTTGCCCACTTTTCAATGAAAGGATTTGTTTTCTTCCTGTAAATTTGTCTAAGTTCCTTACAGATGCCGGATATTTGACCTTTGTCAGATGCATAGGTTGCAAATATTTTCTCCCATTTTGTAGGCTGTCTGTTTACTCTGTTGATAATTTCTTTCATTGTGCAGAAGCTCTTAGTTTAGTTAGATACCATTGGTCCATTTTTGAGAATAGACTGTGGAAGGAGGGAGAGGATCAGAAATAATAACTATTGGGTACTAGGCTTAGTATCTGGGTGGCAAAATATCTGTACAACAAATCCCTGTGACATGAGTTTACCTATGTAACAAACCTGTGCATGTACCCCTGAACCTAAAATGAAAGTTTGTTTGAAAAAAAAAAAAAAAAGCAGTAGCAAGAGTCACTAAAGAAAACTTGTTGCCGTAGAGGCAGAAGTGGATAAAGTCAGTCATTTTATTTAGGGCAGGAGAAACAAAGCGCTTTTTTGTTTTTTGTTATTTTGTTGTTGTTGTTTTAAGACAGCGTAGCATGGAACAAAAAGAGAACAGTGACCTTGACCCCAGACAACTGAGTCTCAAATCTTGTCTCTGCTGCTATCCAGATGTTGATATATGTGAGTAATTTTGTCGTATAACCTTCAGTTTCCCCATCTCTAAAACAAAAATAGCTCTTCATTAAGTTGTTGCAGCAATTAACTAGAGCAAACAAATGCTGAACTATCTAGTTCATCTTCACCTTCGTCTCTTTCTCTATGTTTCTGATTAATCCCAGTATACTGGTAATGAAATAATATGAAACATGTCAACAGTGCAGAACTTAAATCAGATTATACAGATGATCATGTAGGACCCAGAAAAATAAACTACATCTCCCACCTCTCATCTAGTTCTGTTCTCTGGGATATGTTATTTCTTCCAAAGGCTGATATATTCCCCTTTAGTCACTCTCAAGAGTAAGTCCTTTTCTAACTTCCTGATCATGAAGACTGAATTTAGTTTCATAGCATGAAAGAGGGAAAAGTCTTTTGTATTTTTCTCAGATACTGAATCTAGCTGCTTCTAAGGAAAATAATTCAATGTTTCCTGATGAGTAAAATTCATTGATGTGTTTCCGTTCTTATTCAAGAAATGAAGGTCCTAGATTACTCAATAAGGGGTATGGAAGCTTACTGAAATTCAGAAATACGATCACCAGTAGGTTGAAGATACTAAAAGGGGAAAAAAAAGATGTGGAGGCTTTCGAATTTCTGTATAGTAATCATCATGGCCTTCCTAGGTTTGGGGAAGAATACCTACTTAGCTAGGTTTGAACTTTCGGTAGAAAAGTCCAAGTACAATTTTTTAGATGATCAACATAGGAAATTTTGATTCTATATCTGGACTTAAAACAAAATAAATTGCATTTAGGGAAGATTCATTTGTCAATGAGAAGTTAGTCTACAGAATGAGGGTGAGCGTGTAGAGACCAGAAATTTTCGAGAATACTTTTGTCTTATACGTTTCCACCACTCATTGTAATCATCTGTTAAATCCTGACCTTTACAAGTTTGGAATTGCTAAGTCGATCTTTAATCATATTGGTAGTGGAGTTTGTAGTGATGGTAATTATAGTTGTGGTGATAGAGTGTTGATTGCTGCAATTTTAGCACTTCCTACCTAAGGTACCTTTTTAACAGCTTTCCATGCCCTCGCAAACCTTAGCCTTTACAATGTCTAACAACAGTCATAATACAATGGTTGTTATCATCACATGTGCCAGAAACCGGGCTAAATTTCTTATACACAGAGTCTCATTTGACTTTCATTTTAACTCGATAAGGTTTGCATTATTTTCTACATTATAGATGTGGGAACTTATTTTCGGAGGTGTTAAGTAACTTGCCAGAGGTGTGAATATATTCTGTGTATTTACATAGTTTCTAATTGGTACAGCTAAGATTTAAATATACATGTAGGTGATTATACAGCCTGAGCCAGGTTGGCATCGCTACTTGATATTACATGATTTAGACATATCTTAATATTACTGTTGCCATTAATAGCAGGTAATTTTTATTTGGGGCCTGCTCATAATATCAGACATTATACTAGACACTTATTATTATGTGATCTTGGTTAATATTCACGTATCTTTACCATTGCTTTTATTCCTATTTCATACACGAAGATACTGAGGTCCAGAGAATCGAGTCCCTTGGGTGAAGGTTACACATCGTTTGAATGACTCTAGTGAGATACTGACTGATCCAGGCCTGTATTGGTTCAAAGTCGGTGGCCCTTCCACTAAAATTCACTGGCTAAACCTACCTGGGGGTGAGGGGAAGGGGAGGACACAGCAACAAAATAATGGTGACCGCATCATTTTAGATATTGTGATAGCTGACACAGGACTGATTTAGAACTTCTGGGCTTGGCTCTAAGCTGTGGATAGGGTTGAGATCAGCTTCGTGTGTCTCTCATCCTGAACCAGCAGTTCTCCAAGGCACGTTCCTCTCATGATGAAAGACAGAGCACAAGAGAACAAACCCAGCCACACAGGCATTGTTCAAATTGCACTCAGTAATATTTCACTGGCCAAAGCAAGTCATATGGTCAAATCTAAAGTCAAGGAACAGAGAAATATTTTCTGTCCACTATGATGCCAACGTAAGTTACATGGTGCATTAGTCCATTTTAGCACTGCAATAAAGAACTGCCCAAGACTGGGTAATTTATAAAGAAAAAATTTTAATTGACTCACCATTCTGCATGGCTGGGGAGACCTCAAGAAACTTACAATAATGGCAGAAGGCACCTCTTCACAGGTGGCAGGAGAGAGAAGAAGCATGTTGGAGAGGAAAAACTGCCTTATAAAACCACCAGATCTCATGAGAACTCACTCACTCTCATGAGAAGAGCATGGGGGAAATCACTCCATGATCCAATCACCTTCCACCATGTCCCTCCCTCGACACATGGAGACTATAAAGATTACAATTCAGGATGAGATTTGGGTGGGGACACAGCCAAGCCATATCACATGGCCAAGCGCAACATCAATAGGAAAGGAAATAAATTCCCATGAAGACAGGTGGGTAGTGAATATTTGCTGCACAACAATCTAACCTGCCACAAAATGTAAGTAGAAGTCTTATGTGTCAGCCTTCTTTAAAACGTATCTAGCTCGTGCTTTTTCCCCCAGTGATGACTACAGTTCTAGCTGTCACCTTTGCTCACGAGACAAAGGCTCAATGCCACACCTAGAGATGGCAGAACAACAAAGTAGAAAATGGGTCCCTGAGATCTTTAACAGAGCCACTTCTAGCCCTGTTTTCAAATCCTCTGAAGTTTAAATGATAGCCTTAAATTGACCATGTTGGAAGAATATATACTACATAAATCACAAACACTCCAAATCAGGGCATTCCCACTGTCCTGCACAAAGCCATTTTTTAAAGGTTTACCAGAACATTCTGAGGGGCTCTGGTAATGTTATGAGTGTTCTGAGAATTATTCTTGACAGTAAACTTATTGGCGATTGGTTTATAGACAAGATGTCTATACTATATTATATATGTAAACCAAGTTCTTAATGACCTACAAAGAGACTTAGACTCCCACACAATAATAGTGGGAGACTTTAACACTCCACTGTCAATATTAGACAGATCAATGAGACAGAAAATTAACAAGGATATCCAGGACTTAAACTCAGATCTGGACCAAGCAGACCTAATAGACATCTACAGAACTCTCCACCCCAAATCCACAGAATATACATTCTTCTCAGCACAACATTGCACCTACTTCAAAATTGACCACATAATTGGAAGTAAATCACTCCTCAGCAAATGCAAAAGAACAGAAATTATAACAAACAGTCTCTCAGACCACAGGGCAATCAAATTAGAACTCAGAATTAAGAAACTAACTCAGAACCGCACACCTTCATGGAAAGTAAATAACGGCCTCCTGAACACTCCAAATCAGGGCATTCCCACTGTCCTGCACAAAGCCATTTTTTAAATGTTTACCAGAACATTCTGGGTAAACATTTAAACAACTGGATAAACAATGAAATGAAGGCAGAAATAAGATGGTTTTTGAAACCAATGAAAATGAAGACACAACATACCAGAATTTCTGGGACACATTTAAAGCCGTGTCTAGAGGGAAGTTTATAGCAATAAATGCCCACATGAGAAGCGAGGAAAGATCTGAAATCAATACCCTATCATCCAAATTAAAAAAGCTAGCGGAGTAAGATCAAAAAAACTCAAAAGCTAACAGAAGACAAGAAATAACTAAGATCAGAGCAGAACTGAAGGAGATACAGACACGAAAAAAACCCTTCAAAAAATAAATTCAGGAGCTGGTTTTTGAAAAGATCAACAAAATAGACAGACCACTAGCCAGATTAATAAAAAAGAAAAGAGAGAAGAATCAAATATGCAATAAAAAATGATAAAGGGAATGTCACCACAAATTCCACAGAAATACAAACCACCATCAGAGATTACCACAAACAACTCTATTCACATAAACCAGTAAACCAGGAAGAAATAGATAAATTCCTGGACACTTGCATTCTCCCAAGCCTAACCAGGAAGAAGTTGAAACTCTGAACAGACCAATAACAAGGGCTGCAGTTGAGGCAGAAATGCCTATCCACCATAAAAAGCCCAGGTCCAGATGGATTCACAGCCGAATTCTACCAGATGTACAAAGAGGAGCTGGTACCATTCCTTCTGAAACTATTTCAAACAATACAAAAAGAGAGAATCCTTCCCAAATCATTTTATGAGACCAACATCATCCTGATACCAAATCCTGGCAGAGACTCAACAAGAAAAAAACTTCAGGCCAATATCCATGATGAACATAGGTGCAAAAATCTTCAATAAAATACTGGCAAACTGATTGCAACAGAACATCAAAAAGCTTATCCACCATGATCAAGTAGGCATCATCCCAGGGATGCAAGGCTGGTTCAACATACACAAGTCTGTAAATGAAATCCACCACATAAACAGAACCAAAGACAAAAACCACATGATTATCTCAATAGATGCAGAGAAGGCCTTCAGCAAAATTCAACACCCCTTTATGCTAAAAACTCTCCATAAACTAGCTATCAAAGGAACATACCTCAAAACAATAAAAGCTATTTACGACAAACCTACAGCCAATATCATACTGAATGGGCAAAAATTGAAAGCATTCCCTTGGAAATCCAGCACTAGACAAGGATGCTGTCTCTCACCGCTCTTATTCAATATAGAATTGGAAGTTCTAGCCAGAGCAATTAGGCAAGAAAAAAAAATAAAGGATATTCAAGTAGGAAAAGAGGAAGTCAAATTGTCTCTACTTTCACACACACGATTGTATATTTAGAAGACCCTATCATCTCAGCCCAAAATCTCCTTAAACTGATAAGCAACTTCAGCAAAATCTCAGGATACAAAATCAATGCGCAGGAATCACAAGCATTTCTATCCACCAATAACAGACTACCAGAAAGCCAAATCATGAGCAAACTCCCATTCACAATTGCTACAAAGAGAATAAAATACCTAGAAATACAACTAACAAAGTACATAAAGGACCTCTTCAAGGAGAACTACAAACCGCTGCTCAAGGAAATAAGAGAGGACACAAACAGACGAAAAAACATTCCATGCTCATGGTTAGGAAGAATCAATATCATGAAAATGGCCATACTGCCCAAAGTAATTTATAGATTCAATGCTATCCCCATCAAGCTACCAATGACCTTCACAGAACTGGGAAAAACCACTTTAAACTTCATATGGAACCAAAGAGAGCCCACATAGCCAGGACTATCCTAAGCAAAAAGAACAAAGCCAGAGCATCACACTACCTGATTTCAAACCATACTACAAAGCTGCAGCAATCAAAACAGCATGGTACTGGTACCAAAACAGAGAATAGACCAATGGAATAGAACAGAGGCATTGTAGGCAACACCACACATCTACAACCATCTGATCTTTGACAAACAGGACAAAAACAAGCAATGGGGAAAGGATTCCCTGTTTAATAAATGGTCTTGGGAAAACTGGCTAGCAGTGTGCAGAAAACAGAAACTGGATCCCTTCCTGACACCTTACACTAAAATTAACTCCAGACTCAAACATAAGACCTAACACCATTAAAACCCTAGAAGAAAACCTAGGCAAAACCATTCAGGACACAGGCATAGGCAAGGACTTCATGACTAAAACAACAACAGCATTGGCAACAAAAGCCAAAATAGACAAATGGGACCTAATTAAACTCCAGAGTTTCTATAAAGCAAAAGAAACAATCATTAGAGTGAACAAGCATCCAACAGAATGGGAAAAATATTTGCAATCTACCCATCTGACAAAGGGCTAATATATATCCAGAATCTACAAAGAACTAATACAGATTTACAGGAAAAAAACAAACACATCCAAAAGTGGGCAAAGGATATGAACAGACACTTTTTGAAAGAAGACGTATATGAGGCCAAGAAACACATGAAAAAATGCTCATCATCACTGATTGTTAGAGAAATGCAAATCATAATCACATTGAGATACCACCTCACGCCAGTTAGAATGGTGATCATTAAAAAATCTGGAGACAACAGATGCTGGAGAGGATGTGGAGAAATAGGAACACTTTTACACTGTTGGTGGGAGTGTAAACTAGTTCAACCATTGTGGAAGACAGTGTGGCAATTCCTCAAGGACCTAGAAATAGAAATTCCATTTGACCCAGCAATCCCATTACTGGGTATATAGCCAAAGGATTATAAATCATTCTATTATAAAGACACGTGCACAAGTGTGTTCCTAACAGCACTGTTTACAATAGCAAAGATCTGGAACCAACCCAAATGGTCATTGACAATGGACTGGACAGGGAAAATGTGGCACATATACCGCATGAAATACTATGCACCCATAAAAAATGATGAGTTTGTGTCCTTTGTAGGGACATGGGTGAATCTGGAAACCATAATTCTCAGCAAATTCACACAAGAACAGAAAATCAAACCCCGCATGTTCTCACTCATAAGTAGGTGTTGAACAATGAGAACGCATGGACACAGGGAGGGAAGCATCACACACTGGGGTCTGTTTAGGGTTGCCAAGGGAGGGACAACGGTGGGGGGTAGGGAGGTCAGGGCGGGATAACACAGGGAGAAATGCCAGATGTAGGTGATGGGGTGATGGAGGCGGCAAACCACATTGCCATGTGTGTACCTATGCAACAGTCCTGCATGATCTGCACATGTACACCAGAACCTAAAGTACAATAAAAAATAAAAAAAATTTTAAATATAAAATAGAAAATACAAAAAGGCCTACTCTCAAGCCAATAAAAGAAAAGAAAATTACATTGGGACAACAAATATATATATATATATATATATATATATATATATATATATATAATCTGTATTATGTGACAGCAAATAAATACATAGAAAGTGGGTTCTGTTAATAACTAGCCTGGGCCAAAAATACAAATATATTTGCTGTTTTGCGGGATGAAGTGGAATGGAGAGAGGGTAGCAGCTAGAGGAGCCCAGAATAATAGAAAGAAACACAAGGCTGGGAAGTAATCCTCAGCACATATTCACTTAGCAGCAGATGTGATGTAGGGGAGAAATATTTCTCCCCATATATGAGATGATACTGGCCCTTGAAAGTTATATAAATATATCTTAGCATTGTTGACATACTGGGTTGGATATTTCTTTGTTTCAGGGGACTGTCCTATGCACTGTAAGATGTGTTAACAGAATCCCTGACCTTTACACACTAGATGCCAGTAGCCTCCCATCTCCCAGTTATAACAACAAAAATATCTCCCCACCTTGTCAAGTGACCCCTGGGGAGCAAAATTGCTTCCTTCTGGAAACCACTGTCGTACAATGTAAGGGTAAAAACAAATCTACAAACAACAGCAAAAACAAACATGTTTTTTCTGGTGCCAAAAAATAAAGATATTCCTTCTTTTCTCTTATATCATATTCTTTAAAAAACAAGTAATTGTAAATTCTTTCCATGTCTTTTATTTGAATGTAAATCTCCCAAAAAGCTAAAAGTGTCCTAACAGTTTTATAAGGAGTGTTTTTCCTGAAGAAACTTGGAGCCCTGTCTTTGAATTGCACACATAGGGAAGATAGGACCCCTATATTTCTGTCTACAGGAGTTTAACTAGGTTCCTGACTCTCAGTTGTAATTACCAACATCACATAGCAGAATAAGGCATTTTGGATAAAGACAACCAGCCAACACAGCTGTCCATTCAGTACCAAGCGAATTTAGGGTAAACTATGTAGGGCAAATGGTTCTGTCAAGTTCTCTTACCTGTGGACGAGTTATTCTTTGTCTTGAGAACATACAGGCAATGGGTTACATCTGCCTATTTTTATAAAACGGTGAGACTTCTTCTTGTTTTTACAATTACTTTATCTAATTGCCTGTGATACACATTGCAATCTGGTTTAATGTTTATCTAATAATGAAATTGCTTAATTATTTTCTACCTTTGTAGAGAGAATTCAGTGGACTGGCAGAAATTTTTATTTTTATTTTCCCCAATAAGAACATCAGGAATGAGAAGGAACTGGGAAAATGGAAGCAGCATAGGACAAAGGGGCCACTAAAATTGTGTTGCCATCAGAGATAATAAGCCCAGGGAGCACTAAGTCTTAAGTGTCACTCTTTCAAGGGCCACTCTCATCTATGTCAGGGGAAATATTTCTCCTCTACATCACGTGTGCTCCTAAGTGGAGTTTCTCCCTTACCACTGGGACTTTTCCACTAGGTGGCTTTTTCTTTCTTCATCACTGGATTACCACTTTGGACTGAATATCTCTAGATCAATGGCAATAAAACTCTTTGACACATCATTTTTGTGTGTGACCATTTTTACTTCCCACAGTGTCTAAAAATACCATTTATCTAGGCAGGTACTATGCTTAGTGCCAATTGTGAAAAAAATGAAACAAGTTAGCAACATAAGCAAAGTGAAGGGGTTGCAATTAAGAAATGCTGGATATTAAATTTTCCATCCTGAGATAAAACTGATGCAAATCATGAGGTCAGGAGTTCAAGACCACCAATATGGTGAAACACCCTCTCTACTAAAAATACAAAAATTAGCCAGGTGTGGTGGTGCGAGCCTGTAGCCTCAGCTACTCTGGAGGCTGAGGCAGGAGAATTGCTTGAGCTGCAGAGGTGGAGGTTGCAGTGAGTGGAGATTGCACCTAGGCACTCCAGCCTGGGCAACAGAGCAAGACTGCATCTCAAAAAAAAAAAAAAAAAAAAAAAAAAAAAAATTGATGTTGAGAAGAGGGAAGTGTCATAGCAAGTGGAGAAAACAGCAAAGAAATAGAAGAGAATAATATACAGAGAAGACCAAATGCATAAAGAGCTTATAGTTACTCAGAGGAAAAGCAGATACATGGAAAGTAATTAAATCATCTCAGTGAAAGATTGCAAGATTGTAGACGTCTTATGACTGAGGTCCCAGTGCTTCATGAACCCTCTTGATTCTAAAAATATATTTAATTCTTTGAGAAGTCTTGCTACATGTCTGTTCATAGATTTGATCTTACAACACTTAATTATTTATCACTTGGTTAGCCAAACACCAGCCTAGACATTGAGGATATACTTATGAATAATTCAGACAAGTCTCTGCCTTCATGGGGATTCCGTATATTAGTGCAATGCTCACAAGAGATTCCATAGCTCCCTCTCATCATGCATGTTTTTACAGTGAATACCATAGTCTTTTAATACAGCTTAAGTTTTTTTTATAATCAATATACATAAATAAAACATTATACAAATATAAAGAAGTGGAAGAAAATAAATCTCTTTTCTGGAATAGTCTTGAGCCTTTATAACTTGCCAGTGTTGGACAGCTTCCAGGCTTTTATTTATAGGTTGAAGCTTATGATATGATCATTCTGTGTAGGTCAAAATGATTGATTACTGGCATTTTTATAAGGTTAGATTTTATATGTTTTCCTTTATAGCTACAGACTACCATAAGAAGAAAATTTTTCTTTAAACCTCCTGTTAAAATAAAAATTGATTTTTGTTAGAATTAAATACTTATCACTAAATAATCAAAACACCTAAATGAATGTAAAAATTACCTGAAACAAACCCTTTTAAAAAGAAAGAGTATGAAATGAGAAATTCCTAATATTAGAGAGTAAAGTGATATGAATAAAAACTGACACTATAATACATAAGTTTGTTCAAGTAGCATTTTACAAACATTAACCTGATCTTAGAAGAAAAGATTAGCATCAAAAAAATTACCAGGAGAGTAAAGAATAAGTGGTGTCAGTATAGCACTTCCAACTGGTTTCTACAGAGTACTGAAAATATATATTTGGTTCTTTGAATACATGATTTGATCATACTTAGAGGGAAGTAAACTGGCATTAGAGATTCTACGACTCCCTATATTAATGACATCACCTTAAAATAGTGGATCTATACATCTAAATTTTAGCATTGAAATAGGAAGCACCATTTCTATCATGGGTAATAGAAACCACATAAAAGAAAGTTGGAGTCAAAACAGGAACAACAATAACAACGAAAAAAAGTAAATCTAAACATGTATTTCTGGGTCCTAGAGAATTTTCACGGGTTCTCTGGTCAGTTCAGGGAAGTCCCAGTTACTATACCTGTTTTACGATGTAGTAGTTGCTGGTGTTTGCCCACACCACAGTTTCCTGAAGCAGAGGCCAATAGTCCTAGTAAAAGAAAGAATTCTACACAAGTTGCCTAGAGTTGAGAATCTGTTACTTAGTTTGCTACTTCTGCTGTTGTCATTATACCAGCAAGTTGGGCTTACCTTCAGCAGGAAATGATTATGAAAATTATTTGCAATTACCAGGAAACAGAAAATGATTTGCTTCTGTAACACCTAGCTTATCTAACGCACAAATCAAAGGAAATATGCAAGAGACTTTAAAAGGGACAATACTTAAAAGCATAAGGATTAAACAATATTATCATTCATATAAGATGAAAAAATGGCATTGAGCAAATAACAAATATATTAAAATATAGAAAATTTTCTAAAAGAAACTCATTTTATCATGAGATCAATATAGGCATAATAAGAGTCCCAGAAAGAGAGGAGAGAGCGAGAAATGTATATGCAAATAGAAGTACCCAAAACAATCTTGAAATGGCACAAAGTTGGATGACTTATTTCCTGGTTTCAAAATTTAACTACAAAGCTACAGTAATCAAGATGATTTGGTATTGACATAAGGATAGAAATACTGGTCAATGGAGTAGAATTCCAAGTCTGGAAATAAACCCTTACATTGATAATTAACTGCTATTTGTCAACAGTACCAAGAGAATTCCATAGGGAAAGAAGTCTTCTTTAAAAATGTTACTTAGACAACTGGATAGCAATATTCAAGGTAATGAAGCTGAACCTTTACCTCAAACAATACACAAAAAGTAACTCAAATTGAATCACAGATAAAAATGGAAGACTTAAAACTATTAAAATCCTAGAAGAAAACTTAGGAATAAATCTCTGTGACTTTGGGTTAGACAATGGTATCTTAGACATTATACCAAAAGCACAAGTGAAAAGAGAAACTAGATAAATTGTACTTCATCAAAATTAGAAACTTTTGAGCTTTGAAAAATACCACTGGGAAAGTGAAGACAACCTACAGAATGAGAGAGCGCATTGGCAAATCCTCTGTCTGATGAGGACTTTTATACAGAATACGGAAAGAACTCTTACAACTCAACAATGGAAAGTTAAGTGGACATTTCTCTAAAGCAGATATGCAAATGTCTGATAAGCACATAAAAAGATGCTCAACATCACTGGTCATTAGAGAAATGCAAATCAGGCTGGAGGTGGTGGCTCATGTCTGTAATCTCAGCACTTTCAGAGGCTGAGGTGTAAGGGATCATTTGAGGTCAGGAGTTTGAGACCAGCCTGGTGAAACCCCATCTCTACTAAAACAACAAAAAAATTAGCTTGGTGTGATGGCGCATGCCTGTAATCCCAGCTATGGGATGCTGAGGCAAGAGAATCATTTGAACGAGGCTGAGGTTGCAGTGAGTCAAGATCGCACCACTGTACGCCGGCCTGGATGACAAATCGAGACCTTGTCTCAAAAAAAAAAAAAAAAAAAAAAAATCAAAACTACAGGTGATACCACTTTATGCCAACCAACAACCCAAATGTCCATCAGCAGAAAATGGATAAAGTGTGATGTATCCATGCGTAAAATATTAAGTGACAATAAAAATAAATGAAGTACTATTCGTTTTACCACATGAATTAAACTTCAATACATACTATTGAATGAAGCCAATCATAAAAGACTACATATTACATGATTCCATTTATGTAGATGTCCAGAAAAGAAAAATTCATGGAAATAGCAACTAGATTAGTGGTTGCTGGAACAAGGGAGAGGGAGGAAATGAGGAGTGGCTGCTAATGAACACAGGGACATTTGAGGGGATGAAAACGTCCTAAAATCAGAGAGGGGTATTAATTGCATAACTCTGTGATTATATATTAACCACTTTAAAAGTGTGAATTTTATACTATATTACTTATGTCTCAATAGAGCTATTACAAAAAATAGATCTCTATCTGGTTGCTGGAATAAAAGTACAATGAAAATAATACAAATGACTTTTTAAAATAAGGCACTTCAAAGCTATCTGTGGCCACCTGAAATTGATACAGTGAAAATATCAGTTTATTGCATTGACTACCATAAACCTTTCATCACTCACCTAAGTGATGAGGAGGCCATTTCTTTGCCATTCATCACTGTAGGCCTGGAATAGTGTACTCAGGTTAGTAAACACTTTGTCAAGAACTTATATGCATATGATAACAAAAAAAGTAAATTTTCCAAAGTGAAAAAGGAATAACAAAGTTAGCTAAATATTGTCAAATTACCCGTGACATCCCTCACTCTCCCATTCTTATTCCTTTTGGTTACATGTCAGGAATAGAAAATTACAGCTATATATAGGTACCTGAAATTGTCTGACTTGTTGGAGGACAAGAAACAAAAAAACCTTGGGTTTTGGTAAAACAGAGGCAGAAAAAGTGGACATACATTCCTTAAAGGACTTAGGAATTAAAAGAAGCATCTAAATTTAGGTGTCTGCTGCCTAAACCCTGAGAAGACAAATGAGTAATCTGAAAAGTGCCAAAGCTTCTGACAGAGACTTCTTATGATAATAGAGTTCGGTTCAAACAAGAAACAAATCGTTTCATTGTTATGTTCTAATAAGTAAAAAGAAAAAAAAAACTCTGATAAGAACCAAATTATCCTTTAAGAAAAATCATTAAAGTAAGGGTAGGAGACAATCTGTCACCGTTTTAATCAGGATACACAATAGGAAAAACAGGAAAATATGTATAAAAACGGATAGAAAAAAAATTCAGCAAAAGATGCTTGGTTAACTCTAGGAGAAAAAGAGAGGTCAGACCAGCTTACTAGAGACAAGGACTTCAAATTGGTTAGCATTGAGTTGGGAAGCCTGTCAGCAGACTTGAACAAAAACCAAGAACAAATAATTATAAAGTCCAAGATCAGCGTGGACCTCTTTCACCTGTTTCTTTTCCATCTCCTGAATTGCCACCAAACTCTTAGCTCTACACTCTGTATGAATGTACAACAAAGGTGTCTATAGAGGCTGCCAAAGCTGCTGTTAAATATAGGCTCTTTTGTTAATTTTAGGCAAAGTAGGATCTTATTTTAAATTACCTTTAACAACATTCACTACATCTGTAGAGAGAGAGAGAGATTTTGATTTTTTTGGACATACACATGATACTTAACTTACTTTAAAATAAATTCACAAATTCAAAAATATAGTATCTTTTGATGGTAGATTATTTTAAACTATAGATTCTGATGAAACTAAATATTGATGAAGTTAATAATATACCAAAATACCTACTTTCACAATCTGATGTTTGTAGGTTCATTTTGTTCATGTTGTTGCTTCATTTTGTACTTCATAAATTCAACTTTCCCATATTTTTGCATTTTGATTCTAAATGATTCAAAGCTTTACTGTGAATTTGGATAATCTTTGTTCCCAATAAATCAACACCAAATAGGCCCCATTATTTTCTCATTTAACAATGTTTTATTAGATCTAGAAGTATCTTAATATGCTATATAAACATTTTAATCACATAATGCAATTTCTAAAGCTGTTGTACAGCATCTTGAGACAAACTTGCACGTTTATCACCACGTGCATTCGCCTTATCAACTTGTAGTTTAACACAGTGTTCCCTCTGTTTCCTGTTCAACAGTGGTCCATGTTTAACAGCCTAAGCCTAAGTGTTAAAATATTACAAACTATATAGAATGGTCAGAAGTATCACGGTGGTTTAGAGCATTCTGCTACGTGCTTTATCAACTGAGTTACTGTGTTGCCAGCAGGCTCTCTGGCCTATATTAAGCATCCTAACTTCCATTCAATGTGCACATGGGAACTCTCAAAACTGTTCTGTTAAAGGAAGGGATATTAAATAAATATTATTTTAGTGGATATTTAAATAGCACCTTGGTGTCTTCAGTGATTTTAACGGCCCAAAATGCTTCCTTGGGCTACCTGAAGGTCTGCAGAACACAGTAAGGAAACACTGACCCACAGCAGTACCAACGGTACTGTCCTCAAAGGCAGGGATGCAAATGAGATCACTCGCATAATGTGCCTTCAGTGTGTCTGGCAAATAATAAGCTTCCATTGTTGATGATGACAGTGATGACAATGACAATGACGATGATAAAATAACACTTCATATTTGTATCATACCAATAATCATTATAATGTTTTCTAATTGTTAGATTTCAATTCAATTGTTGAAAAGAGAGAGATGAGAGACTGTGCTCGGATTAGCTGGGAAAACGAACTGAAGGAAGGTCCACACCAGTGCTGCTCTGATTTTGCTTTTTTCCCTCCAGGGAAGACACCGAACATCATTCATATCACCGCCACTTCCAGAGACCATAAAGGCCTTTGCAATCCCTGCTACCTGGTATCCAAGCACCCAAGACTAATCACAGTTGCCATGCCTGCCAAAAACTATTGCTATTCTAGACCTCTTATCTCACGGATTAGGGAATTTGGATGGCAGGATTTCCAAGCTAGCATCTAAGAAAAGGGTGTGAACTTTAGTACTAGAAAATTTAGACTTGTGTGACAGATCTACTGTCACTTCTTTTAAATACATATCTACATGAGGAATAAAAAAGTCCAAAGAAATTATTTACTAAAATATAGCTGATGGGGAACAAATTAGCAGTAGATATATAGATTGCATATTCATAATCCTGTATCTGAAATTCTGAGGATAGGCTTATTTAGAAAAAATATTAACTTCATATTGGATATAAATATTACATGGATATCTATGCTATATATTGTTTACTACCCCGAGTATGGTCTGGGGTAGCTGTCCATAATCAAAAATATTAATATTTCTGTAGCAGAATGTATGACAATACCTGCTAAGTGGGATAAATGAAGATGAGGCTAATTATAGCCTCTTATGAGTTCAGATCAGATCAGTAATGATTTATAAAGGATTATAAACCTGTATTTAGGATGTAATATTAGGAACAAGAATTTTCATGGAAAATGTACCAAGAATATAGTTATAATACCTTGTCATCCTTTTTATCACCATCCTCACAAACAATTCTATGGTGAATTGGAGATTAATCAGGGTCAGACTGGCCACCATCTAACCTGGAAAAGTTATTTTCCTGAATATACACTACTAAACAGTTTTGGCTTTTAACACTTTTGAGAATGTATCTAATTTACATTGAACTGCATCTGTTGCATTAGCCTGACTTTGAAACAAATTATATGTAATACAGTAAAATTACTAAAAGTGTTCAGGATTATCTAGGTTCAATATTATGCTAACTAGCTCTTGAAGTTCAACCCCTTTAGGAAACCTACTGAGAGAAAAAGAGAGAAACCTAAAATCTCGTAGTTGAGAAATTCTCATTCTTTTGGATTTTCCCGTGATCATTTCTGGTTTAGAATGGACGTCATGGACTCCTTCTTCTGTTGTGATTAAGTAGCTACTGCTGGATCTGACTGTCCCACAGATAAAAGTTATAAATATTGAACCAAAAAAATATAATGACCTGGATGCAACATGAAGGGTTCCTACTGGCCAAAGATGGAAATATTTGAGCTTCAATCATGATAAAAAGATGATGAATCAAAGCTTCAAATGTGTTTACATCCATGAGTCGATCACTTTCTAACTATTATTGAATAAAAAGATAGCATCAAACTTTTGTTCTGTCTTTCCTAAAAGAACTGTAACATTGCATAACCAAATGATAGATACAAGAATGTTCTTTTTATTAATGTATTTAATCTAATAAATGTGAAAGAAATGATAGAATTAAAACATCACCATTTTTGCAACCCCCAGTGAACTAACATATCTATCAGCATTAAACATCCATGGTGGCGAATATCACAAATTAAGTCAGAGGAACACGGTCTATTTTCATAACTAGAGCTATTATTTTAGTGTAAGACAGGTTGTCTCTTCTCTCTGATCAATATCCACAATAGCTCCTCATTTCACCAAAAGTGAAATTCGACATCCTTACAAATACCTACAAGGACCTGTAAGATCTGTCCTTGAATCAGATCCTTATCTCATTTCTGTCTGTTGCACTTCTGTTACAGTAAATACTTCCTGTTCCTTTGACACTCAAAGTGTGCTCCTGATTCAAAGCCTTTGCACTGACTGTACCAGTTGCCTGGAGTCCTCTTTTCCCCGATAGTCAGCTCACTTCCCCACCTCTTTCAAGTCTTTGCACAAAAGTCATCTTCTCAATGAAGGTATGGAGCCATCCCATTTGAAGTTACATCCAGCTCTTTTTTTCCGTCATGCCACATGCACATGACTTCTGACCCTGCCCTGTATTGTATTAAAGGTTCCAATCATTAATATACTGTTATGGGTTGAACTGTCCTCCTGCCTAAAAAAGTACTGAAATATTAGTCTCCAAAACCTCAGAATGTGACCTTATTTGAAAATAAATTCATGGCAGATATTATTAGCTCCACTAAGACGATGTTCTACTAAAGTGTAGGTGGCTTTGGGGAGAAATCAAAAACAATTGGCGTCTTTATAAGAAGAGAGATACTAGAACACAGAGACACAGGGAGAACATCATATGACAAGGCAGAAGGTGGAGTTATGCAGCTCCGAAAGAACACCGAAGATTGCCAGCTAGCCACAGAAGCCAGAAAAGGGCAAGGAAGTGCTCTCCTTCAGGTTTCAGATGGAACATGGTCCTGCAGACACACTGATTTCAGACTTCTAGTCTCTAGAACTGTGAGACAACAAATGTCTGTTGTTTTAAGCCACCCAGTTTGTGGTGCTTTGTTTTGGTAGCCTTTGGAAACAATATATGTGTCTACATAGTGTACCACTACCTTGTACCTCATTTTTATTGCCCTTATTGCTATTGCTTGTTCACCTCCTGCCACTGGCTCCCCACCTTCCAGAAGGCAAGCACCAAATGAGTAGGGATCTTTTTGGTCTGTCATCTAAAAGAGTTCTTAGTACACACTAGATATTTAGTAGATACCTGTTAATTAAAATAATCCTAATGCACATTTCTTATCATTTAATTTAGTTGCTCTTCGTGCTCTTGCCAGCTTTTTTTTTTCAAATCTAGTGTTTTATTATTCACAGTAATGGGCAATATAGGTGGCAGGAATAATTTTTATTTTTTTGAGACAGGGTCTTGTTTTGTTCCCCAGGCTGGAGTACAGTGACATGATTATAGCTCACTGCAGCCTCTAACTCCTGGGCTCAAGCAATCTTTACGCCTACACCTCCTGAGCAGCTAGTACTACAGGCGTGCACTACCACACCCAGCTAACTTTTAAAATTTCTGTAGAAACAGGGTCTCCCTATGTTGCCCAGGCTAGTCTTGAACTCCTTGGCTCAAGCAATTCTCTCACCTTGGCCTCCTAAAACGCTGGGATTACAGGCGTGCTCCACCATGTCTGGTCAGGAATAATTTAAATAACCACTAAAACCCAATTTAACATCTCTTCCTGAATTAAATATTTCTACATAATTGCGGAAAAGTAATGAGGTTGACTGTTTATCATTTCAAATCATTTCCCCTAGCTGTGCTTCTGTGCAGATGCTATTGAATGAGTAATCAAGTCAGACACCAGGAGAGAATAGGAAAAAGGTTAGATAATCAGCCTTTGAGCAATGGAGAGTTGAGTGAACATAAATTGTTTAACTCACTAAGCAAGTGTCTATAAAATAATCATTATTTATAATAATCTTCTAAAACCATTAATCCCAATCTTAACGACCTGTCCGCCAACCCATCCAAAATTCTCAACTTTCAATTATTAAGAACATTCAGTTATTTCTATTTAGGAAAGATAAATTTCTTCCCTTGAGTTCAATAGTTTAAGAGCCCCAAATTAGTTTATCCAGCTTAACTAAACTCATCTATCAAGACAGCCATAAAACCTGTGAAGTTTGACAGCTATTGTACATTTGCTAATGTAAGTTTTTCTAACAGGATAAAACATCTCCCTATGCATTTATATTAGCTCTTATCAGTGAGATTTCTCTCCCTCCAGACACTAACCTCAAACCTTGAAATTAATTGTGCTAGTGAAAGTGCAAATGCCAAATGCTTTTAAACACGAGGTCAGCCTTCAGATTACTCCCCTGCCCCTTCTTTCTTTGTGCATGGTGAGACCGAGGGAGGAAAAAGTCTTGATCATAAAATCCTCTCTTCCAAAAGCAAACCTTGATCTACTATGTCACAGTGCAGAGAAAAGGGATGATATTAGTGAGAGACATTCTTACTAGGCAGAAAAAAGTAGAATCTCTTAGAATAAAAAGGAAAAAGGAAAAAAGAGAAAAGCAAAAGTGAACAAAGGTTTTTCACCTTTTCCATCTGCTATAATATAAAAACTAGGAAAAAACACTCATATAGCACTAGAAAGATTAGAGGGAAGCTAAAAGCAGACAGGGCTTGTGACCAGATTTATATTTGAAAGTCTAAAAAAGGACTGAGAAGCAGGGTGCTATTGTGCCAACGTGGAATGGACACAACTGAGTCGATATGGCAGCTTATCACATCTGAGCAGAGAGAAGGCCTGAGTAAGCCCAAGTTGCCTCATTCTATGTGTGGGGTAGAGTTTCATAAGTTCCTGTGGAGTTCCACTGATGAACATAAAGTTCTCCAGTAGCTTCCAGATTTAGCAAGGGGCAATGTCATTGACTGCATAGCAAGACTCCACAGAGTAGACAGCCTTAGCTTGGAACAAAACAGAGGATACGGCTGACACTCAAGCAATGACAGTTTTAAGTCAATAAGAGTATCAGTCCTACCATGTCAACAGGGGTTGGAGATTCTGGAGCTGGATTCTCAGGCTTTCACTTTGTTGAGAACAGACCATACATGGTGCAGTAGAGCCTGATGTAACACAGAGACAAGTCAAGATTATCATGCCTCAACTGGAGTTCAGCAGGAACCAGCAGAGGATATTTTGTGGACCAGCACTATTTTCCCCATGGCAAGAAATCACATTAGCTTCCTGTGTGTGTGGACATCATCTAGGGAAGGAGGGCATAAACAATGCCCCCATAGGGATTTTGGATTTTTCGTTGATTGAATACTTAGCAGCATGGCTTCTTACTTGCAAACTTAAAGGGTTTTTGTTTGTTTTGTCTCACTGTTTCCCTTATTAAGAACAGGAAACACTTAAATCAGTTATAGGTACTGAAGACGTCAGTGTTATAATGCACATCTGAATCATATATGCAAACACTCCATTTTTTTTCGGAGACTTAGTTCTTTAAAAGACTGGCTAAAATAAAGTTTCAACAATTGAAAAGACTGACCTCAATTTAATAAGACAGCATATGAGACTACAGTATTGAAATAGTATAAAGTGTATTAATCATTCTATATGTTAGCCAAAAGCATAATTATCTGTACACATTTAAAATATTCTTTAAAATTATTTAATAGCTGGAAATACAGATGCCATTTAGACTTCACATTTTAGAATAGAAAAGATATATATGAAAACAACTTTTATTGGTAGTGTTCAATGTTGTATAATGAGTCTGGAAAGGAATTAAAATTCTTTATTTGGTAAATTACTAATGTATTACTAGGACAGTGAAGTGAAATTGACAATTTGACCAATTCTTAACAGGGAACAGCATTTTCCTATAGGACTTCCAAAACTGTAGTTAATGTTTATATTCATAATTTGGGCATACATCTGTCATTTACTTATGATTTTCCAGGCATACTAACTTTTTTCTGTACTCGCAAACTAAACATTAAGAAGCCTGTGGAGTAGAAATGAATATAGATAGCTGGTAGATATTCTTCAAGTTTGAAATGAAAAATTCCTCAAGAAATTTTTTTCCTATTATATTTTTGGACAAAAATACTGGTTAGATATAACTTTTAGTTTCAACAAAAAATAAAATTCATTTGTTTATAAGACAAGGTGGAAGTGAAAGGTAATACAACTACTTTCTAAAATGAAATTATACATTGGATTGACACTGGCTGCACAACTAAATAAATTAATCCTATTACAACACATAAAATTGTCTTCCATATATTATGAACTGATATTCAAATCCAGAACTCTTTCACATAAATTAAATTCCATGTTAACAGAATTTATATTTATTACACATAAATAGTTATTATAAATATATTTTATATGACATCAACATTTGTTCTTTCCTTGATAAACAGTGAGAATTATTACAAATGAAGACAGTGTATAAGGGACATTAAATCAGCTTTAATCCCATTATTAAGAAATCCATATAGAATTGGATTAAGACAACAGGACATCATGCCCAACAAATGACAAATGCAATACACCAACTTGAAATGCCTATTTGAAATAAGATTGTCATTGAAATCAGTTACCACATGGAAAAGGTGTAGTGGCATCCAACTAACAGCAAATACTAATATCAGTATGGTCAGTCTGTAGAAAACACTTCGAGATCTCTTTTTTATTCTTGTAACAGAACGTTTTACTCTCAGTTCATGAACATCTGAATTATCTTCAGGTTTTATCTCAAAGCAAGTGGGGACCCTTGGTATGAACTTACTGGATGAAGAGAGCTGACTTCTTACAGAGCCAAAGTTTTCTGGAAGTATTCTGGAGTGGGTCTCTTGAGAAGGTCTTTCTGGAGCAGGTAACACACATGCTGTCTTCTTGCTATATCTTCTTCTGTGTTTTCTGATGAATGAATAACTCCATTTGTGGCTGCCAGAGAGTTTCACCTGAGGCCCACCCTTTTTGGATGGATGAAGAGTTAAGTTGATCATCTCATTTTCTTCAAGTCTGTTTTCTTTGTTGGACAATCCACAGCTTATACTTCTGCAGACACTGGTATGACTTACAGTAAGACAAACTAAGGGCAAAATATACTGAACTAGCAATAAAGAGATAGTAAAGGCAATTCTGTATGAATCAGATGGCCAGGACTCAACACATAAATACCTGCTGCTCAGCAACGCTGAACCAAATGTTTCCTGAAGTTCCACAAGACTGTGAAACACTGGAAGGGGAGAACAAATTGCAAAACCTAGTGTCCAGACGGTAGCTATCAGAAAGTAGCCATGGTTTGCTGTTAAATTATTAGATATAGGATGTTTTATCATATGATACCTGACAATGGCAATTGATATTAAAATTAAAGTTGAAACCAAAACTGACACACATTGAAGAAAAGGCATAATATGGCACATGACTTTGCCAAACATCCACTGATCTAGCAGGACAGAGGTCAGCGTGAAAGGTGAGCAAAACAGCACAACCAAGATATCAGAAAAGGCCAGATTTCCTATGAGGAAGTTTACCGTAGTCTTCTGATTACGCTTTTTCATGAGAGCCATTAAAATAAGTAGATTCCCCATAAAGCCAAGAAGACTTACAAATGTGTAGAGCCCAATCAGAAAATACTGTAAGTCATCTACACTGCTTTTATAGTCATCCCACACTGGGAAATCAGAATTCCGAGTGGCAGCAGTATTATTCTCTGTGGCAAGTGTCTTGTTATAATACTCATTGAGCTCTAAATCCATATTATAGTCCTGCCTGGAATAAAAAGACATCTGTTAGAAATCTAAAAAAAATTACATGACTCCTTTAAATTAATCTATTCAGAGGGAAACTAAATTTTACAATAAGCTTCCATGACCTTATTATCTCCTAAGAAAGTTTATGAAATCTTTAACTGGTTCCAAGTGCAGTGCAAGTATCAGCCAATAATGATTACAGTAAGTTTAATTTTATCAATACTTCTAAGATGTATTAACTTGTGTTAAGGAAGTAGATTGTATTTTTAAAATTTATGTAGTAAATAACGTAAGGAAAGAAAAAGGCAAATGTAGGCAAAAACTTCAAGATACATAATTTACACTTTCTCATTAGTATTATTCTCCAAGTCAAGATAACTGGTGCATAGTTTAGTCACAGAACCTTACCTTAAAAATTCCTTTCATTTCCATCTCAGTCTAGGCCAAACTTAAAGGTCACCTGTCCTGGTCAACTCAGCTGCACATGACCTCCTCTTCAGAACTCCTGCTACATTCTGTCTACAGTTGTCTAATGCTGCATATCGTAATCTGCTTTCATAGCATCATAATGCCTACCAGTCTACCTTGCTGATTTACAAGCAATGGAAAAGCAGAAGCTGTCTCTTATTCACTTTGGTTTCCATCCCAATACATGGCATGGTAACTTTACCACCGCAGGTTTCAAATAAATGTTTATGAGAGAATAAAAAATTCAAACAAAACTCTAGAAATAAATATCACCTAGTTCACACGATGTTCAAATTTTAACTGCTTGAGTATAGTGTCACTAGCTTGTGACCTAGATGCATATAGTAGGCACTCATTAAATGTGTTTATCAAGCTGTACTGTTGCCTGTGTGAACACAATGCTGGCTGACGAAATCCTTCTGTGACCAATCCTCAGTCTTTTGAGATATGCCAGATTATCTCTGATTAGGACAACCACTGACGGACTAGTAGTGCTGTAAGTGTTTATTTTTTTTTTTAAACAAAGCAAACAAATTTGACCCTTTTATGAATTTTAAAATTGCGTATAGATTTTGGCTTACAAACGAATTAATGAATTCGTTGTTTAAGGAAAACATTATACCTTCAATATAAATGTAGAAGTGATATTAATATAACTCCCCATAAGTTTTTTCATTTCAAATAAAATTAATGTCATACCTCAATGGCATTATGTATTCACCTCTACATATTATATTTTTGATGGTACTGCCTGATGAAGCACTAAATTGCCTAAAACATACCAATAAAAGGCCAAAAGAAGCCCTCCTCTCCTTTAAAAAAAATAAGCACTTTCATTTTTTAAAAACTTTTTTATTTTTCTTAGAAACAGGGTCTCATTCTGTTGCCAACGCTGCAGTGCAGTAGTGCAATCATAGCTCATTGTAACCTTGAACACCTGGGCTCAAGCAATCCTCTTATCTCTGCCTCCCAGGCAGCTGGGACTACAGGCACTTGCCAGTACAAATGGCTAATCTTTCTATTTTTTGTAGAGATGGGGTCTTGCTATGTTGCCCAAGCTGGTCTCTACTCCTGGCCTCAAGTAATCCTCCCACCTTGGCCTCCGAAAGTGTTGGGATTATAGACATGAGCCACTGTGCTCCGCCACTTTCCCCCCATTTTTTTTTTAACAAGAATTTCCTACAGAAAACAAACCAGAAAGCAAATTAATTCCAATAAATATATTTTCATAGAAATTGTGATATATATGTATTTAGAAAAGCATTTTTGTTATCTATCAATGTATGTTTATCTATTTATTTCTGGATCCATAATTGAATAATTATACTAAAACTACAAAAAATTAACTATTTAAATTAATAGTAAAGACTGTTATCTCTAATTTGTGAGAGACCTACAGGCTCTGGTTCAATAAATTTCTAAACAGCAAATACTATTGTGTACATACATTCATTACAAATAAGTTTAACTTCAGTTTTTTACATAGTAAGTTTCAAACAAGATGACAGAATCATTGTTGTGGTATGAGAAAAGTTACAAGATTTTCACAACTTCTACAAGTGATTTTATGTTGACCAAATTACTTTCTGGAATCTAACTACATCCTTTTGAAGGGTAAGTTAATTCAAAGACTCAGGATTGTATTCATTCATTCTCAGACCCTAGCCAACAATATACGTTGATATTGCCTCAATGAAAAAGAATACCTGATACAAAAGTGACTCGCATGACCTACTGAATCATATTATTCATCATATTCCCAGTCAATAGCCTCTCACCAACTACTGTGGATAGGTCAGCAGGCTTCTAATCAAAATAGCTTTGACTGGTGCTTTTGCCTAATTTCCTGAGTTCTGATGACCCCCTGGCTCAATTCAGCTAATTTATGATCCTATTTATACTCATAATGTGTACAGGCTGTTTGTAACAGCAATCCTACTTAGTTGCTCTTCTCTTTACTTACTTTCTTGAGTCAATCTTTTTCTTCTAACTTTGTGGCAGGTCAGTTGTTACTGATGACCTTTCCTTGTATTACCTAAGCAAGAATAAGAGAGAAATTGGACAGACCCTTCTACAATGGCTTTGTGCTTTTTTGAAACATGTAACTGTGGATGATATTTATTTAGCATAAAATTGCTGTCCAGAATTTTTTGAAGAAAGAGAAGATGCAGCACAATTTGTGGTAATAGAAACAATGTGGTTTTGAGTTTAAAATTCAGATTTTTTCCAATCTATGTGGTTAGAACTCTCTATTAGATTCTAATGGAGATAAAAGTCTTATTTTTATTCTAGCAATAATGTTTAACAGAGCATATTACACACAGTGGATGCTAAGTAAATATTCGTTACCAATCATTTTAGAAAAGCAGTTTCATTTCCCTGGCTGTAAAATAACAGAAATGAATCCTCCTGGAAATGTGGGAAAATTCCGGATACAGTATGACTATATATTTGCGTGTGCATATATATGTGTGTACATGTATGTTTACATGCATATAGGGAACCATTGAAATTATGGATGTGTTAAATGGCCTCAAAATGTAATGAGGAAGAGATACCTAGATAGACAATAAATAGAGTTTAGCACTTTAAATTTTTCATCTGGATATCTTCATTGATAAAGGCTATCACACAAGCAACATGAAACTAAAATTCCAAGATATATTTACAACATTTAAAAAATGTCAGTGAAAAAAGAAGTACATCAGATTCCACAACTGTGCAGTCTGTTATTAAAACTTTTATCTTAAATATATGCACATAAAATATTGAATGCATTAAGTTATAAAACCACATCTCCTTAGTAAGAAGATGAAAGAAATGCCATCCTGAGTATTCATTGGACGCTGGAGAAAACACTGAGGATGTTTCTTTCATTCCTTAAAATATTTGAGAATTTTAAGAAAGTGAATAATTTATACATAATTTTAAAGGGTAGGCCCCTTTTATTAATGAATAGCTATGAATGACTAGTTATTCCTTCTTTTATTCATCCAAGAAGTATTTATTGAACATATATTCTGGTAGGTGGTCTGCTGCGCTGTAAGCACAAAGATGACTAAAGCAAGTTACTATGCAAAGAATATTCTAGGATGGATTAATTCAAGTTCGCACTCTGAGTAACTGTGGATTGCTGAGATATAAAAGGCCCCAAATAGGATGATGAATTAATTAATAAATGAATGGCTTCCTCCTGACTGCCGGCAATATATTCTTTCACTATAGCATGGACACTTGTACTGTTGCTGAATATAATGAATACTTGATGTAGCTACTGATAGATTGATTAGCAAATTTAAAAAATTGTCTCAGCATTCATACATTCATTCAACATTCATTTATTCATTTCATTTTGGTGTGACTGTAGTCAACTATCTCCTGCTCTCCCTCTAGTCCCACAGCACACCATCTACCCCATGAACATACAAACACATAACACCTAATATATAGTGTGCACAAAATGAACATTCGGTGATTCTTTGCTCCAATGAAGGAAGAATTTCTTCTTACAACTAAATAATGAATATTGCAAATGCTGACGGTTGGGTGGGGGGTGTGGACATGCAGATTTTTTTTTTTTTTAAGTGCCTCCTGGTAGCCAGGGGATAGTTTAAACATTAGGAAAAATTTGTTCAATCAGATTTAAGTCGAAAATCTAAGGTACAAGAATGCTCTTTAAATAAAAACACAAACAAACAAAAAAGCACAATTTCTTGTCTTAAACTTACCCTTTCCCTTCCTTTTTCTGAAAAATACAATGAGCAGACCTACAATGGAAATGCAAATAAGTTTAATAATCCTCTACTTTTCAACAAGTGTTATTATAAGTGCTGTACATTTTTATGCAACATGTTTTATCCATAATAAAAGTAATGATATATGTGAACCTTCTCAGATTGCTATAGAAACTATAAAATATAACCAGAGAAAGAATATTTTCACATGGAATACTATTTGCTAAGAAATCTGAAATCGACAGCATGAAACTTTTGTTATATCTAATTACTATTTTTACTTATTCTCTTTTATATTAGTGGTATCTCTCACCATGGAAATTTTCATACTGAAACACAGAACTTTAATCTCTGAGTAAAAAGTGTGAAAAATGAAAGTTCATTATTAAACTATGACAACATATGCAATGTCTTCTTAAAGGTTTATTGGAATTTTCTTATAAGTTGTTCTGTATCTGACATCTAGACAAATGAAACCTTCTGAATAGATTTTAAGTATTTTAAGACAGTAGTAGATAGTTCTTAAAAATAATAGGAGGAACTGCAGGGAATTCAAAGGATATTAAAAGTCTGACTTGTACATTTAAATAAGGTTTCTTTGTTCGAGTAATTTCTTGCCTTATGAAAATACACATCATTCTTCTCACAAAGGATGCCAATCGCACAAAAGAATAAAATATATGTAATTATTTTTCTCCTGCAATGATAAAATATCAACTATTGTCTATTTTGCTGTGATCTTGGAACAGGAGCATGATTCCATGTTCTCAAATATTCCCGTGGTTTGTTCTTAAAGCCAGAATATGCCACGATTTGAACTGGAAAGATAAATACAGCTCCGCTCAGCTGACAAACACAGGCATGCACCACCCTCCCTTCCAAATTCTAGCGGCAGAGTTTCTCTTCCCTTGAGAAATCTGAAATCTAAAATTGCATTCGGACTGCAAAATTCTGCTGAAAGAGCCTTAGGCTATTTTCCACGGCTGATGGTAAAATCATTTTGGCTTCGGTCCAACACAACGCCTCAGTTCCCTTAAAAGATTAATTAAAGGTCTGTGAACTTGGAAAAAAGAATTCCTGTTTCTGGAATTCGAGTTCTATGGATGTTTATTATTGCTTGCATTTGTCATATGAAGCCACCTTGCAAATAGGAGCTCAAACCTCGGAGCGCAGCTGCCTGCAGGGCTCAGGTCAGTGCTGGACCGCTCACCGCAGCTGGACTGCCTGAGTGGCGCCCCTCGGGCTGCGCCCCTGGCCTCGCCAGAGACCCGCTAGGGTTGAGCCCTGACCCAGTTCACCCCTCGGGCTGCCGTTCCCAGCTCCGGACGCCTTCCTGGCTGCACCCAGGGCGCGTCCGTCCATTCCCCGCCCCCTCCCCAGGAGGCTCCTCCGCGGATCCCCTACACTTTCCACCCGGGTTCGGCCCGCTCCTGCTCCACCCGGGTGAGCTGGAGACTGGAGGGACCTGCTCGGCATGAAGAATTCAGCCCAGTACCCTCTCCGCTGTCTCTTCACTCCTGACAATTGCCTGATCCGCCACCCTAATTCCCATTTTTCCAGCCGCGCTCCCGTCACCTTCCTTACCCCGCCCTCTTGGGACCCCCAACAACGCCCCGGTACCAGAGACAGGGGTGCGGGCTCCCAGAGACCTGGGCGGACTCGCAGCGCGCGCTGGGACCCGGCACGGCCCCTCGGTGCAGGCCTACCCGGCGCGGCAGGGGGTGACAGTAAGGGGCGGAAGCCGGTACCTCGGGGTGCCCCGACGGATGCAGGCCCTGGGGTCCCGGGAGCGCTGCCCTGCGCGACGGCTCCTGCACCCCGCGGCGGCGGCAGCGGCAGGAGCAGGACCTGGAGGCGGCGGTGGGAAGAGAGGGCGGGGGTTTAAAGGCGTCTCGAGAACACGTGACTGTTCCGGGGACCCCCCGAGACCCCGCTCCAGGGCGCCTGCTCCGCGCCAGGCTCTTCCAAAGCCTGGGGCCGGGGGCGAGGGCATCTCAGCCCTGCGCCACTGTTTGGGGGCCCTAGGGAAAAGCGACAGGGCCCTGGGTGTCGTCACCCCTTCACCTTGGCCTTGGGTCCCAGGCCGACCAAGTTAACTTGATGGGCTAATCGATTTTGCCGGTCCAGCCCCCAGCCCTGTGTAGCGAACTCTGAGAAGTCTTGGACTGGTGTGAGAGTGGCCGTGCCTCTAAGTGTTTAGGATTCCTGAAAGCAAGCTTCGAGTCTCAGGTTTTATCTTTGTTTGGGAAAAAAAGAAAAACAGTACACAGCTCTTTCTTTGCACCTTTTTTAAAGTAAGGAAGCGTGGAGGTGGGGAGGTTGACATAATGTTCAGGAGTGGCAAGGGAGTCTGCAGGGATGCGGAATAGAAGAGAAGTGTCCCCACTCCCAGGAGTGGCAGCTGTGGGTGTGGGCAAGCGGCGGGAGCAGGGGAGTGAGGCTAAAATGAAATCAACGCTTTTCAAGGCTATATTCAATAGCAAAGAGAAGACGAAGGGCTAAAAACGAGTTGTCATAGGTTAAAAAAAAAAAGACGGGAAAAAAGCCCACACAAAAGAAGAAGAAGAAAAAAAAACTTGTCCTCCTGTTCCTTCTCAACATGATTTCCAGCCCTAATGTTTCCAAATCTGTATTGCGCAGGTTTGCTTTATTTTTAGCTAATCATTAGTTGGCAGGTACTTTAGGCTTGCGTGTGTATGTGCGTGTGCGTGTGCGTGTGCGTGTGTGTGTGTGTGTGTGTGTAAGAGAGAGAGAGACAGAGAGAAAGAGAAGGAAGGAGAGAGAGATTGGGGAGAGGTCCGTGTGTCTTTGGACACAGCTGTACCATGAGAAAGGGTGTAGTTATTGTACACTTTAATACTGAGAACTATTATGTAACAGACAGCATCTCCTGCTGAGTAGAGTCCTGTGGGACTAGCTCTCTATAAACCGAACAGAACTCTACCCCTTGGGAGCAAAGTGACTTGTAATTCTAACATCTGGGGCAGCCATTACTGTTACACCAGAGGTCAGAGAAAATTTCTTGTGTGCCCTTTCTGCTGAATTTTAGCATTCAATACTCAGGGGATCTGTATAGACTGCCATTTCATCAGTCAAAGAGTCATCCAAGAGCTTTTAAAGAACTCAAGTAAACACATTGCTGTTATATCCTTGTATGTGTTATTTCTGAAATACTAGTATATTCTCCCCAGAAGTCTGACAGAATAGGCAGTCTGCACAGGCGTCTGGGATTCTGCAGTAGGGAGCAGAAGATGAAAGTGTCAAGAAGGGATGACCTTGAGAAAACAAGGCTTGTTTTTTAGACTTTCTTAGCTCTACCATCTCTAGAGTTAATGCAATACACATTGCTACATAAATTTCTATCCTTCCATCTCTTACAGTCATAACATGTACACTTCAAATACACATTGTCGGCCCGGCACGGTGGCTCACGCCTGTAATCCAGCACTTTGGGAGGCTGAGGCAGACAGATCACCTGAGGTAGGAAGTTCGAGACTAGCCTGACCAACATGGTGAAACCCCGTCTCTACTAAAAATACAAAAATTAGCCAGACATAGTGGCAGGCACCTGTAATCCCAGCTATTTGGGAGGCTAAGGCAGGAGAATCGCTTGAACTTGGAAGGCGGAGGATGGAGTTAGCCAAGATCGCCCATTGCACTCCAGGCTGGGCCACAGAGTGAGACTACATCTTTTAAAAAAAGTAAAAATACGCATTGTCTTAAAAACAACTTCCAAGTGAACCCCATTGTGACTGTCTTTCAAAACACTAGACTATGCTGCAGGCTTTTGCATATTAAAAGTATAAAACAAATCTTATTTTTTCTTTTCCGCAGCCTTGTTTTCTATTTTGATGATCTGAACCTTTAGGTTGAAGTCACTGTTAGTAGAGTATTGAAAGTAAAAGGCCATGTGCCATTGATACAGAGATTCTAATTAACCTGACCATATTCCCTTCCCACTGCACCCACAAACAAGCAAGCCTCAAAAGTGGGAGTCGGCATTTCTTCATTAAATGCACATGATAATACATAGTATTAAGGACACATGTAATGGACAAGTTATTAAGAATTTTTTTGTTTTGAGAAAATTATCAACGTACAAATTTAAGCAATATGCTACATAAAGAGGAAGATACGGAGATAAGTGTGCTTCTACCTTGAAATTTCCCAGGAAGAATTCAAGACTGATCATCATTACTCTTCGTAGAACATAATAATTTCATTTTTATTGTATGGAGTAACATTTAAGCAGAGGGGAATACCAGAACAGAAATAGTAATGTTCACCTCTGTTTTATGCATTTTTCCTACTCATTATTTATAAAATGCTCATTTGGGAAATTAAGTTGGATTTTACGCATGTTACAAAATTGAACTGGTTATCTCCCTGTTATTATGGTTCATTATCAGTTATGAAAGGTAAAAGTTAAAGGCCACTTGGGACTCCTAAGACTAATTATTGAACAATAAAACAGTCACCCAACAATTCCTGGGGTAAGATTTTGCTGAGGAACATGACTGTGGTTTTGTCAAAGCTACTGTTAACATTTTAATAAACAGCTACCATTTGTGGTGAGCAAGTTCTAAAGCGCTTTTGTATAAACTCAAATGATATTTGATTTTGATGTATTAGTTATAGAGGTAGTAGGGGTAAATAAACTAGAGAAAAAAGTATTATTTTACTTTATGCATTTATTTCTCTGAGATCTTTGTTGTATTCCTTAAGAGTAAATATTTCTTCATTCACCTTTTCTATCACGGTAAATTTAAGTCCTTAATACATAAAAGATGTGTTATCAAAAATATTTTTTGATGCTCATGCTGTATTGATTTCTTTGGAATAGTAATAATTTGTCATGCAAATAAATATTTAGGATTTAAAATGAGGAGCTAACTTATTGTAACATACATGATTCTTTTTTTTTTTTTTCAGAGAACAAAAGCTATTGTAAAAAAGGTTAGCCCAAGTATTGTGTACATAAAGTCAATTTCCCAGGCAACTCAATGACACTCGTGAGGTCCTATGGAGGCACCATTAACATTTTATTGACTTCTGGTAAACGCTGTGCTCCTTCAGCAACACTTTATTTATCCTTTTGATGCTCTAATGATTTGACCATAAAGCAGTGTCTGATTTGCAGAAAGAATACTCAATTCTTTTTAATAGTAAATATCCATGTTAAAAATACACACAGACGTAGGTGTGATACAGATGTATTTTATATGTTCATACATTACATACATATTTTATAATAGGCGCTTATCAGATCACCTGAGTTGTAGCCAGGCTTAATCTCAAATTAATGGTGTGGCTTTACACAAGGCACTTGATTTTTCAGTCTTCACTTTCTTTGTCTGTAAAATTAAATATTTTGAATCGAAGATCTGAAGTCCCTTTGACACCCGACTACTTATGGCTTTATGCCATTAATGAGCATGCATTACAGACATATGTGTAGAAAAATCATCTTTTTACATCTCCAGAAAAATTTGATAGCCATAGACATTGTTTATTTTCCCTCTATGTTAAAATTTACAAAGAAAATACTGTTGCTAAATTTTCCATTATTGCTGGCACATTCTTTTCCCTGCAGATAGTAATAACTATATTTCATTTATTCATTTCAAAAAGTTATGTCTGCTTACATATCAATACTTCATTCTTTATATTATTTTTAAGTTTTGTAACACAAATATATGTACAAGAAGACAGCATGAATTCCTTTGACAATATAACATTTTATTATGTAAATCCATATATAGGCCACATAATTATTTCCTTTTGTAGTTCAAAACTCCTCTGAGAAAAGTATCCTCTAATATTTTTAAAAAGTGTCCATTTCCTATTTTTTGTAGTTAATATTTTAAATCTAGTTATAAGTCTAAATATAGCTTTACTATATTTATGTGCAAATGAAAGGGAAACAGTTTATTTATTTATTTTTGGTATGTTGGTTTGTTTTAGTCTTTAAAAAGAATGTCTACAGAACTGTTCAAAGCATAAGCCCAGGATCAAAAGTTGAATGATGTGCTCCTCGAAAATGTATGTTACCGTATTCTTAGTTTTATCATTCTCACAGGTAACTCAGCTATTAAAATATGTTATTGAACAGGTAGAAAAATATGAGACCTTTCCTCAAGTAGATATTACAAGCATTTTCAAAGGAAATAGGGTCCATATTCAAGTTTACACCTAATAGAGGATGTGGAGCTAACAGATAAGAATATCCAAAAATATGAGGCAGATCATCAGAAGGAGAGTATTAGTAAGCAAACTATGCATAAAATGTATATGCATAAAGTAGCAATCATCCATCATAGCTGCAAATGCTGAAGACACTTTTTTAATGTCTGAGATGAACAAATGGGCTTGATTTGTGATATTCAAAATTTGTAGTCCTACCCTATTCCTAGATTTTCAGTCTTTCAACAAAACTTGTTTAGTATCTTATGATGTGTCAAATACCCTTCCAAGCCCCTAAGCTTAAGAGATGAAAAAAAATAGTCACTACCAGTAAGAGATCAGAGTATAGTCATAGATATGCGCAACTACATAATTAACAGCAATACAATGTGATAAGTCTGCAGTTGAAATAAACTCTAGGTTTATTTATTCATATTCCTAGGTAATTCATTCCTAAAAATAAACTGGGGATACAACAGAGGGTTTTATAGCTGAGAAGACACTTGAACTGAAATGTGAAGGGTTGGTAAGAGTTAAACATGCAGATGGAGAGGGGATGGAGAGGCGAGAAGTCTTGTAATAGCATGAAGGTGAGAGAGTATGTGGCATTCAGAATCATGCAAATGGTTCCATATGACTGCAGTGTATGGGGTAAGGGATCATACTGAAAGTGTTGAATAAAAAGGATGCCTTTGGACCTTCAATTGAAACATCTGGATGGAAAGCAGCTAAAAGATTTACGGGGGAGAGTTGATATGACCGGACGGCTGTGAAAGAAGCTGCTGGATTTACACCATTTAGCAGAGAAATAAGTAGAGTTTGATGGAGGTGAAAGAACACACGTGAGAGATATGTGGGAGATACAATCACTGGTAGTCTGAGACCAGTGGGATTTGTGAGTGAGAGTGAGAGAGAGGGGAATACTTGGGACGATTCTTAGGTTCCGGGTTGAGGGAGAAGAATGACACTGCTGGTCAGATCCATGAGCAGAGAAGCCCCAAAGAAGCATACTGTCGAGAAAACCTGAGAGGGATCTGTACTTTTGGTAAAGAATGAGGGTTATGTACCTGCAAGGATGTCATTGATGGCAGAGGTATGTTTGTATGTTAAGAATGAAAAAAGGAGAAGATTAAGATTGGGATCTCTGGTAAATTCTGGTAATTTGGGGGTTGATCAAGGAAGAAACAGGACCACTAAAAACACAAGTTTATTTGGGTAGCACTTGCAGAAGATTGCAAGAGAACTTCCCTGGGGTTACCGCCTAGAAGGGTCAGAAGGGAAAAGCAGAGAAGAGACTTACATGTCTGGGAGATGTCACTCAGCAGTAAGCTGGGAAGCCTCTGTGTCAGGGTGTGCTGAAGGGAGCTGTGGTTTGGTGTCTTTCACAGCTACAAGATTTGTCTTATTTATGGTTAGCAGACTTTGGGTGGAGTTCCATGGGGCATGTAAAGAAGGTGGGCTCTAAATGGGCTAAAATTCATTTATTTTTGACTATATTTAGAGCAATGAAATGTGTGAGATTTTGATGTGGTGCTGGCAGGCTTTGGGCTAAGGGCCTTAGCCTGCTGTGGAGAAGCAAACAGCATGGGGACCATTTTAGGCTATCACACACAGACCGTCTCTGGCCTATTTACAAAACACAATCCTAGGGAGAAAAACACCTAAGAAGTAGATGGAAATAGTAGATCTTGGGAGAGATGACTGAGCAGCAGCTAATGAAGAAAAGCCTGAAGTGTGGAGTTAGTGAAGTCAAAGGAAAAAAGCTTCCAGAAACTCAATTGAGTCCATTGCTACATCAAGAATAAATATGAGAAAGTCTGAATCGTGTTCATTGGCTTTCGTCATTAGCATCCTGGGCAGAAGCAAATTCAGGTGGGTCATATTTGAGGAAAAAATGAGGTGACAGAAAATGTACCTTATTCTTCTCAAAGAAGCTGGCCAGGAAAGAGAAGCAGCTAGGGAAGATGTGACTCCGGTAAGAGAGTTACTATGAGAAAGAGATGAACAATTTTAGTTTGGTCTTTATTTTAGTCCTAAGCTAAGAAAAGTGAATTGTTGAATAAACAGGTATTGCAGCTATTTTATTGTTGTTTCACAAATGTTCCTCAAACTTAGTGGTATGCAACTCATAGATGTTATGCTCATGGACTGAATGGGTCAGCACCTCAGAAGAGTGCATTGGCATGGCTTGTCCGTCACATGGTGCTTGGGGCCTCAGCTGGGAAACCTCAGTGGGATGGGTTGAGTCAAAGCCTGGGGTTGAAACAGCTGGGTTGGAGGATCTACTGCCAAAGGAGGGACTTGCAAGTTAGGTGGTAAATACGGTATGGCCTTTAACTATCTCAAAAATAAGGAGTCCATTGAGACTGAGGGTATGAGGTGGGAAGCTTGGAGAGGGGTGGATTTTCAAAATAGCTTCTAAGAGGAGAGAGATTGGTAATCACCTAAGCCAAGGCATTTCTGGGTAATATTTAAGGCTCAATGAAGGTTTGGAATTTGTGGTTGCAATAATCTGCACAGTGGAGTTTTTACCTATTTGCTATGCTAGTGGAAAGCGGCAGCTAAACAATCTTGTAAGATCAGATGGGTCCTATTATACCATTGACCATCCTTATTTGTACTCTTTCTAGATGTATTTGTATCTGGGGAAAGGAAGCAATAGCTAGACCTTAAACAAAGGAATGAAAGGAGGATACTTACTTTAGCAAAATGATGCCCCAGAACATTTCATACCACTTTTGCATGCACCTGCTTGTGCTATTATTTAGGTGTACAAAAAAAAAAAAAACTTTCTCCTTTTTATTTGTTTATTTATTTAGAGACGGAGAGTATCACTCTGTCACCCAGGCTGGAATTCAGTGGTGCAATCTCAGCTCACTGCAGCCTCTGCCTCCTGGGTTCCAGTGATCTCCTGCCTCAGCCTCCCAAGTAGCTGGAATTACAGGCGCCTGCCACCATGTCGGGCTAATTTTTATATTTTTAGTAGAGATGGGGTTTCACCATGTTGGCCAGGCTGGTCTCAAACACCTGACCTCAGGTGATCTGTCCGACTCGGCCTCCGATTGCAAGCATAAGCCACCACACACTACCTTTCTCCTGTCTTTGGAAAAAATTACACCTTCATGGCTTTACTTTATAGGCCGAGTCTGATCTATTTATATTGGCCATCTGAAGCAATGTGCTGTGAAAAAGTCTAATACCAAGCTTGAGATTTTGGGGAGTGGGAGTCAGGGGCAAGATGAACAATTAGCGATGTTTGTCACAGATGATGGGAGCTGTGATGGTGGTATTCTTACTCGATCTTTCTACCAGCTATTCCTACCTTGTCTCTTCAAAAGAAGATATGAAGGTATAGTAATAATAAGTATTAAAAACAATAGTGACAGTGGCAAAACTCCTTATTATATCATGTAGTAAAAACATAATGTATGGTTTTATAATATAACATTACACTTTTTTTGAATGCCTAAAGGGTATCTGACAGTATGAGGCATGCAGAAAAATATTTGGCTGTTTATTAAATTTTAAGATCCTACTTGTCTAGAGCCTTAGTGTGATAGAGTTTTTTAAAATGCCCCGAAATATGTAGCCCATGTGACAATATGAGGACTTTACTGAAAGGCATGTGCATTTCAAATCAAGATCAAGAGAAAATCCACAAATAGTATTGCATGTTTTCTACACAAGGGAGATCATTGAATTGTCTGTGAACTTGTATACTAACATTGTTAACTAAATTTATCGTTACTTTTTTCTGCTAGTTAATGCTCTTCAAAAGTCAGATGAATAAAATGATTGTACTGACTATTTGATTGTGCAGATCAAGTCAAAACTTTTTACCTACTATACTTCATTGGCTTTAAGAGGAGGCTTAAAAAGCATTTTTATACTTTAATATTCACTTGCAATTGATGGTAGGCCATTGCTTTACTGAAAGTTTGTTTTTTTTGTTTTGTTTTGTTTTGTTTCGTGGTGCATAAAATAATATTGTACCTTAAGTTCTTGGGCATCAAAGATCCAAAGAAATTCAGCAAGTGAGTCACAGTAAGAAGGAAAATGTTGACATAATCAATTCATAGAATATGAGCTGATTCACTAACATGCTTTATCATAGTTCTATCCGCATGGAATTACCCCCTTATCAATGTCATCTACATTTTAGGTTTCACGTGTAGTGTTAATGCCTATTAAGATTCTTCTGAATGACAATTCATGATAATTTACCTGTATGAAGGCCTGGTAGCATTTCAGGAACTTTAACCCTTGTAGCAGAAATTCCTCAGAAGACCAGTAAAGTAATTAGTATGTTTCACTTTCAATAGCAAGCATATTGTCACACTTTTATTTAAATAGCTATTGAATCATGGAATTTAAAGGCTAAGCCAGGCCATAAAGTTGTTCCATTGTTTAGAATATAAAACTTAGATTTACAGAGATTTAATGAGTAGATCCTATTCCTCAGTTTAAACAACAGAGCAAGACTCTTGTCCAAGAGAATGTGAGAATAGGTCAATAATATAATTCTTCTTGGTATATAGGTCAGGCTTTTATGAAACTACAGAAGGAAATATGCAGGATTAAAGAAAAGAAATCCCTAGCAAAGATGAAGTTTTATCTAATTTGAATCCAAAATAGGAAAGTATGCAGCTGATTATTCACTTGAGTAGAAAAATAAATGATCTTAAAATTGGAATGAGGAAACTCTTCAATACATATTTTCGAAGAAATTCAAACTACTTTGCATATTTCAAATCTTCCATAAAATCACATTATTGGAGGATGTTATGTTGTGTTTCGTTATTGGACTATGCCTAATTTCTCAATTTTTTAAGTTGGAGAGAATCCTAGTAAATAATATTCCTAAAGAATTATATAATTTTGGTATTGAGCCTTTTCTTTCCTTCCTTTCTTCCTTTCTTCCTTCATTCCTTCCTTCCTTCCTCCTTCTCTCCCCCCCTCCCTCCTTTCTTTCTTTTTGACAGAGTCTTGCTCTGTCACCCAGGCTGCAAGTGCAATGGCTTGATCTCGGCTCACTGCAACCTCTACCTCCCAGGTTCAAGCGACTTTCCTGCCTCAGTCTCCTGAGTAGCTAGGATTACAGGTGCACACCACCACACCCAGCTAATTTTTGCATTTTTAGTAGAGATGGGGTTTCACCATGTTGGCCAGGCTGGTGTTGAACTCCTGACCTCATGATCCACCTGCCTTGGCCTCCCAAAATGCTGGGATTATAGGCATGAGCCACTGACCCACAGCCACTGTTGAGCATTTCAGAACTTCTGTTTGTTCCATAAATTTGTCATAGAAAAGAGTCTTTGAGAGCAATGATCTTTCAAAGATTGGTATTTGACATTAATAACTCAAGAATGCAGTTTCACAGATTTGCCTTAGGGAGAACACTTCATAAAAATTGAGTTAATAAAATGATAAAATACAATGGCCATAATAGTTTAAACCTCTTGCAAACATGCCTTCATTAGCATTCTTGGAAAATAAAGTATAGTACCTGAGTCCAAATTATATTTTCAAGTCCAAAATATTTGCTGACATAACACAATTTTCTACATAAAAATATATTCTTAGTAGAGAATTAAATTACTTCATTTGTAATTCTTACAGCAGGCTAAAGATAGCCAATTTGATGATCAAAACCATGGGGAAAACTTCCTAAGAATAGAATGTGACTTAAGGGAATGGAGTAGACAGAGGATGCATAGAAACCTGAATGGATATTAGTTATTGCTCCTGGAAGGAACTGAAATTCCTAAATTGTGCCTTTTTCATCCTTGGTTAAAAAAAAAAAAAAGTGTGTGTATATGTGTGTGTGTGTGTGTGTGTGTGTGTGTG